>NC_135807.1:27879411-28211339 GCF_964213995.1 Mustelus asterias
AGCCCAATTTTCACACCTCCATGAAATCTCCCTGAGTCCAGGAAAATCTCACCCTTTATTTGTGTATCGGCTGAGCTCTGCATTGATATTTAAAATCTCATGAAAACGTATTTATATGTATATAACATATCAAACCCAAAAGGCTGATCTTTCAGCCTTTTTAGATGAATCAATGGCACAAATTGGTATACATGGGTACGATATGATTGTGATGATGGGCACATGGCCGCAAGGTGACCAAGGCTGGTAACTGGATTCTAAGAGTATTTGCTGTTCAGGAAGGTGAGATGAAAAGAGAAAGAAGGTGGGGTGGCATTGTTAATTAAAGCTGAAATCAATGCAGTAGTGAAAGAGGAAATGGGCTCAGAAAATTGAGATGTAGGGCGGGGTTTTCCGGCCCGCTCGCCCCAAAACCAGAAAATCCCACCCAAGGTCAACAGACCTTTGCATGGTCCGGCACCCCCGCCCGCTATGATTCACATGGGACAGGAAAACTCCCCCAATAGAATCAATTTAGGTGGAGCTAAGGAGCAACAAGGGGCAGAAAAAATTACTAGAAGTCATCTATCGACCTCGAAACAGTAGTGGTAAGGTAGGGAATGACATTAAACAGCAAATTAGTGATGCATGTAACAAAGGTGCTACAGTAATTGTTAAGAACCCCACTGATGTTAAATGTGAGGGTATCCAAAACTCAGAAGGGTAACTTGGAACAACAGTACTTAGTGGTGTATACTTTCAATTTGGTAAAGATTTGAGAAAAATATGTGAAACAGGGAGGAATAGTCCAGTTGTTGCGTGAACAATTAATAATGAATATTTATTAACATGTAAGGAAAAAAAAACACATGACAAACAGGACTATAATACATCAAGAATACATTTAACTTCACTGGTGGCTATACACACACAATATTACATGAAGTTATCCCTTTGTCATCAACATCCTAGCTTCCCTGAACTCTGAGATGCCCCTTAGTTCCTAAACAACATCCAATATTATGTAACTCTAAGAGCTAAATCCAGCAAATAATTACCACACACGGGTTATGTGGCCACGTTTGGGGAAACCATCTCCAGTTTCAGCAAAGTTGAATCCTGCTACTTCTTTTTGGGAGACTGGCTGGAATTCTCCATTCATTCATGCTGATGTGATTCTCGGCGGCGTGGGATGGCTTCAGTGGGAATTCCATTGACAGCGGCAGGACCAGAAGATCCCATTGGCAGCAAATAGTGCATCGCCTCACTTCGCCAAGAAAAGGTGCTGAGGGGAGGCCAGAGAACCTCACTCACTGTTTCTGCAGTTGGGTGTGTGGCTGATGTTAGCTGTGCTTGTCACTTTTTCATCTCCCCAGTCACTGTGCCGTAGATACATCATTATTTTCCTTTAATGTTATCCAAAAGTCAGCTTTTTGGATATACGTGCCAATTTCCTTTTCTCTCCACTTTGAAGTTACTTCTTCCATAACCACATGTTTTCCTCCAGTCACCTAGGTAAACATTTGCTTTTCTCACTGATATACTAATTCATATCTCAATGTCTCTTCAAACATCTGCCCTTATCAACTACCTGCTTTATTTTCTTTTACCCCAATTTCATTTCATAATCTTAATTTTCTCCAGTTCTTAGCATGGGTGACTTTAACCTCCGTATAGATTGGACAAACCAAATTAGCAACAATACTGTGGCAAATGAATTCCCGGAGAGTGGATTCCTGTTTTTTTAGACCAGTATTTTGAGGAACATGCTATCAGAAATTTGGTATTATACTGTTTAACCAGTGACCATAATATGATAGAATTCTTCATTCAGATGGAAAGTGAAGTAGTCTGATCTGAAACTAGGGTCCTAAATCTAAACAAAAGAAACACCAAGGGAAAAAATAGAAGGTATGCTAAGTTAGATTGGGGAACTTCATTAAAAGGCACGAAGGTGCATAGACAATGGCTAATATTTCAGGAATGAGTGCACCCAATAAAACAGTTACAAGTTGGCTGAGAACATAAAACTTGGTAGGGATGTGAAAGGTGAGGAGGATGTTTGCTCTGTTTTGTTCTTTTAATGATCCAGGAGAATCTTAAATAAGAGACAGGCTAGAATTATAATCTCTAGACTATTATAATGGTTTATTAAAAAAGAGTAAATAATAGAAGAGAAATACAAGCAATGAGTCTTACTGTCTTCTGGCCATCGGGGACCCCAGTAACGATGGCTGGTCTGGAGCTCGAGTGGTCTTGGCACCATTTGCGGTCCTGGTCCGAGGTGAAGTCCAATGTACTCAGATCGAAGCCCCCCTTTTGTAGCGTAGCACAAACAACTTCTGTGTGAGACTTGGTATAAACATATAAGCTTGGAAAACAATATACAAAGCTAACAGTAACAGGTCAACTTGATCTGTGATTACACCGATACTATCATATGGTGCAAAACAGAGCTGCATCTTTTTAGGTTCTCGCAGCTTGAATATTGTTGAGTTGACTGGCGAATATCATAACTCTTTACTTTCTATACAATGTTGTAATGTCCTAATTAGGTTACAGTAAGAAGTCTCACACCACCAGGTTAAAATCCAACAGGTTTATTTGGAATCACGAGCTTTTGGAGCGCTGCTCCTTCATCAGGTGAGTGACTCGCCTGATGAAAGAGCAGCACTTCAAAAGCTCGTGATTCCAAATAAACCTGTTGGACTTTAACCTGGTTTTCTGAGACTTCTTACTGCGCCAACCCCAGTCCAACGCCGGCATCTCCACATCACGGCTAACTAGGTTAGAGGTTGTCGGTTTAAACAAAAAGAAACATTCGTGTTTTGCACACATAGAATCAAACTAATAATAACAGAGTTATTCTGTGTAATCATGACATAAGAACATAAGAACATAAGTAATAGGAGCAGGAGTCGGCCATCTAGCCCCTCGAGCCTGCCCCGCCATTCAATAAGATCATGGCTGATCTGAAGTGAATCAGTTCCACTTACCCGCCTGCTCCCCATAACCCTTAATTCCCTTACCGATCAGAAATCCATCTATCCGTGACTTAAACAGATTCAACGAGGTAGCCTCCACCACTTCAGTGGGCTGAGAATTCCAGAGATTCACCACCCTCTGAGAGAAGAAGTTCCTCCTCAACTCTGGCCTAAACTGACCCCCCATTATTTTGAGGCTGTGCCCTCTAGTTCTGGTTTCCTTTCTAAGTGGAAAGAATCTCTCCACTTCTACCCTATCCAGCCCCTTCATTATCTTATATGCCTCTATAAGATCACCCCTCAGCCTTCTAAACTCCAACGAGTACAAACCTAATCTGCTCAATCTCTCCTCGTAATCTACACCCCTCATCTCCGGTATCAACCTGGTGAACATTCTTTGCACTCCCTCCAAGGCCAATATATCCTTTCGCAAATAAGGGGACCAATACTGCACACAGTATTTCAGCTGCGGCCTCACCAATGCCTTGTACAGATGCAGCAAGACTTCTCTGCTTTTATATTCCATCCCCCTCGCGATAAATGCCAACATCCCATTTGCCTTCTTGATCACCTGTTGTACCTGCAGACTGAGTTTTTGCGACTCCTGCACAAGGACTCCCAGGTCCCTTTGCACCGTAGCATGTTGTAATTTTTTTCCATTTAAATAATAATCCAATTTGCTATTATTTCTTCCAAAGTGAATAACCTCACATTTGCCAACGTTATACTCCATCTGCCAGATCCTCGCCCACTCAGCCTATCCAAATCTCTCTGCAGACCTTCCGCTTCCTCCACGCAATTCACTTTCCCACTTATCTTCGTGTCATCAGCAAACTTTGTTACCCTACACTCAGTCCCCTCCTCCAGATCATCTATGTAAATAGTAAACAGTTGAGGCCCCAGTACCGATCCCCGCGGCACGCCACTAGTCACCACCTGCCAACCAGAAAAGCACCCATTTATTCCAACTCTCTGCTTCCTGTTGGATAGCCAATCCCCAATCCACGCTAACACCCTACCCCCAACTCCGTGTGCCCCAATCTTCCGCAGCAACCTTTTGTGAGGCACCTTATCGAACGCCTTTTGGAAATCCAAAAACACCACATCCACCGGTTCCCCTCCATCAACTGCACTAGTCACATCTTCATAAAAATCCAGTAAGTTCGTCAAACATGACTTCCCTCTCATGAATCCATGCTGCGTCTGCTTGATCGAACCATTCTTATCCAGATGGTCTGCTATTTCTTCTTTAATGATGAATTCCAGCATTTTCCCAACTACAGACGTTAAGCTAACCGGCCTGTAGTTACCCGCCTTTTGTCTACTTCCTTTTTTAAACAGCGGCGTGACAGTAGCTGTTTTCCAATCAGCCGGCACTACCCCAGGGTCCAGTGAATTTTGATAAATAACCACTAACGCATCCGCTATTACCTCTGACATTTCTTTCAGTACCCTGGGATGCATTCCATCTGGGCCCGGGGACTTGTCCACCTTCAGTCCCATTAGTCTACCAAGCACTGCCTCTCTAGTAACAATAATTGTATTGAGTACCTCTCCTCCTACCAACACTTGATCGTTAATATTCGGGTACAGAGTAGGAAATGAAACTAAACTTCAGCCTATATAACACCCGAATGACATCACCATCAAATCATGTGATCAGCTCTTAAAGCAATCATGAAACACTTAAAAACATGTAACAGATGTTACAAGGTTTCAAGATGATTTAGACAAGTTGGGTGAATGGGCAAATACATGGCAGGTGCTGTACAGTGTGGATGATTGTGAGGTTATGCACTTCAGATGGAAAAACAGAATGGCAGAGTATTGTTTAAATGGTGATAGATTGGAAATGATGGCATACAAAGGGATCTGGATATCCTAGTACACCAGTCACTGAAGGCAAGCATGCAGGTACAGTAAGCAGTTAGGAAGGCACATGGTATGTTAGCCTATTTTGCAAGTGGATTTGAGTACAGGGGCAAGGATATCCAACTGCCACTGTATAGGGCCTTAGCGGGACCACACCTGAAGTATTCAGTGCAGTTTTGGTCTCCTTATCTAAGAAAATCTTTTCATAGATGCACTTGCCATAGAGGGAATGCAGCGAAACTTCACCACACTGATTCCTGGGATGGCAGGAATCAGGAGGGAATTGTTTGACTGGGCTTGTATTCACTGGAATTTAAAAGAATGTGAGGGCATCTAATTGAAACATACAAAACTCTGACAGGGCTGGACAGACTGGAGGCTGGAATGTTGTTTCCTCTGGCTGGGGGGCTAGAACAGGGGGTCACAGTATCAGGATATGAGGTAGGCCATTTAGGACTGAGATGAGGAGAAACCTCTTCACTCAGAGGGTGGTGAGCCTGTGGAATTCTCTACCACAGAAGATTGTGGGGACAATACATTAAGCAGTAGCACACCAAGGAGCAAGTGTTTAATTATTTGGGGAAAGCCCGAATTGGCCATTACTGCAAAACCTTTTACTTTCTGTAGTTCTAAATAGAAGTGATAAGACAATCCAAATATAGAGTTGGTCATTCCTCGGTTTAGCTGTTACAAGTCATTTCACTTATCTGACCTTGTAAAACTGCATAACATAGCATAGGATGACATTACATGGAATTACATATATGAAACAGGACGCTTGGCCCAAGTGGTCTAAGCTACCATTGAAGCTTGAATTGAGCCTCCTCATAAACCTCTTCATTTAACCCTATCAACAATATCCCCAGTATTCCTTAGCATGATCAGAAAATATAACCCTTTATTCAACTTGGAAAAGCCCGAGTACACCGAACTCAAGCCACTGATGGGCAGTCATTGCCAATTGTGAATAATTCTTTGTCCTCACAATGATGCCTTGGGGTACACATAAGAACATAAGAACATAAGAAATAGGAGCAGGAGTAGGCCATCTAGCCCCTCGAGCCTGCCCCGCCATTCAATAAGACCATGGCTGATCTGACGTGGATCAGTACCACTTACCCGCCTGATCCCCATAACCCTTAATTCCCTTACCGATCAGGAATCCATCCATCCGCGCTTTAAACATATTCAGCGAGGTAGCCTCCACCACCTCAGTGGGCAGAGAATTCCAGAGATTCACCACCCTCTGGGAGAAGAAGTTCCTCCTCAACTCTGTCTTAAACCGACCCCCCTTTATTTTGAGGCTGTGTCCTCTAGTTTTAACTTCCTTACTAAGTGGAAAGAATCTCTCCGCCTCCACCCTATCCAGCCCCCGCATTATCTTATAAGTCTCCATAAGATCCCCCCTCATCCTTCTAAACTCCAACGAGTACAAACCCAATCTCCTCAGCCTCTCCTCATAATCCAAACCCCTCATCTCCGGTATCAACCTGGTGAACCTTCTCTGCACTCCCTCCAATGCCAATATATCCTTCCTCACATGGTCCTCAGTAGAAAACCCTTTCTGTTCTTGCGCTGTTCTTTAGGATAGATCTGGACATTTTGTGACACTTTCTTACAGTGCAAAATACGCAAGATCCCTATATGCCTGCTGAAAACACCTTCTGCTTGAAATCCAGATGAAAATGATACACTCTGTATAAATAATCTTATTCAGAAAGTGCTGCCTCACAACCTATGTAGAATTCTGACGTAAACCGGGATGCAGTTACTCATTGCTTACAATACTGCAACCACCTCTTGTGGTGTTGCAATAGTTTTAATCATCCTTGCACAGCTTAACTGCCTGAAGTGTGAACATTTTCCAACATGTTGCATCATTACTTTTCTAATGCAGAGACAGAAGCCCTTGGAAAATAAGGTAGTTTTTGAAAAGAATTCCAAGAAGTCGGTGTGCGCAATGGTTTAGAGTGGGGGTTGGGTGAAGGGAGGTGTGGGTTTGGGCGACCAGAAATTCAGAGTGCTTAAAAGCTAGAGATATGCTGCCCATTCCCCTGCGCGATGTGGAAAAAGACAGCACAATCACAATGTCTCGGGATAAATTGCACTGAAAATGAAATGTCCCTTGAATGCAAAATGGACAAGTTCTTTGCCCAGCGTCATTGGTTTCCCATTACACTTACAGTATGGAGATCCCTGGTGAGAAGATATAAAGCTCCAGCACATGTCTAAATTTGCTCATTACACCATTCCATTTGACACTTTCGAATAACAGAATAATTAATGAGTTCATTATAATTAATTTCTTACAATTTTTTTTGTCAGCTACGATTGCTCAACATCTAATTTAGGATATCATTAGCGACTGGAGCTGAGAGTTACCCCAAGTGACCTGTGGTCTCCCCTGAGGACAGAATTGAGTCGGAAACTTAATAATCTTGTAATAGCTGCCATCACAACTAATAGTTTATGGAAATTGTTTTTGTCTTATCACTTGGAGGTAGTTTTAATACACATTTTTACTTTTATTCTAATTCAAAAGGAAATCTGCACAACATGTTCTTCTCATATACTTACTCTGTACAGCTGGCTGCACCTAAAGACATAACAGATGCATGCAGAGAACTGCAGAGAGCATCAAATGCTTCCCACTTGTTGCCTGCATTAGAATTCTGACTGAGAAGTGTTGGACAAAGTATGAGTCTTTTTGATAAAATACTGAAGTGCTCATGACTTTAAAATTTTACATGTCTTTCTCTGGTGACTCAGCTGGTAAAAGCTGAGTCACGCAGACCTTTCTAAATGATTTTTAGGCAGAACTAATGCCAGAACAGTGCCAGTTTAAGTTTAATGTTTATTTTTTTAGAGTCACAAGTAGGCTTACATTAACACTGCAAAAGCTACTGTGAAAATCCACTAGTCGGCACACCCCGGCGCCTGTTTGGGTACACTGAGGGAAAATTTAGCATGGCCAATGCACCGAACCAGCATGTCTTTCGGACTGTGAGAGGAAACCCACGCAGATACGGGGAAAATGTGCAGACTCTGCAGTGACAGTGACCCAAGCCAGAAATCGAACCCATGCCCCTGGCGCTGTGAGGCTGCAGTGCTAACCACTGCTGCCTGTGCTAGGAAGGTGAAAAGAAAACAGCCAGGGGTACCCAGCCCACTCATTCTCATGTGCTTCCACCCAAAGAGGGGCTACCTGTGGACCCTATAGTCCAGCATAGGTCAGTGATAAATTCAGCGGAGGTCAGTGAAAAAAATGCAGCATAATTCAGCATAAAACCGAAGAGGAGACAAGGAAGAAAATGGGGGAGGTGCAGCGTCGGAGACCTTTTGTTTAGTCATCACAGGCCAGTTAAAATGGTCCAGTCGTGATTCATTCACAGTTACCTAACTTAACTCATAAACCTCCACTGTTGTAATTCTGTGCGGAGACGTGAAGTTGGGCTGAGGTGAAACTTTTCTGGTTTCTCACTGCCCTTTTTGAGAGACCGAGCACTGGCACCTCTGAATGGCTGAGTCTGAGGAATGATAAACCACAGTCGCAAACCCGGCTGTATTTTTCGGTCAAATGTTTGGACACCCCAGCTACCGAAGAACCAGGATGTGTTTAGATTAACAATGGGATGTGATCTGATGAAGAGCTGAGCAAAGCTACTGCAGCAACCACTGCAAACCACTGCAAACCACTCAGTCCTTGATCATTTTTATTTTATCGACTGGTGTTGAAGCTGCACCTTCCTAGGTGAGTGATGAGTAGGAATATTGAAACAGGAAGAGGTCATTCAGCCTTTTGAGTCAGTTTCACATTCCATTAGACCATGGCTGATTTTTGCTTCACTCCATTTTACAAGCCGCTGTCATTGCTACCTTTGTCGAGCTATCAATCTCAGTCTTGAAAACCTCGACTGATCCAGCAGTTTCAGTCTTTTTGAGATGAAAGTGATCTGGATTTCCTGTTCTGATTTAGACATCTTACAATGCTTCGTCACATAATGTCACCTGAAGACATGCAATTCTATTCCGTAATTCTATTAAGATGCATTCTGAAAAGTTGAGGCCCCAGTATCATTCAGTGGAGAACATTGGGATGGCACGGTGGCACGATGGTTAGCGCTGCTGCCTCACAGTGCCAGGGACCCAGGTTTGATTCCTGGCTTGGGTCACTGTCTGTGTGGAGTTTGCACCTTCTCCCTGTGTCTGCATGGATTAACTCCCACATTCTGAAAGATGTGTTAGTTAGGTGCATTGACCTGAACAGGCACCGGACTGTGGCGGCTAGGGGAATTTCACAGTAACTTCATTGCTGTGTTAATGTAAGCCTTACTTGTGACTAATAAATAAACATTTTTGATTATATGATTCCCTATATTCCTACTCCTTTAACCAATTATTACCCCATGTTGCAGGAAGCATGCCTGCCAGGCAAGGTGGTGGAGGCAGACACACTGGGAATGTTTAAGACTTATCTAGATAGCCATATGAACGGAGTGGGAATGGAGGGATACAAAAGAATGGTCTAGTTTGGACCAGGGAGTGGCACGGACTTGGAGGGCCGAAGGGCCTGTTCCTGTGCTGTATTGTTCTTTGTTCATGTTCAAGGGGCCAAATGGCCTACGCATGCTCCTATTTCCTATAACCTAATGTTACATGCAATTCCATATGTTTTCATTTTTCTAATAACCTTGTTCCAATACAAAGTGGACAAAGAGCAGCTGTTCCCCTTAGTTGAAGGGTCAGTCACGAGGGGTATAGGTTCAAGTTGAGGGACAAGAGATTTAGAGGAGATGTGAGGAAAAACCTTTTTACACAGAGGGTGGTGACGGTCTGGAATGCGCTGCCTGGGAGGGTGGTAGAGGTGGCTTGCCTCACATTCTTTAAAAAGTACCTGGATGAGCACTTGACACGGTGGCACAGTGGTTAGCACTGCTGTCTCACAGCGACAGGGACCAGCTTTGTCCGACTTGTGTAACTAAAATATTGACATGGTTGATATAATAAAGGTTCTGTACTGGATCATGAGATTACTGTTCCACAGTTGCTGGGCTACAGAACCCCACGGATGGCCAGTTTTGGGCTGTTCGATCAGTTCTCAGTCTCTGTAGCAGCACCACATTTCAGGACGGAAAATGTCTTCATTGTAGAGATGAACAATTTATCTTTTCCAGGATTATGCAGCAATCAATTATTCAACTGCTATCCTGGACAAATATAAAGTGGTTAAGGGCAAGGTTAAGTAGTTTACTCATGATTCTTCCCTCAATCACCGATGTGGGGTCAAACTGGGAACTTTAAGACTCGATCAGATCAGTTTGTGATGACACTAATAGAGTACCTTTGTCCTTATTTCTCCGAGTTCTTTTTTCCCTGAGACCTTCTTCCAAGTGGTGGGAACATGCTTCATCAGTGAGAGAAATAGGTGGTGATCAACCACAGGTTTTCCCGACCTTGTTTGACCCAAAATTGTCAGACTTGGTGGCACGGTGGCACAGTGGTTAGCACTACTGTCTCACAGCACCAGGGATCCGGGTTCAATTCCCGGCTTTGATCACTGCGCAAAGTCTGCATGTTCTCCCCATGTCTGCGTGGGCTTCCTCCGAGTGCTCCGGTTCCTCCCACAGTGCTGGTTAGGTGCCATGCTAAATTCTCCCTCAGTGTACCCGAACAGTCGCCGGAGTGAGGCGACTTGGGGGTTTTCACAGTAACTTCATTGCAGTGTTAATGTAAGCCTACTTGTGACACGAATAAAAGACTTTAAACTTCATGGAGGACTGCAACAATGATAAGGGACACTCCCGATTGACTGTGTGCTACTTTGATAGTTGGACAGTTCACACCAGGGGATACTGGTAGGATGGTTTGGAACGTTGGATGATAGATATAAATCTCTGAGTATGATAATATCTACACAGTTGCTTGAATGGTCTGTAGACAGTTCCCCCAACTTTGGAGAACAGTACACAGATATTATCAGAAGAATAAAAGCAAAATGTTTGGAAAAACTCAGCAGGTCTGGCAGCATCTGTGGAAAGAAAAGTTAATGTGAACTACTGATGAAGAGTCATACTAGACTTGAAACCTTAACTCTGTTTCTCACCCCACAGATGCTGCCAGACCTGCTGCATTTTTCAAACACTTGCTGTTTTCATTATTATGAGGGCTTTGGTTGAAATTGCCTCTGTATTGTTCTATTATAATACCTGGGCCATTGCTGGTTGGTCGGTCTGATTTTATCCCTTATATTCTCCCCTCTGTGCTCAAAGTAGGATGGCCATTTCAGAAAGTTTTAAAAGTCAGCTACAGCACGTGGGATGAAATGATTGATAGATTCGATGAATTAGAGGTGGCTGATTGATTTTCCCAAAACTGACAAGTTAGGTTATTCTTTTAAAGTGAGTCAGTCTCATAGCTTGCAGTGGTGAGAATTGAACTCACGTTTCGGGGTTGAAAGTACCATAACTACTCAGCACTCGTACCTGCAGCCAGAGATCTTACTTTATGGCTTATAATGTTGGTTAAAATGATGGCTTGTGTTAGAAGCCTTCCAGCAGACTGTAAATCCTCTGAATTATCACTTATTGACACCAATTATGACAGTCTGGAGCCAAGATGCCATTTCACCTCAGTCCTTTTTCCATTTTTACCTACAAAAAAAAGACTTTAATGTTAATGCTGTCAAAAGTGATTGGATGCTTTCTGAACACCTGATAGTTATGGATGTAAAATAGTGAATTAATGTAAAGGCCTTGAAGTAGAGCGGTAAAAACGTTAGATCATGATTACACCACTCAATGATATTCAATTATTTTGCCTGTCATAGAATCATAAAATAGAATCATAGAATCCCTATAGTGCAGAAAGAGGCCATTCAGCCTATCGAGCCTGCACCAACATCAATCCCACCCAGGCCCTATCCCCGTAACCTCATGTATTCACCCTGCTAATTCCCCTGGCACTAAGGATCAATTTACCATGGCCAACTGCGCACCTTTGTGGGAGGAAACTGGAGCACCCGGAGGAAACCCACGCAGCCACGGGGAACATGCAAACTCCACACAGACAGTCACCCAAGGCCAGAATAAAACCTGGGTCCCTGGCGCTGTGAGGCAGCAGTGCTAACCACTGTCCCGGCCGCCCATCATTGAAAATGACAAAAAAAAGCATATGACTGTAATTGCTTTATCGGAAATGTTACCTTGACTATTCTTTCTCTTCAATAACAGAAATTCATGTGTAGATTTTGACTATCCATTTACTGACACAACGCTATATGGCTATTGTCGATGCCCTGGTTTCGAAGCACTGCAGTACTGAACTATCTCCAGAAAGTGGCACTGTGAGCTTGCAGATTAGACCTAGCACTAACTATTGTGCATCTATCCAATAAGCAACGACCATACACTCACTGGCATCCATCATAATGAAAGGTTATTGCTGGGTCATCAGAGGTCCCCAGCTCTTGACAATGACAAATACATTTCCTGTTGTTATCTCACAGATTATTTGTAATACGCAATTTGCCATAAAAGCCTGCGCTTAAGTGCTCACTGGGAACAAATTCTCAATTAGATCTTTAATCAACAAAATCTATTTACCAGGAAATGTATGCAGGGATGTTTCAGTAAGACTTAACTTCCATTGTAACAGATTAAAACAAAAAGGAGATTAACCTTGTAGTAAATGATCAGTAATAAACCGCATAATCTCACAATTATTCATCCACTCCAAAGCTTTACTATTTAATGTCTTTATCCACCAACTTTTCTTCCTTTCTCTCCTGGTAGTGTTGATTCAGGCTTGTCAAATGTCCTTGGTAACGCATGCTTCGAGGTCGTAAAGGGTGCTATATTGATGCAAGCATTCTTTTTGATGTGAGCCTGGACGCAGAAAGTGGCAGATGATTTTGCAATTCAAAGGGAAATTGGTGTTGAGATTGACCCTGTCTTTGCCAAAGGGAAATAATTCTCGCCAGCAGCAATAGACCGGTGGAATAACATGGCCAGGTTGAGTTCAGGATACTACCAAAGTCACTGGGTCTCTGCTCGAGCCTCACCTTGTAAGAAACCACAGGTCAGCGTTCCTTTTCCTCACATAGATTATGTAGAAACCTAATTGGACCTTTGAAAATGTGGTAAATAAATGACAAATGGCCAACGTTCAGCCCCGAATGCGACACATGTCTTAAAGTTCGACAGTAATGAAAGGAATGTTGGAGTGCAGTCATTTGATATAATCATATTTTGTTATCTAATCCCCTTCTGTCCTCACAGGTTTCCAAGCAAGCCAGCACCTTTTCCACTTTTTACAAAGTACCAGTGCAGCTCTACGCCGCCCAGAAGGTGCGGATAGTGAAAATGTGGAGGCAATACTGGGGGCGAGGAGGAAGTGAGGGTGGCAGATCAAACGAGTCTCCTATTGTTTGGAGAATCATTGGTGATTGCTTTTCCTGGAGCACTAACGTGAGATTGCTGCCCAATTCAGATTATTTACAGGTTTGTTTTCTCCTCCTTTGTGGTGAAGCATCTTTTGAGAACAAAGTCATGGGGCAGATTTCATAGAGTGCTTCATAGAATCCCTATAGTGCAAAAGGAGGCCTTTCGGCCCATCGAGACTGCACCAACTCTTTGAAAGAGCATCTTACCCAGGCCCACCCTTCCCTAACCCCATAACGCGCACATTTACCATTGTTAATCCACCTAACCAACATATCTTTGGACACTGAGGGGCAATTTAGTATGACCAATCCACCTAACCTGTACATCTTTGGATTGTGGGAGAAAACCAGAGCACCCGGCGGAAGCCCACAAAGACACGGGGAGGATGTACAAACTCCGTACAGGCAATCACCCAAAGCCGGAACCGAACTGGGGACCTGATGCTTTGAAGGAGCAGTGTTAACCATTGTGCCACTATGCTGCCCCAGACAGCAGAATATAAGCATCCTGAAAACAAAGAAGGACAAAGAACAAAGAACCATACAGCACAGGAACAGGCCCTTCGGCCCTCCAAGCCCGCGCCGTTCCCTGGTCCAAACTAGACCATTCTTTTGTATCCCTCCATTCCCACTCTGTTCATGTGGCTTCCTAGATAAGTCTTAAACGTTCCCAGTGTGTCCGCCTCCACCACCTTGCCCGGCAGCGCATTCCAGGCCCCCACCACCCTCTGTGTAAAATACGTCCTTCTGATATCCGTGTTAAACCTCCCCCCCCTCACCTTGAATCTATGACCCCTCGTGAACGTCACCACTGACCTGGGAAAAAGCTTCCCACTGTTCACCCTATCTATGCCTTTCATAATTTTATACACCTCTATTAGGTCACCCCTCATCCTCCCTCTTTCCTGTGAGAACAACCCCAGTTTACCCAATCTCTCCTCATAACTAAGCCCTTCCATACCAGGCAACATCCTGGTAAACCTCCTCTGCACTCTCTCCAAAGCCTCCACGTCCTTCTGGTAGTGTGACGACCATGAAACCTTGAAGTTTCTGTCCATTTCTGTGACAAGAGTATTATGAGACAGGGCTGAAGATGGTAGAATTGGTGTACCAGGAACAATCGTTTCAATCTTATTTTTGCCTTTAAATGAGTGCAGCATAGAGGATTGGCACAAAATAAAAGTAGAGGGGCAGGTTTCTTGTGAGGCCGGCGGGGTGGGGGCGGTGGGGGTGGGGGCGGGGGCGGGGGGGCGGGGGGGCGGGGGTGGATGGTGGGAGGCCTGCATGATACGATGCTGGTGACCAAGGACCTATTGCACATAAAAAGTGTTATGTAGGATGTTACACTATGGTTAGTTGGAGTGTTGGCAATCACCTCTTTAATGATGAGACTGTGAAGGGATTTAAACACAAGGATGAGAAATTTAAAATTGGAGGCACTGACGAATCATAGAATCCCTACAGTACAGAAGGAGGCCTTTCAGCCCATCAAGCATACACTGACAACAATTCCACCCACACCTTATCCCCGTAACCCCACTTATTCACCCCACTAATCCCCCTAACACAAAGAGGCAATTTAACATGGCCAATCCACCTAACTTGCACATCTTTGGAGTGGGAGGAAACTGGAGCACCCGGAGGAAACCCATGCAGACATGGGGAGGATGTGCAAATTCTACACAGACAGTCACCCAAGGCCAGAATTGAACCCAGTTCCTTGTGCTGTGGGGCAGCAGTGCTAACCACTGTGCCACCTTGCCGCAGTCGATGTAAGTAGCGGCTGGATGAACAGGACATGGTATTAGATAGGACACAGGCAGCAGAGCTATGAGTGAGATGATCCTTAAAGAAGGCACAGTAGGAGTGCTGCATTGGAACAGCCAATTAAAGTCAGAAGGTGACTGTAGGATTGACGAGGGTTGAAGGGGCAAGTGGGATGAGGCAGGTTCAGAGGCAGGCAAAGTTTCAGTGGAAGTAAATGGTCTTTGTGATGGAGGCACAGTAAGAAGTCTCACAACACCAGGGTAAGTCCAATCGGTTTATTTGGGAGCATGAGCTTTCGGAGCGCTGCCTCTGACTTAACCTGGTATTGTGAGACTTCTTAGTGTGCCGAACCCAGTCCAACACCGGCATCTCCACATCTTTGTGATGGAGAGCATACGTGATTGGAAGCTTAACTCAGGGTCGAATAGGACAGTGAGGTTGCTAATAGGTTAGCTCAGCCTGAGAAAGTGGATGAAGGAGGTCAGCTGGAAGATGGAATCAGTGGCAAGAGAAGGGAGTATCTGGTGGAGCCAAAGATGGCTTTAGTCTTAGTGTTTAACTGATGGCAATTGTAACTTGTCTGAGGAACGATATCCATTAGTCTTCAAACACTCAAAATCTAGAGGAATCAAAAGTCAAATTATGAGAGGTTTAGACAGGGTGAATAGTCAAAGGCTTTTTCCAAGGATGGAAGTGTCAATTACAAGGAGGCACAGGTTCAAGATGAGAGGGGGAAAGTTTAAGGGAGATGTACGGGAGAAGTTTTTCACACAGAGAGTGGTGGGTGCCTGGAACCCACTGTCAGAGGAGGTGGTGGAAGCAGGCACATTAGCAACATTGAAGAGGCATCTGGATGGGCACATGAATAGGGAGAGAGTAGAGGAATACAGACTGAGTAAGGGGAGAAGGCTTTCTTTTAGTTTAGTCGGGGCATCATGATCGGCACAGGCTTGGAGGGCTGAAGGGCCTGTTCCTGTGCAGCACTTTTCTTTGCTCAGAGTGGCACCCAGAGATCCGGGTTCAATTCTGACCTTGGGTCACTGTCTGTGTGGAGTTTGCACATTCTCCCCGTGTCTGTGTCTCACCCGGGTTTCCTCCGGGTGCTCCAATTTCCTCCCACAGTCCAAAGATGTGCGGGTTAGGTGGATTAGCCATGCTAAATTGACCCTAGTGTCAGGGGGATTAGCAGGGGAAATATGTGGGGTTACGGAAATAGGGCCTGGGTGGGACCTCACTATTAGCAACCTCACTGTCCTATTTGACCCTGAGTTAAGCTTCCAATCACAGTGCAGACTCAATGTGCTGAATGGCCTCCTTCTGCACTGTAGGGATATGATTCTATGATTTTTTTGTTCCTAAAAGAGTTGCTGCAAGGTAGAGCTGTCATTTTTAAAAAATAATCTTTTAATAAAGAAACTGACCCCATATTTGTGGGTGATGTTACCGAAGAATCGGCCTTTCAACATTGTGACAGGGAAGGAAATGTAATTGGAGAGCTTCCTGCCTTTTAATACCATGCACAACTTTCCTACAATATGGAGCTGTCGGGGAGTTGAGTGTGGTATTAAAAGGCAGGAATACATTTCAAAACTTTGGAGAAAACCTGGAGTTTGAAGATGGGCCTGACTTTGTACGGACAAAGAGATGAGAGCGTTTCTAAGGGTGTGCGGGTTCCTGAGGAAGCTTGCAAGTTCTCATCCTCAAGACCTACTATGATGGAGTAGACTGATGTTGATAGTCCTCTTTTGGTACCACTTGACATCTCTCGCAGGCTTTTGATTATATAATCAAGTGCTGGGATAATATTAAAGGCAATCCTTGTTGTGGCAAACTTTCTTCCAGCAATGATTCAGTGAAGCAATATTCCTTTCACAATTGCATTGAGTGAGAAGCTGGGTTAATTGCAATGCATCATTCACATTAACTGTAGAAATACATTACATGGGCAAAGTATGAAACCTATTATTTTGTATGTTTCTGCCTTAATGAGCAATTATACAGATACCAACAGGCACAATTAGGCTAATGCACAGATTAAACACAATAGCACATGCCAATCTTAACATTTCCTTAGGAATTTTACAACTAGCAAATAGATTTGGAAACACATACAGATCCATGCTCCAGAAGTTGCTTGCCAACATTGGACATTTACAGTCAACCTAACTGAAATGATTTGCTATGAACGTGAGGGGCTAATGAAACTGAAGTCAAACATGAGTCAGCTGCTTCAGGAGCTCGTGTAGAATTTTGGCAACAGGTGTGAGACCCTCCACAGGAAATACTACAAGATGGAATAAAGAAACATGAAAGATGTCGGAAATATTTTAATAATAGTGAAATGGAATACAAACTCAGCAATTTTTAAAGGGTCAATGTCACCACGTACTGCATACTTCAAGTTTAACCAAGGAAGCAAAGAATATTTTGGTTGCATAACTGGGATGTGGGCATCGTTGACTAGGCCAGCATTTATTGTCCACCCCCAATTGCCATTCAACTGAATGGCTTGCTTGCTACACCATTTCAGAGGGCATTTAAGAGTCAATCACACTGGGCGGCACAGTAGCACAGTGGTTAGCACTGCTGCTTCACAGTGCCACGGACCCGAGTTTGATTCTTGGCTTGGGTCACTCCTGGTGTTCCGGTTTCCTCCTGGTGTTCCGGTTTCCTCCCACAATCTGAAAGATGTACTGGTTAGATGCATTGACCCGAACAGATGCAGGACTGTGGCGACTAGGGGAATTTCACAGTAACTTCATTGCAGTGTTAATGTAAGCCTTTTTTGTGACTAATAAATAAACTTTACTTTAACACATGGATGTCGATCTGGAATCACATGTAGGCCAGACCAAGGAAAGATGGCAGATTTCCTTCCCAAAAGGGCATTAGTGAGCCAAATTACAAGAACATTGCAGACTTGCCCGCCCGAGGCTCATAAGATCCCCCCCAAGGACAATGGAGAATGCAGTTCTGCGTGCCAGTAAAATTCAGGCCAATGTTTTCTTTTTAATATAATGGCTTCATGGTCACCATTAGACTTTTTAATTTATTTAATTCAAATGTTACCATCTGCCTTGGTGGGATTTGAACCTGGGTCCCCAGAGGATTACTAGTCTCGTAGCAGTACCATGGCGCCACTGCCTCTCTCTGGAGTGCAGATCCTGTTGGATCATCAATTGAGCTTCAGTTTCAAGCTTGACATTCTGACAGTAGTACAATACTGTCGGGGCTGAATATGGAATGGATTCAGAGTATTGGCTTAAAGGTGATCCTGCACTTTAAGCTTGAGCAACTTCGCACCTGAATTACATTTCACAGTTTGCCTTTATGTGAAGCATAAACACTTAACATAGATTCAAACTGTTGGATATAATTAATTAATCGTGACTTAAATTTGACTTTGCTGTTCCTTTATCCTGCCATATAATTGTAGATTGTTTGGAAACTACTGCCTTGCATTGGGTGTATGAAGTGACATATGGCACATTCTCTTATTCTTAAGTATGTAGCCCTGAAGACTCACTATTATAACGTTCTTTGGGTGTCCCAGCCCATCTGGGCATGTGTGTGTACAGATGACAACGTTTATAACTGCACCAACTAATCTACATGAATGACATTTGGCGAAATGTCAGATCAACAGAAGTTTTTTAAAAAAAACAGCTTCTAATTTTGGAGGAAGTCAACCAAAATAATCAAAATAAAATGTTTACTCACTGGATATTTAGAGTGCTTCCAGCATAAACTGCAACACTTATAGCATCTGTGTTAGAACTGTGACACATTCAGTCGGGGGAGCTATTATAATCCTGCCTCATTGACAACATAGCGCGTCAGAATATAATACGGTATTTTGTGCGCGGCTGAAAATAGGGAGTAAAGTAGATTGTGTCTGCTTCTTTTCTTCCATTTCCCCTCTCTGAAGTCTAGGTATTTTCTGATACTCCTTTGGCTGTGGGAACCAATAAAGGATGTTCACCCTGACTATAATCAGGGTAGATAGTTTTCTGATCGATAAGGGAATTAGGGGATATGGGGAGCAGGCGGGTAAGTGGAACTGATTCGCTTCAGATCAGCCATGATCTTGTTGAATGGCGGGGCAGGCTCGAAGGGCCAGATGGCCAACTCCTGCTCCTATTTCTTATGTTCTTATGTTCTTATAAGCAAATTAGCTCACTACTGAAAAGTGGACAGAGGTGGAAAATCTCCATCTTTTTTTCCTTACTTTGTGTGAAACCCACTTTCTTCTTGGCATCACCAATGGGGAACTCATGTGGGATGGTATCTCAAGGCTGCAGGTTGGTTTTACAAAGATGTGGCAAATTAGACTCGTTCTTTAAATGTGCCTTAGTTTATCCCAGATTTTGACCCAGCAGACCGATGTTGAAGCAATTTTTCTGGTCTGACAAACTACCCTCCCCACCCCAGTAGATCACTTCCTGGTATATATTTTAGTTGAAATTTAAAAAAATATAACATTTCTTGATAATTCTACCATTAAAGTAATAGAAATGCTTGGAGCTATAACATCAAAGATTGTTTGGAAACTGCTGCCATGCATTGAATATATAAAGTGACATAACACTTTAATGTATTCTAAAATATGTACCACTGAAGATTCAATATTATAACATTGCCCGATGTCACAGCCTGTTAGAGCATGTCTATAATTTTGAAATGCAGTGACCGTCATTGTGGGCAAATGTTCTGCACAGTAATCCCACAAATATCCTTCAAATGACTGAAGAACCAATTCATTTTTTTAGTTGTATTGATTTGAGAGGAATATTGGTCAAATACCAGAAAAAAATCGCAACTCCTCACCTTTGAATCGATTCTTGTGATCTTCGATGTTCAGCTGAACCAAGAGTACAGACGAACGTGTTTTCGTTTATTGATATGTAGCCCACAATGAGAATATAACCCACAAAGAATCATAGACATCTCTCTCTCCATTACAAACAAAGACATTTGGTTGTGTACAGCATGAGGGACACCACTCAGTGAGTGTGTTGCAAGGCAGGCATCCATGATTTGATTTGATTTGATTTATTATTGTCACATGTATTAACATACAGTGAAAAGTATTGTTTCTTGTGCGCTATACAAACAAAGCATGCCATTCATAGAGATGGAAATGGGAGAGTGCAGAATGTAGTGTTACAGTCATAGCTAGGGAGTAGAGAAAGATCAACTTAAGGCAAGGTGAGTCCATTCAAAAGTCTGACAGCATTAGGGAAGAAGCTGTTCTTGAGTTGGTTGGTACGTGAGCTCAGACTTCTCTATCTTTTTCCTGACGGAAGAAGGTGGAAGAGAGAATGTCTGGGGTGCATGGGGTCCTTAATTATGCTGGTTGCTTTGCCGAGGCAGCGGGGAGTGTAGACAGAGTCAGTGGATGGGAGGCTGGTTTGTGTGTTGTATTGGGCTACATTCAGGATCTTTTGTAGTTCCTTGTGATCTTGGGCAGAGCAGGAGCCATACCAAACTGTGATACAACCAGAAAGAATACTTTCTACGGTGCATCTGTAAAAGTTGGTGAGAGTCGTAGCTGACATGCCAAATTTCCTTAGTCTTCTGAGAAAGTAGAGGTGTTGGTGGGCTTTCTTAACTATAGTGTCGGCACGGGGGGACCAGGACAGGTTGTTGGTGATCTGGCCACCTAAAAACTTGAAGTTCTCGACCCTTTCTACTTCGTCCCCATTAGTGTAGACAGGTGCATGTTCCCCTTTACACTTCCTGAAGTCAATGACAATCTCCTTTGTTTTGTTAACATTGAGGGAGAGATTATTGTTGCCGCACCGGTTCACCAGATTCTCTATCTCATTCCTGTACTCTGCCTCGTCATTGTTTGAGATCCAACCCACTATGGTTGTGTCGTCAGCAAACTTGAAAATCAAATTGGAGGGGAATTTGGCCGCACAGTCATAGGTGTATAAGGAGTATAGTAGGGGGCTGAGAACACAGCCTTGTGGGACACCGGTGTTGAGGATGATCATGGAGGAGGTGTTGTTGCCTATCCGTACCGATTGTATTCTATGAGTTAGGAAGTTCAGGATCCAGTCGCAGAGGAGATGCCGACGCCTTAGGCCACGGAGTTTGGAGGTGGGTTTTGTGGGAATAATGGTGTGGAAGGCTGAGCTATAGTCAATAAATAGGTGTCTGACATAGCTGCCCTTGTTATCTAGGTGTTCCAGGGTTAAGTGCAGGGCCAGGGAGATGGTGTCTGTTGTGGACTTGTTGCAGCGGCAGGCAAACTGTAGTGGATCCAGGTAGTCCGGGAGGCTGGAATTGATTCGTGCCATGACTAACCTTTCGAAGCACTTCACAATGATGGATGTCAGAGCCAACGGCCGATAAACATTAAGGCACGCTGCTTGGTTTTTCTTAGATACCGGGATGACGGCCATCTTCTTGAAGCAGATAGGGACCTCAGATTGTTGTAAAGAGAGGTTGAAGATGTCTGTGAATACCCCCGCCAGCTGATCCGCACAGGATCTGAGTGCTCATCCAGGTACCCCATCCGGGCCAGTCGCTTTCCGTGGGTTGACCTTCAAGAAAGCTGCCCTGACATCTGCAATGGTGACCCCAGATACAGGTTCATCCAGGGCTTCCAAGGTGGAGGGCATGCTCTCACTGACCTCTTGTTCAAAACAGGCGTAGAATGCATTGAGTTCATCAGGGAGGGGTGCGTTGGAGCCGGCGATTTTACATGCCTTCATCTTATAGCCTGTTTTGTCTTCCAGACCTTGCCATAGTCGGCGGGGGTCGGTGTGGCTCGCCTGGGACTCTACCTTGATCCGGTACTGTCTTTTGGCATCTTTGATGGATCTCCTTAGATTGTATCTGGCCTTCATGTATAGGTCTGTGTCGTCTGACTTGAACGCCTCAGACCTGGACTTCAGCAAGCAGTGCATATCACTGCTCATCCGTGGTTTCCGGTTGGGGAACACACGGATTTGCTACTTTGGCTACTTCTTTGAACTACCACAGCCGGTATCAGGATTGAACCTCATCTGTTTGCATCATTCTATGCCATATTCTTGCTAAATAGTTGATTGGGGTCATTAATCCTCACAGCTCATCTGGGATCAGGGCAGGCAGTGGTGTAGTGCTATTGTTGCTGGACTGGCAAACCAAGGTAATGACCTGAGTTCAAATCCCACCATGGCAGATGGTGGAATATAAATTGAGATTAAAAAAATGAAATCTGGAATTAAACGATTATGATGGCCAATTGGTGATGTCAATTGTCGTAAAAATCCATCTGGTTCATTAATGTTCCTTAGGGAAGTAAATCTGTTATCCTTACTTTGTCTGGCCTGTATGTG
Source organism: Mustelus asterias (assembly GCF_964213995.1). Taxonomy (NCBI): domain Eukaryota; kingdom Metazoa; phylum Chordata; class Chondrichthyes; order Carcharhiniformes; family Triakidae; genus Mustelus; species Mustelus asterias. Next base: position 27,901,785 of record NC_135807.1, read on the forward strand.
ACTACAGACCCACAGCAATGTAGTTGACTTTTAAGTGCCTTCAGAAATGGGCAATAAATGTTAGTCCACATCCCATGAACGAATAGAAAAACATAAGAATAACATCGCATTGGAGTATCAGGCAGATTATGGGTGGGGTTTTACGGCCTCTCTCGATCGGAGACCGAAAAATCCCACCCGAAGTCAACAGACCTTACCATTGTCCGCCCTTCGCCTGCTCCAATTCCCGTGGCATGCGGAGATTTGGAATTCCGGCCTATATGTTCATGATCTATTGCTTGAACTCAGAATCTTATTATACTGAGGCAAGAATCAATGGAGACAAGCTAACCCATTAAGCATGTGAAAAGACCTCCTCATTACAACTTATACCTAAACCCGACCCATCAGTTTTAATCTCTTCACTATAAATGCGAGCACTTGGTTCTCATGATTAAAACATATCAAAATGTTCTAGTTCTATGAACAGCTCCAGTTAGTTTGCCACAGGGGCTTCTAAAATAATCTAGTCTTTGAGCACAGACAAAATCTGATAATTACTTCTGGTCGGTGACCAATTAATCAATGCGCTACAGTCCTGCACTCACCAGGGTAGTGATAGCAGGAATGCTTATTTTACTTTGGATTCATTGTAATCATGTTGTCTCTGCACTGAGTTAGCTAATCTCTACGGGAGTAGCAATAGGATCTGCTAAAATTGGCTCCATCACCCCAGAGCAAGGCAAAATAAATTAGCTGGAGTTTGCATCCTGGATCATTACATGGTGCCTTAGCAAGTGAGTATCTTTGGATGGACATTGGGTGAAGGCAAGTTCAGGATTAGCTGCACTGCTTCATGTAATCATTACTGCAACACAGTCACCCCTTGAGAGCGCTGTCCTCAAAATTTATTCTGGAAATCTATTTCTTTCTGCTTTGAAAAGTGCCATCCAACTCCCTCCTCCGAAGGATAAACCTCAATGATGAGCTAAAATGCACAGTCGAGCACATGCTCAAAGATCATAAAGAATAAGGGAGGTAGGGTGTAGACAATGTGGATTAAGAATTAGTATTGACTAATAGCAAGCACAGTTTTGAAAGCTGTAGGTTTCAGGAGGGAAGAAAGATTTATAATCATAACTAATTTTTGAAAAAAAACTGGCTAAATTACCAAATACTTGCACAGTCTACTGGAAAACACGGAATTTACCTTTCTCCTCACGGCACTGAGTAACGATACCACAGAAAGCCCTTAATTAGGAACTAATTACTGAGGAAGCATGTCATAATTGAATCCCAAAAGGTGAGGCCAAGGATTAATAAAATCAGTAGTTAGCTTTCAGCAAGACTTGCTGCAATTAGTTCTCATTTTCCGAGTGTTTGGATGAAGTTAGAGAAGATTAGGTCCCACAGCTCTCGTGGACATGGAATAAGCTGGGATTCATTTAACCCTAACCCTAATCTCACAGTGCATTATTTTTTAACTCTCTCTTTATTTTTTAATGCAATCATCCAAGTGTCTTGCATCTCTCTGAGCTTGCATTGGACAGTAATCAGAAGTGAAGCGTTTCTAATGATTGGTTTTATTAATATTAAATCACATATACGAGTATGGTAGCATAGGATTTGTTACTGGGCTAATAATTTGGGGATTTAGACCAAGACCCTGAGCTCAAATACCTAGCACTGCAGCTGGGCAATGTAGATACAGTTCATTAAATAAATATGTAATGAAAATCAGTACTGGTGACCATAAAGCTATCAGATTCCTGAAAAGAAAACCCAACAGGTTCACAAATGTAATTTAAGGAAGGAAACCTGCTGTCCTTATCTGATCCACCTATATGGGACTCCAGAGGCACATTAATGTGGTTGATGGCACGGTGGCACAGTGGTTAGCACTGCTGCCTCCTAGCACCAGGGACCCAGGTTCAATTCCAGCATGGATCACTTTTGTGTGGATTTTGCACATTCTCCTTGTGTTTGTGTGGGTTTCCTTCAGGTGCTCTGGTTTCCTCCCACAATCTAAAGATATATGGGAGTTGATTGGCCATGCTAAATTGACCCTAATGTCAGCGGGATTAACAGGGTAAATGTGTTTGGTTATGGGAATAGGGCCACTCTACTTTAGAGTGGTCGGTACAGACTCGATGGGCTGAATGGCCTCCTTCTGTACTGTAGGGATTCTATGACTGTCTTAAGCCCAGTGGATGTTAAATACTGTTTTTTTTCAGTGATTCCCAGAAACTATGAAGGAAGTTTAAAAAAAAATTTTGCAGATGGTTAGTATTACAACTTGCAACGTGGAATAGTCAAAGTAATTTGCTTCAGGTGACTGACAGGCTCATTCTCTACTGCCATCAGTCTTGGTGTTATTCTGGTTTGTCCTATAGACTGGCTCCTCACTTCATTTTAGGATGGTTGTTCTTTACACCATACTCACTGGCAAAAACAAACTACTGACACTTTTCCCCCCTTGACTATAGTTCAAACAAACTGCTGCTACAGCATCTGATGCTACTGGCAGTTTTCTATAGGTTTCCCAGACTGAGAGGCATCTGCCTTATTTTTAACCTTCCCCTCAAGATTACACAAAGCTGGAACTCCCAAAGTCGTTGCATGCTGATCTCAAGAAATCTCCAGATCTGCTGAGAGAGGTTGAAAACCTAAGCATGAAGTACAGAAACAGTCAATAATCTCAAACCTCATAGTACGCCATTCCCAATAAGAACAGATGATAACGTTTCATTTTGCCATCTCCATCTTGCTTTAGCATTTGAGAAGATATTATCAACGTTACTCCTGGCAGCACGGTAGCACAGTGGTCAGCACTGCTGCCTCATGCCACCAATGACCTGGGTTCAATTCCTGGCTTGGGTTACTGTCTGTGTGGAATTTGCACATTTTCCCTGTGTCTGTGTGGGTTTTCTCCAAAAACTCCAAAGATATGCTGGTTAGGTGTGTTGGCCATGCTAAATTTTCCATCAGTGTACCCAAACGATGGCAGGAAGGACATTTGATGAGGACTCGTCTACTGAGGTAGTTTGGGCTGAGGTTAGAAACAGGAAAGGAGAGGTCACCCTGTTGGGAGTTTTTTATAGACCTCCGAAAAGTTCCAGAGATGTAGAGGAAAAGGTTGCAAAGATGATTCTGGATAGGAGCGAAAGTAACAGGGTAGTTGTACTGGGGGACTTTAACTTTACAAATATTGACTGGAAAAGCTATAGTTCGAGTACTTTAGAGGGGTCGGTTTTTGTCCAATGTGTGCAGGAAGGCTTCCTGACGCAGTATGTAGATAGACCAACAAGAGGCGAGGCCACATTGGATTTGGTACTGGGTAATGAACCAGGCCAGGTGTTAGATTTGGAGGTAGGTGAGCACTTTAGTGACAGTGACCACAATTCAATTATGTTTAACTTGGCAATGGAAAAGGATAGGTATATACCGAAGGGCAAGAGTTATAGCTGAGGGAAAGGAAATTATGATGCGATTAGGCGAGATTTAGCTGGCATATGTTGGGGAAGGAAACTGCAGGGGATGGGCACAATTGTAATGTGGAACTTGTTCAAGGAACAGCTACTACGCAACCTTGATAAATATGTACCTGTCAGGCAGGGAGGAAGCAGACGTGTGAGGGAACCGTGGTTTTCTAAGGAGGTTGAATCTCTTGTGAAGAGGAAGAAGGAGACCTATGTTAAGATGAGACGCGAAGACTCAGTTAGAGCACTTGAGAGTTACAAGTTAGCCAGGAAGGACGTAAAGGAAGAGTTAAGAAGAGCCAGGAGGGGACATGAGAAGTCTTTGGCAGGTAGGATCAAGGAAAACCCTAAAGCTTTCTATAGGTATGTCAGGAGTAAAAGAATGACGAGGGTAAGATTAGGGCCAGTCAAGGACAGGAGTGGGAAGTTGTGCGTGGAGTCTGAAGAGATAGGAGAGGCACTAAATGAATATTTTTCATCGGTATTCACACTGGAGAGGGACAGTGTTTTCGCGGGGGGGTACTGAGATGCAAGCTGTTGGACTGGATGGGATTGATGTTCATAAGGAGGAGGTGTTAGCAATTCTGGAAAGGGTAAAAATAGATAAGTCCCCTGGGCCGGATGGGATTTATCCTAGGATTCTCTGGGAGGCTAGAGAGGAGATTGCAGAGCCTTTGGCTTTGATCTTTATGTCGTCATTGTCTACAGGAACAGTACCAGAAGACTGGAGGATAGCAAATGTTGTCCCCTTGTTCAAGAAGGGGAGTAGGGACAACCCTGGTAATTATAGACCGGTGAGCCTTACTTCTGTTGTGGGCAAAGTATTGGAAAGGATTATAAGAGATAGGATTTATAATCACCTCGAAAGGAATAATTTGATTAGGGATAGTCAGCACGGTTTTGTGAAGGGTAGGTCGTGCCTCACAAACCTTATTGAGTTATTTGAGAAGGTGACCAAAGAGGTAGATGAGAGTAAAGTGGTTGATGTGGTGTATATGGATTTCAGCAAAGCGTTTGATAAGGTTCCCCATGGTAAGAAAATACGGACACATGGGACTGAGGGTGATTTAGTGGTTTGTATCAGGAATTGGCTAGCTGTAAGAAAACAGAGGGTGGTGGTTGATGGGAAAAATTCATCCTGGGGTTCAGTTACTAGTGGTGTACCGCAAGGATCTGTTTTGGGGCCACTGCTGTTTGTCATTTTTATTAATGACCTGGATGAGGGCGTGGAAGGATGGATTAGTAAATATGCGGATGACACTAAAGTCGGTGGAGTTGTAGACAGTGCGGAGGGAAGTGGCAGGTTACAGAGGTGGATATGCCGGCGTTGGACTGGGGTAAACACAGTAAGAAGTTTAACAACACCAGGTTAAAGTCCAACAGGTTTATTTGGTAGCAAAAGCCACACAAGCTTTCGGAACTCCAAGCCCCTTCTTCAGGTGAGTGGGAATTCCCACTCACCTGAAGAAGAGGCTTGGAGCTCCGAAAGCTTGTGTGGCTTTTGCTACCAAATAAACCTGTTGGACTTTAACCTGGTGTTGTTAAACTTCTTACTGAGGTTACAGAGGGACATAGATAAGTGCAGAGCTGGGCTGAGAGGTGGCAAATGGAGTTTAATGCAGAAACGTGTGAGGTAATTCACTTTGGAAGGAGTAACAGGAATACAGAGTACCGGGCTAATGGTAAGATACTTGGTAGTGTGGATGAACAGAGGGACCTGGGTGTCCATGTGCATAGATCCCTGAAAGTTGGTACGCAGGTGGATAGGGTTGTTAAGAAGGCGTACGGTGTGTTAGCTTTTATTGGTAGAAGGATTGAGTTTCGGAGCCAGAAGGTCATGCTGCAACTGTACAAAACTCTGGTGTGGCTGCACTTGGAGTATTGCGTACAGTTCTGGTCGCCGCATTATAGGAAAGATGTGGAAGTGTTGGAAAGGGTGCAGAGGAGATTTACCAGGATGTTGCCTGGTATGGTGGGAAAATCGTATGAGGAAAGGCTGAGGGGCTTGAGGTTGTTTTCGTTAGAGAGAAGAAGGTTAAGAGGTGACTTAATCGAGGCATATAAGATGATCAGAGGATTAGATAGGGTGGATGGTGAGAGCCTTTTTCCTCGGATGGTGATGGCTAGCACGAGGGGACATAGCTTTAAATTGAGGGGTGAGAGATATAGGACAGATGTTAGAGGTAGGTTCTTTACTCAGAGAGTAGTAAGGGCGTGGAATGCCCTGCCTGCAGCAGTAGTGGACTCGTCAACATTAAGAGCATTTAAATGGTTATTGGATAAACATATGGATGATATTGGAATAGTGTAGATTAGAGGGGCTTTAGATTGGTTCCACTGGTCGGCGCAACATCGAGGGCCGAAGGGCCTGTACTGCGCTGTAATGTTCTATGTTCTATGTTCTATGTTCAAACAGGTGCTGGAGTGTGGTGACTAGGGGATTTCTTTGCAGTGTTAATGTGAACCTACTTGTGACAAATAAATAAACTTTACTTTGCTCATCTTCATAAGAGTGCAGATAATCTCAGTTAGCCTTCTAAGCTGTTTGAAGCATTTTAAGCTTGGTTAACTTGCCAGAACAGTCTTGAAAAGTCAAGTCTACTATTTCTGTGCTCCATCTTTTGTTTAACTGTTCCTTTAGCAAGTGAAAAAAACATGTTGGAAAATTGAAATTTCTTCAGTATTAATGCTGATTGCAGTGAGTTATTTTCATCTTTCACTTTCCTCTGTCTCTAAACGCACTGCATTGTGTTGATTTGAGATGCATGGACTAGGTAGATCCCAGGGGTAAATCCTAGTCTGGGCTGAATAAGCTGAAATGACGGATGCTGAAAGTGACACCAGTGCCTCGTATTACAAATATGAACATATGAGCCAGTAATTTCTTACTGGACTGGGTATCTATGTGAATACAAAAGAAGAATGTGGTTTCCTGAGCTGTGTTGCTTCTCCTCCAGTGACTCTGGTAGTCTAAGTCTATGCCCTGTTTGAGAGCAGCTATCCACTCCATCTGACGAAGGAGCAGCGCTCCGAAAGCTAATGGCATTTGCTACCAAATAAACCTGTTGGACTTTAACCTGGTGTTGTTAAAACTCTTACTGAGTCTAAGTCCATACATAAAAGGGTGGTGTGGAACTACACAACCAAACAGCCTGGAAGAAGGAAAGCTATTTTCAGTTTTCCAACAGCAGTGGGAGGTACAGATGCTTTGTAGAACTGGAATTGTTTTGGCTGCATCTGTCTAAGGTACTTACAGTCACCTAAAAAGACAAGTCAATGTTGAGACAAGTGCAAATCATGGAAATAGAAAGGTCTGAACTCAATTTAAATCTATATAACCTTCAACAGAACTGGTTACAATGGTTATCCCAACTCATTCTAGATGGGTCACTACTGGAGGAAAGTTAGCGAGCTCCCTGTGTAGATCAAAGCATGTTCTTTCATACACTGCGGCTAAGGCTAACTGCCTGTAACAGGTCTACAATCTGTACAGGTAGATATCTTGCAGCATAATTCCCTCATGGCTATTTTCCCTCAGTCATTTTCATTGTTATTTATTACTTAATGCAAAATCCCCAAAGCAGCATTAGAGCTTGCAACATATATCCAGGCAACTGAAAACACATTTACAGTGAATGATTCCTTTAATTTGCCACATTATATCAAAAAATCACAGTACTCCCAAAAGAGTGGCACTGAAGCTAGTTGTACGTGTACTACTGCTGTCTTGCCTGACATCAGTTAATTCACTATGTGTATTCCTGGTCGCTGCCTCGTTAGATGGTTCAGTTACACGGTAAGTTATTGACACAGCTCTCTGCAGTCATGCTCAATTTTCCTTTATATCTAGCTACATGGATTCAACTCCTGTTCATATCACATACAGCCTAGCCCAGGGTCAACACTGCCAATATAGAAGTATTGCTTGCAAGCAGGTCACAAACAGGAAGAGTGTGAATGTGCTTTAATATTCCTGTTAAATCTATTGAAGTACAATTAACATGCATCTGTAAACAACAATCTGAGGCTGTTTCAATTTCAGTTTTTGAACAAAGCACCAGGCTACTGATGTATTTTTTCCTCTCTCCTTTTTTTCTGTGAGATTGGGCCTCTTTTCATTTGTGCAGTAATTTTCATTGACAAGTTTACCTGCTTGTGCCTCTATAGCTCTTGACAGCAACGCCTAAAGAAATACGACTGCATTCTGAATAATTTAGGAGATGATAATTCTCCACCTTTCTGAGTAACCTGAAATGTCTTCATGTATCCTGGAGACAGGAATAGCTAAATTGGGATTTTCAGTAGCTATCTGTTCCATCAAGGTTCAATCCAGCCGATAAAGGATGGCACAGTGTGTGTTAAAACACCGTCCTTTTTACCTCAAGGACCTGGGTTCAAATCCAGTCATGACAAAAGGGATAATTGTCTTTTCTTTCTGACAGCTGTTAAGAATCCTAAGTGGATGCTTTCTTGGCAGCTCAATCCAGCTCTCAGTGCAAACAGAAGACAACAAGACAAAACTGCATCAAAATTCATTATTAATTGACCACTAATTTGGCAATGCACACCAATAGAATAGAGTGATGAGGTATATACATCTGTGATGAGGATGTTAAGGTATTTTATCAGGACTGTGGTCTGTTGAATCTCCATAATGGAAAGTACTAAAAACAATAAAGCTTCAATTAACTAGTTTTTTTTTCAATGGAGGAACCTGGGTGAAGGACACCACCAAAGTTGAACTAAAGTCAGTGCCAACATGCATAAAAGACTAATTAATTATTGAGAATCTTGAGCTTTACAAACATATAAATTAGAGCAGTCAGGGGATAATGAAGGAGATTGTGAGTCCCGCAGTTATGCTGTCCTTGGGAAGTGTGAGTTAGAGTAGTGAATAGAATAGTTTCTCACGTGGAATTGCACAGAATGTACAGCACAGGAACAAGTCATTCGGTCCATTGATCCATGCTGGTGTTTGTACCTTACATGAGTCACCTTGCACCCTTCATTTCATTTAACCCATCAATATGACCTCCTAATCCTTGCTTCCTTGCTTCTTCATATGTTTATCTAACTTCCTGTTAAATGCATCCATGCTGTTCACATTAATTATTCCTTGTGGTAGCAAGTTCAACATTTTATCATTCCCTGGTTAAAGATGTTTCACTTGAATTTCTGATTGATTAGCTGCCATCTTACACTTATGACCCTATTGTTTGTCTTTCCAAAGATGGAAATATCATCTCTACGTCTACACTATCAAACCCTTTCAAAGTCTTAAAGGTCACTATGATGTATCTGTATATTATGCTAATGACATAAAAATGATGTACTGATACAATAAGCACTTTCTTACAAAATATTATTCATTGTAGATTGAAACATTTTTGGAGAAGATCTCACACCTTAGAGCAGCTTCGTGTTGGAGTACATTGTTTATTGTGAGATACGACTGAATTTCTCAATCTACATTGAACTGCGTAAGCCTGAGACAAATCCAACTTCATGAGTATTTTGGATCCTGCTAATTCCATTATAGGAGGGAATAAATGAGGAGACTTTGAGTCCGTGTCAGGCTTCAGTAAAACGCTTTTATTTCCACATGCATGAGGGAGAATCAACTCGGACCCAGTGAAGTCCAGTCTGTATCTAGGCTGATTCTGAAGATACAAAGGTTGTACGCATTAATTGTACTGTTCTCGGGGGTCCAGAGTATTGTACTACAGGATATCATTGATATGAATAGCTTAAATTGATTATACTTGATCAGATTAGGCGGGCCTATTGTCCTGGGTACTTCATGTTAATCGGTTATGTCCGGCTATCCTTGTCTATCTGTTTTGTGATACAAAAGCGATATGTGTGATAAATAGGTTTCGATGGTATGATAACTGTCCCATCTCCCCAGTTTCTAGGAACAATGACTTCTCTAGACTCAGTGGAGCCTTACTAATCAGTATCGACCCTGCATTGTTCGAGAAGGCCTTGAAATGATCTCAGCTGTAAAGTAACTGTGTTGGCAGTCTGAGATGTTAATTGGGTATGTCTGCCCACAGTTATGGCAGTGGACTCTGTGTTTTAACTCTTTCTTAGACATTCCTTTTCCTGCTGTTACATGCAAACCCTGGATTTGCCCTAATACTGGATTCTGCCCTATTACATCCATCTATAAATCTTGGGCATTTAGTAATGAATACTGCCCTCATCACCCACTATCATAGAAACCCTACAGTGCAGAAGGAGGCCATTTGGCCCATCGAGTCTGCACCGACCACAATCCCACCCAGGCCCTACCCCCCACACATTTACACGCTAAGCCCTCTAACCTACGCATCTCAGGGGCAATTTTTAACCTGGCCAATCAACCTAACCCGCACTATCTGTTTCATTGTGACTTTGTAGTTCCTCGAGAAGCTTTTTTTTTTCTGACTTGGGCACTGCTACAATGGGGTTTTGTCTAATCATACTGATCACGACTCTCCAAGGCAGGACCTCTGTCCAAGGGCAGATGGAAGTCCTGCCTGTTGCTGATCAATGCTCAGTTGAGTGTGAAATGGCAGTGGGCCTGTGGGAGTTAGTGTTGCCTCTGACTCTCAGGATGATGGGTGTCGGACACTTGCCATCCTGAAAATTCAGGCCGGCTCATTTAAAAGTACATCATTGAATTTTCTGTGTCTCTATTCATAATCGACCAACCTGCAAATGCACTGATGCTCATATTGGATGGAATCTTACCTAAAAAGGATCTGGCTGAAAACCGAAGAGAAACAGGCCGGTTTTCTTGCCAAATCTTACTGCACTTTGTGAAAAAAAGGGGGCATTTTTCATGCCATTATGTTGAGAGGCATGGTCTAAATACGCCAGTAAAACCAGCCGCACTGAGATAAGGGCACCCTGATCATAGAAAAAAAGAACCCATTGCCCCCCACCCCCCACCCACCACCCACCATAGAGGTCTCAGGGGCTCCCATCCCCCTGCCCTCAGGATCAAAGCCAGCATCTCTCCTCCCCAGCACCCCTATCCCTCCCCCCACGATCAATGGCGGCATATCTCCCGCCCACTCTCCCACCCCCGTGATCAATACCGACATCACCTGTCCCCCATGGTGCTCACGTGGCAATACCCATCTGCTTCTCGGTGAACCTGGTGTAAACCAGTTTACAAATACGTTTGAAAATACGGCAAGTGGGGAGTTATATGACGAGGAGGGTTCTTTAATTACATTGAAATGTATGTAAGCGAATTCGATTCAGATTCTCGCCCGTAATGGCATGATCCTGACTATAATGGCAGCGAGGGGGCAGCGCAAATCCAAGATTGCAATTTTGCCAGTGAGAGTCGCAATTTACGGATTTCACTGGATCCACAGAGGGTGACTGTGGGGTCAAGATCACTCCCAATTATGCACTTTTGATTTAACAGCAATTTCTCACAAAATTCTCTATTTGAGCAGTTTCTCGAGACGAAAATGCTGTGCAGCCCTAGCTCGTCCTTGCTTAAGCATTCTGAATTCACTTCAAGACGATGAACTCCTCCTTGTGACTTTGCTGCTTTCCATTATCACTGGAATGAGTTACCTTTCCAGCTTTGGTCTTTGCTTGGCAAACAGTTGCACTCTGGCCTTTCTTTTGGCAATTGAAGCATTTCTATACTAAATGCCTGTGGCTTTATGCTGAAAAACTGATGGAATTCCAGAATAAACATGGAGGCAGACTCCTCCTGAAGAAGCCAGAGCAGGATGAGTGGAGCAATGGTCTGGAGGCAATGCAGAGAGCTCTGCAGATGGAGAAGAATGTGAACCAGAGTCTGCTAGATCTGCACAAACTCTCCTCTGGGAACACGGATCCTCATCTTTGTCACTTCCTGGAGACTCACTACTTGGAGACACATTACTGCGATACCAAGTCACCAAACCATCATCACCAGCACCCTTCAGTCTAAGGGTGGCATTTTCCAGCACTGCCTGCCACTTGGAACGTCCAGTACCTAATCGCTCAGCGGGATAGGACTGGAAAATCCCAGCCTAGGTTGGTCAAGATGGAAACCTCTTGACAGTGGACACAAGTTGTACTAGTCACAGAATCACAGAATTATTACCTCACAGGAGGGGGCCATTGTGTCTGCACCGGCTCTCTGAATGAGCATTTCACTGAGTTTTTTAAAATTCATTTGTGGGACATGGGTGTCGCAGGCTAGGCCAGCATTTATTGCCCATCCCTGGTTGCCCTCAAGAAGGTTACAGTTCGTGTTTGTGTAAAATTCTGTTGCTGCTGATGGCCCACAGCGCCTCATGGATGCCCAGTCTTGGGTTCCCAGATCTTTTCAATGTCTATCCCATTTAACATGGTGGTAGTGCCACACAACATGATGGATAGTTTTCTCAATGTGAAGATAGGACTTTGTCTCCTTCTTAGGGCAACAATCAGACTCCAAGGTATATTATTGTCAGGCTAGAGCCCAACAATTTTTTATTTAGGTGTCAGTATGAGAATAAGATGTTTTTAAAGAAGTAGTTATTAATCACAAATAAGGCTCACATTAACACTGCAATGAAATCACTGTGAAATTTCCCGAGCCGCCCCACTCCGGCACCTGTTTGGGTCAATGCACATAACCAGCATGTCTTTCAGACTGTTGGAGGAGACCAGAGCATCCGAAGGAAACCCACGCAGACACGGGAGAATGCGCAGACTCCACACAGGCAGTGACCCAAGCCGGGAAACGAACACGGATCCCTGGTGCTGTGTGGCAGCAGTGCTAACCACTGTGCCAACGTGTTGCCCATATCCAGGCGTGATCCTACTGACAAATTGAGATGCTTTTATCAAAACAAACTTGAATTAACGACACATTTTACCAATAACACATGAATTTGCTTACCTTTTAATAATTGAACAATTCTTAAACATGACAAGATGCAATTCTTAGCTGCTAACTTATCTCTATGATTCAAATTAGGCAATGTTTCTCTTTTGGACTTTAACCTCTCATTGTATCTTGTTAGCAAAATGCAGGCATACTTGTTTTGACATAGGTTATCAAGCTTTGGAGCTTTCAGAAAGCCTTTGGAGAGAGAGCCACACTGCTTTATTCAGGCAGCAACTGCTTGTATTATTAAATGAGACTGAAACTCTTTCTTCCCTGCAAGCTTCCCATTAACCACATGACTCTATCTCAATCAATCAACCTAATCAAAACTCTACTCTGAAACTCCAGGGGGAACCTAAGTAAACACAAATGCTTTAGCTCTGCTGAAACAATCCATGTCTAAAATGAATACTTATCATGTTCTCTCAGCTAGTAATTTAAAGGTTTTCTGAGACAAACTGGCACTCCGAAAAACAGAGCTGAACTATAAACGGATAGGATGTACCCCAGGTTACTGTGGGAGGCGAGGGAAGAGATTGCAGAGCCTCTGGCGATGATCTTTGCATCGTCGATGGAGACGGGAGAGGTGCCGGAGGATTGGAGGATTGCGGATGTGGTTCCTATTTTCAAGAAGGGGAATAGGGATAGCCCAGGAAATTACCAACCGGTGAGTCTAACCTCAGTGGTTGGTAAGCTGATGGAGAAGATCCTGAGGGACAAGATTTATGAGCATTTAGAGAGATTTAGTATGCTCAAGAATACTCAGCATGGCTTTCTCAAAGACAGATCGTGCCTTACGAGCCTGATGGAGTTCTTCGAAAATGTGACTAAACACATTGACGAAGGGAAAGCGGTAGATGTGGTTTATATGGATTTTAGCAAGGCGTTCGATAAGGTCCCCCATGCAAGGCTTCTCAAAAAAGTGAGAGGGCATGGGATCCAAGGGGCTGCTGCCCTGTGGATCCAGAACTGGCTTGCCCAAAGGAGGCAGAGAGTGTGTATAGATGGGTCTTTTTCTAAATGGACGTCGGTCACCAGTGGTGTGCCCCAGGGATCTGTTCTGGGACCCTTGCTGTTTGTCATTTTCATAAATGACCTGGATGAGGAAGTGGAGGGATGGGTTGGTAAGTTTGCTGATGACACGAAGCTTGGTGGGGTTGTGGATAGTCTGGAGGGATGTCAGAAGTTACAGAGGGACATAGATAGGATGCAAGACTGGGCGGAGAAGTGGCAGATGGACTTCAACCCAGATAAATGTGTAGTGGTCCATTTTGGCAGGTCAAATGGGATGAAGGAGTACAATATAAAGGGAAAGACTCTTAGTACTGTAGAGGATCAGAAGGACCTTGGGGTCCGGGTCCATAGGACTCTAAAATCGGCCCCGCAGGTGGAGGAGATGGTTAAGAAGGCATATGGTGTGCTGGCCTTTATCAATCGAGGGATTGCATTCAGGAGTCCGGGGCTAATGATGCAGCTATATAAGACCCTCGTCAGACCCCACTTGGAGTACTGTGCTCAGTTCTGGTCGCCTCATTACAGGAAGGATGTGGAAAAGATTGAAAGGGTGCAGAGGCGATTTACAAGGATGGTGCCTGGATTGAGTGGCATGCCTTATGAGGATAGGCTGAGGGAGCTCGGTCTTTTCTCCTTGGAGAGACGTAGGATGAGAGGAGACCTAATAGAGGTATATAAGATGTTGAGAAGCATAGATCAGGTGGACTCTCGGACGCTTTTTCCCAGGGTGGAAATGGCTGCTACGAGAGGACACAGGTTTAAGGTGCTGGGGGGTAGGTACAGGGGAAATGTTCGGGGGAAGTTTTTCACACAGAGGGTGGTGGGCGAGTAGAATTGGCAGCCGTCAGTGGTGGTGGAGGCAAATTCAATAGGGTCTTTTAAGAGACTACTGGATGAGTACATGGGACTTAATAGGATGGAGGGTTATAGGTAGGCCTAAAAGGTAGGGATATGTTCGGCACAACTTGTGGGGCTGAAGGGCCTGTTTGTGCTGTAGTTTTCTATGTTTCTATATCCCGTACAAGAAACCTGATATAAATATATTTCTTAAAGGCACAGTCTCATCGCACCTATGAGGACAAGTGCGGTGGTCATTCCGACCGATATTGTCATGGACAGCGGCATCTGCATCAGGCAGGCTGGTGTGGATAATGTCAAGTATATTCTTTTTTTTTTCGTTTCCTCATTACCTGCTGCAGTCCCAGTCCAGCAACTATGTCCTTTTGGAGCCGGCCAACTCGGTCTGTGGTGGTACTACCCAGCCAGCTTTAGTGATGGGCAATGAAGTTTCCCTATCCAGAGTACATTCTGTGCCTTTGCCACCTCAGTGCTTTCCCCAAGTAGTGTTCAACATGGAGGACTCCTGATTCATCAGCTGAGGGGGGGAACAGTACATAGAAATCAGCAGGAGGTTTTGGCAGCCAGTTTAATATCACATCTTGAAAGACAGCATCTACAGCATGACCGAACTGGAGTGTTAGCCTCGATGATGTCCTGGAGTAAGATGATAACTCTCCACTTGCAAAGGGTTAGGTTTGGACAGTAATCGTCAATCGTCCTGTATGCTAAGTAAAAGTTGCAGCTGTTTTAAACATATTTTTTTAGGTGACACAAGGGAGAACATTTCAGAGGAGAAATGAGAACAATGATATTGATAAAATGGAAAGGCAATAAAAGGTTGTGATGGATAATATAGGCTGGAGGATAGAGGTAAAATAAAGATAGCTGGCTAGAACACAAACATTTTTTGAATCGTGTCCAAGTACAGCCGCGGTGTTAGAAAAAAACCTTCCAGATATGAGTAAAACATAAATCTTGGGTTGATATGGGCTATAAAGAGAGTTAATAAAACTTAAAGAAACATTTTATTTTGATATAAGAGAACATGTCATCTTCCAGCATGAAATCTGATGCCTTAGAAATCATATCAGAAATGTATACATCGACATTGAAATGTGTACTATCAAAGAATAAAGAGTACCCAAGGCCATACTTTGTCAGCTGAACCATGTAAATTGATTCTTTGGTGTGACTTCTTACCAACTCTTAGCTGCAAAATTGAGTTGTTTGCCTTATGGGTGCTGTTTAAGACTCAAAATAGCATAGCACATGTGCATACTTCGGGTGTAAGTCATGTAAAATGCCATTTTGGTAAAAGCATCAGTTCAGGTATAGGGGGAATGTGCTGGAAATATGCGGAGCACGCAGTTTGTGATTTAGATTTCCTCAATATTAAAAGTTATAAGACATTTCTGGATATTTGCTCAGCAAAGATCCAGACTCACTTTATCTCGAACACTGGGAATGCTGCAAACTTTCAGCGATAAGTGAGCAGTGTAGCATTCTACCCTAAAGCTCAGTCTTTGGCTGGGGCGACAGGCCCAATTGACAGGGTCCGGGTCAATGCACCCTCACCAGCACGTCTTTCAGAATGTGGGAGGAAATCGGAGCACCCGGAGGAAACCCAAGCAGACACGGGAAGAACGTGCAAACTCCACACAGACAGTGACCCAAGCCGGGAATCAAACCCAAGCCCCTGGCGCTGTGAAGCAGCAGTGCTAACCACTGTGCTACCGTGTGAATTTCCTCTGGGTGCTCCGGTTTCCTCCCCCACTCCAAAGATAGAAACATAGAAACTAGAAGATTCGAGCCTGCTCCACCATTCATTTTGATCATGGCTGATCATCGAATTCAATATCAAGATCCCCCTTCCCCCCACATCACTTGATCCCTTTAGTCCCTAGAGCTATATCAAATTTCTTCTTGAAATCAGACACTGTTTTGGCCTCAAATACATTGTGTGGTAGTGAATTCCACACATTCACCATCCTCTGGGTGAAGAAATTTCTCCTCATCTCAGTTCTAAAAGGTTTACCCCTTATCCTCAAACTATGACTCCTAGTTCTGGACTCCCCCACCATTGGGAACATTCTTCCTGAATCTACACCTGTCTAATCCTGTTATAATTTTATCAGTTTCTATAAGATCCCCTCTCACTCTTCTAAACTCCAATGAATATAATTCTCACCGAGTTGGACTTCTCTCATATGACAGACCTGCCATCCCAGGAATCAGCCTGGTAAGCCTTCGCTGTGCTCCTTCTATATCAAGGACATTCTCCCTCGGATTAGGACAACAATACTGAATACAATGCTCCAGGTGTGGCCTCACCAATGCCCCATACAATTGCAGCATTGCATCCCTATCCCTATACTCAAATCCTCTCGCTATGATGGCCAACATACTATTTGCCTTCTTTGCTGCCTTCTCTACCTTATTTTCAGCGACTGATGCACAAGGACACCGAAGTCTTGCTGAATCCACTGTCTCTCAAAACCCATTCAAGTCATAATCTGTCTTCCTATTATTGCTACCAAAGTGGATAACCTCACATTTATCCACATTACACTGCATCTGCCATGCATATGCCCACACACTCAGCATGTCTAAATCACATTGAAACATCTCTGCATCCTCCTCATAGCTCACCCTCCCACCCAACTTTGTATCATCTACAAATTTGGAGGTAACACATTCAGTTCCTTCTTCCAAATCATTAAGATATAATGTGAACTGTTGGCGTCCGAGCACAGATCCCTGCTGAGCTCCACTAGTCACTGGCTACCAATCAGAAAGTGACCCATTTATGCCAACTCTTTGCTTCCCATGTGCTTTAACTTTACATAGTGCTCTGTTATGTGCGACCTTGTCGAAAGCCTTCTGAAAGTCTAAATAAACCACATCCACTAGTTCTCCCAGGTCAATTCTAATTACATCTTCAAAGAATTGCAATAGATTTGTCGAGTATGATTTCCATTTGTAAATCCGTGCTGACTTTGTCTGATTATACCACTGCCTTCCAAATGCTGAGTTATGAAATCCTTGATAATGGACACAAGCAACTTCCCCAGTACCAATGTTAGGCTCACTGGTCTATAGTTCCCTGTTTTCTCTGCACCTCTCTTTTTGAATAGCGGGCTTACATTAGCTACCCTCTAATCTGGAGGAACCAGTCCGGAATCCAAAGAATTTTGGAAAATAACCATCGATGGATCTACAATTCCATGGCCACTACCTTAAATACTTTGGGATGAAGATTATTAGGACCTGGAGATTTATCCACCTTCAATCCCATCAATTTCCCCAAAACCATTTCTCTACTAATGATGATTTCCTTCAGCTCCTCACTAAACCTTGTTTCTCTCAGAACTTCTGGTACATTATTCATGTCTTCCTTTGTGAAGATTGAAACAAAGTACGAATTTAATTCCTCGGCCATTTCTTTATTCTCCATTATGGTTTCTCCCGTTTCTGACTGGAAGGGGCCTACATTCGTTTTTGTCAATCTTTTTCTCTTTACATATCTATAGAAAATTTTACAGTCAGTTTTTATGTTCCCTGCTAGCTTACTTTCATACTCTATTTGTCCCTTCTTAATCAATCCCTTGGTCTTCCTTTGCTCTATCTTAAACTGCTCCCATTCCTCAAGTCTATTGCTTTTTCTTGCCAATTTGTATGCTTCTTCCTTGAATCTGATACTATCTATAATTTCCCTTATAAACCACGGTTTGGCCACAATTCCCTTACCACTCTTGTGCCAATCAGAAATAAACAACTTCTGGAGTTAGAACCATAGAACCATAGAAAATTACAGCTCAGAAACAGGCCTTTTGGCCCTTCTTGTCTGTGCCGAACCATTTTATGCCTAGTCCCACTGACCTGCACTTGGACCATATCCCTCCACACCCCTCTCATCCATGAACCCGTCCAAGTTTTTCTTAAATGTTAAAAGTGACCCCGCATTTACCACTTTATCCGGCAGCTCATTCCACACTCCCACCACTCTCTGCGTGAAGAAGCCCCCCCTAATATTCCCTTTAAACTTTTCTCCTTTCACCCTTAACCCATGCCCTCTGGTTTTTTTCTCCCCTAGCCTCAGCGGAAAAAGCCTGCTTGCATTCACTCTATCTATACCCATCAAAATCTTATACACCTCTATCAAATCTCCCCTCAATCTTCTGCGCTCCAGGGAATAAAGTCCCAACGTATTCAATCTCTCTCTGTAACTCAGCTTCTCAAGTCCCGGCAACATCCTTGTGAACCTTCTCTGCACTCTTTCAATCTTATTTACATCCTTCCTGTAACTAGGTGACCAAAACTGTACACAATACTCCAAATTCGGCCTCACCAATGCCTTATATAACCTTACCATAACACTCCAACTTTTATACTCGATACTCACCTATTTGTTCTTTAAATTCTTACCATTTCCTGTCTTTTCTTTCAGATGTGCCGATTAGGTGGACTGGCCATCCTAAATTTCCCCTTAGAGTCCAAGATGTGTCGATTAGATGGATTAGCCGTGGGTGGGGTGACGGGGATAGGGAAGGGAGCAGGGTCTGGGTATATTACACTGTCAGAGAGTTGGTGCAGACTTGATGGGCTGAATGGCCTCTTCCACACTGTAGGGCTTCTATGATTCTAAAAGCCAGCTGTGCAGCCTCAGATATGGCCACTCGATGGTATGTTCAGTGCACACAGCTCAATGAGTAGGCAGCAAAAGGTTTCACTGTGATCCCATTATCTGCTTTCAGGGGTCATCCAGTCCTTCACATCCCATCTTCCAGTGACCTTATCTGTTTCTTTATCCCTTTCTCACATGCACATACTAATACAGGCTGCATAAACCTTGGTGATGGCAGATTCAGCAGCCTGGGCCTGCTACATAGAGATCTGAATCAGGATGACAGGCAACGTGTGCTCGGAAATGACTGATACTGCATTGTGACAGTCAGGTGCTGAGCCAGAAACGTTGATTTCCATAAAGGAATGAATCTCACGAATAAAAGTGCCTCGCTGACTGTATGTACAGCAGACCCTGCCCCCAACCCCCACATCCTGCCTGGAATCATTCATGCGGTTTAATAATAACACAATAATAAAATATGTAGGAAGGCAGCTTGAGAGAAAGCATTTTCTTTACTGTCACTTGCTATTTGTCACAGTTCATATCACCACCATGGAGAAGGGATGCTTCACAGTAGCTTTTCACGTCTAAGCGTATACATTTTGTATAAATTATTAGCGAAGGTGATATCTTTTGTTTGTGCTGTCAGTGCTGTAGATATGTTAACCCCAGCAATAATCCTTGTGGCTCCTTTTAAACTCCTGACACTTGTCACACTGATGTCAGCATAGCTATAAGTGCCTTCCTGTTTTTAACACGCAACAGCAATGTACTTATAGCTGTGCTGACAACATTATTAATGCACTAAGCCCAAATTTCTACTGTTAATTTATTTGAAAGGCTGTTCTGTTAACTGTTTGATAACATAACACTTCAACTCATTGATTTTTCTGTTTGTCCAGTTAGAAACACTCAGGCATTCATTCAACCACTTTTAGAGCTATATTCACATGTTCATTGGGCTTTCTTATAGCTTACTATTGCTAACAAGAGAGACGGGGGTGGGGTGTGGGCAAGAGACACATACACACATACATATCCACATGCACGTTCACACACACAGTCTTACAACACTCACATGCCCTTTACACACACACTCCCACACACATTCACACACACGCCCTCATAACATGCAGACACTCCCACACACACACATTCACACACAAACACACCCCCACAGTCTCACAACACACATTTACTCACAGACACACACACACTCACACAGATATGCACACACATACATACACACAAACACACACAGACAAACATACATATACACACACCCGTTTTCACACACACATTCACAATCACACACATACACACATTCATAGACACACACATTCATATACTCACGCACACATACACACCTCCTCCTGAGGGTTAGGGAGTACAACTAATCCTGCTAATGGTTTGCTGGTCAGTGAAATCAAGGCATCCCTGATTTTTTGGATGATAACTGTTTCTGTCTGGACCAGGTACAGACTGGGGTGTTGTGCCTTCTCGCTGCTGACCTCTAATCCACGCCTTCTCTCTCTTTTCGAGAGTGCGAGGGCCATAGACCCTGTGTGATTGGTTGAAAGTGCGGGCTTGGCCTGCTCTGTAATTTTCCTTCGTCTGGTACAATCGTGGTTTTCTACTGTGATGTTTGGTGTCAATGTGTGGGGAAGGAAAAGTTGTGTTCTTAACCGCAGCCCATCAAAAGCTTGCATGGTAGTACACCTCTTACAGCTTCCCAAGTTCTTGTTTTAATAAGATGATAAACAAGCAATATTCCTCAGCTCAGTATAATATAGTCAGTGTTGCGATGTCAAGGAAGTCATTTGGCTCATCGATTCTATACTGCTCTTCATGGAGTTATCTAGTCAGTCCCATTCACCACAGCTCAATATTCATAGCCCTGTGAGTTTATTTCCTTTAAGGCCCCATCCAATTTCCTTTTGAAGTCATTGAATGTCTGCTTCCACTCTGCAGCCAGTTCCAGGAATAAAGCTTCATCTCATGACTGATAATTGCACTTAGTCCACAGTGATAAAGGTGCCAAAGTCGAACCACTTCACCACAGGGAAAAAGGAATACAGATAGTCTGCGCTGAAACATAATGGGGGTGATTCTACCATCCTGTTACATTGATTTTTTGGTGCAGCGGGCTGGGAGTTTTAGGCAGTGTCGGATTAGCGTGACCTGCGCTGGGCATCCGGCCTCAAGAGCTTCTCCCAGTGTCGGATTTCCAGCACCATCAGCTTCGCGCCAGAAATAGACATGGAGCTACATTATAGTCATTTAAAACTAATTTCAATGTAATTAGCTGGCCCGGGACTAAAATCCCTGGACCCGTTAGCAGCTCCCACCCCACCAGAATTGTTCACTCCAGTGGGGATTACTATCGCTCCCCATTTGTGGAGAGCTAGCGGTCCGACCCCGCTGCAGTGAAGGGGGCAACCGGGGCCCCCCAGAGGGGCGGGTGGCAGGGAAGGTGCCCCCTGGGCATTGGCACCTTGGCAGAGCCAGCCTGGGCCCTGGCACTACCAAGGGGCAATTGCCAATGCCCAGGGGATCGAGCATCGGGCAGTGCCAAGGGGGCAGTGCCAAATGGGGTGTAGCCTGATGGGGGTGTGGCCTGATGGGGCAGGGCCTCTGGGATTGATCGGTGGGGATGGGAGGTCCCGCTACCACTCTGCCGTCGGGATTGGTGAGAGAGGGAGGGAGGTCAGCGATCAGGTCTGGCCTTCGGGGTGGGGGGGCAGCCTTCTGGTGGGGTCAGGGCTGCAGGGTGTGTTGGCACTGACGGCGAGGGGGGGGGTCAGGACTGTCGGTGGGGAGGGAGGGAATTGGGGGGGGTTGAGAGATTGGGGCTGAGGGTGGGGGGGCGGGGTCCTTGCTGGGCCCGGGCATGCTTGGGGGCCCCGCGATCGGGCTGTTGGGGGCTCGGAGGGGCAGCAAGTGGTGGCGGGGCTGGCAAGTGATCGAGCTGGCCAGCAATTAGGAGGCTGGCAGACAAGGACCACTGCACATGTGCCGACCTCGGCACTGACAGATCGACGCATGTGCAATGGCCCAGTCAGCGCTATGCTGCCGGCCGCTCCAGCAGGAATAGGCCCTGCCCCCTGATTTTTAACGGGATTTACGCTGGTGCTCTCTGCAGTGCACAAAGTGTGGGAGATTCTTCTTTAAACTCCCACTGAAAAAAGCAGTGTGATTTACTCCAATTTTCATGCGACTTTGACACTAAGGGCCCAATTTTACCATGTTCATTCTCAATGCTGAATCTGGGCGCAATTCAGATCCGACTTGGAAATCTGCTTTCAGGCGCCCCCATAAGCACTCAGCCTGAAAAAAAAATCGTGGGTCTGAATTACGCTGTGGGTGGGGCTTAGCGCACCTGAAACAATCGGAGCTCTGAACTGCGCATGCGCAGTGAGGAAACAATTTGAAAATTGCGCCGCAGTCACATCGCTCCCGGGCCTCAAAACGCGGATAAAGCAGCCCGAGAGCGATGGTCCCCACAGACATCACCCGTATCCCCACAACGTAACTGTCCCCCTTATCCACCCACCCCGCCGCTACCCAGACCGATCATGACCCTCTGCCCCCTTTCCCCACCACCGATTACCCGCAGAGTGGCAGAAGACCCCCCTGCCTCCCCAACCCCCCCCCACCCCCGGCCTCCCAGAGACCCATCTGGCGCCCATCTTCCCCCCCCCCCCCCCCAGGTGATCTGGCCTCCCCCCACCCTCCCCCCCATCCACCAGAGATACATCTGACCCACTTCCTCCTCCTCCGCCCCTGCCCCGCCACCACCAATCTGAGTCAGAGGGCTATTGGAAGCTCTGAACTTACCTCTTCAGAAGCTGGAGCGCACGAAACAGACCTTTGCCGAGCAGATCCGTTTTGCGCCGAATCTAGACACATGAACGCGATGGTAAAGGGGGAAATGCTGATAAAGTTGGGCGGGCAGCCCATTAATTCAATTTAAATGCATGCAAATGCATTTAAATCGCCGTTGTGCCCGTTTCGGGCGCGAATCGGATCGCGGCCATTTTCGAGCCTTGGTAAAGTCGGCATCTGTGTGGTCGCGGGCGCGGATCGCGTTAATAGTCTCATGCCCGACTTTACCACGTTGTCGCACCCGAAAACGGGCGCGACACAGTGGTAAAATCGGGCCCTAAGAATTTGTTTGGGCGAATCGACCCCAATAAGTGTTAAGTCACTTCCACTGCTGCTACTCTGGCTTGGCCTGTGACAGGTTGATGAAGAATTTACATCTTTCTCTGATTAAGCATTTTCTCCTTTGCAAAAGCGAGGTGTGAATGAAGAAGTGGGAAGCTCATTGAAGAGGTCACTGTGGGCACACATTTCTCACAAAGGCATCTGCTAAAATACCGTCTGTAATATATTACAGAATTATATATTATATATATTTTGCCCTCTTCTGAATATATACCTTTTTTTATTTTCTTTGAACAACGTGTCATTAATAAATTGCATTAAAATTGAAATGTTCCAAAGTGACACAACACATTGCCTTCAAGATTCCTCGGGAACTGGGATGTTAGCATCAAAACAACAGAAAGCCAATAATAACCAAGGCAGGAATACAATATTGAGAGAAGCACAATGCAAACATTCCTCGGCCTTTGCCTTTCCCTTAATGGTGCGCTTAACATGTCACTGCATTCTGCTACAGTGTGCAGTTCAACGGAAATACCTGTAGCTTTCATTGATTGAAAATTTGTATCAGCTTGGACTCTTTGATCTCTTCTATAGACATGGTGGAGCATTGAATCAAATGCTTATCTTCTGCACTGTATTTTAACTTAGCTCATTTAAAGGGGCAATGTGCAAACATATTGTCTCCTCTGGTGAATTTGCTGCCTAACTTGAAACTAAGCTGTACAAATTAAGAAGGTCCCAGGTTTGATCCTTGGTAGAGGTGGACACCATGGTCAGGCAGGGGACGAGACTCGCCCATTGCACTCTGGGTGTGCTAACTCCTACGATCATCATGGTTTGCCTAAACTAGGGTAGAGTAAAGAATCAGGGTAGCCAATGCGGTTAAATTGAGACTTTATCTGATGCAATGGTGAAGCATTGGATCAAGCCCAGGAGGGGATGCAGTGCCTCATCCTGTCAGCTTAGATCTTGTTTGATCGAGCCAAGATGGAACGCAAAGTCTTGTCTTATCAACTTGGATCTTGTTTGTCCCTCATGTGGGGACCATGATTGGACTTAATTTGAATAGACTTTTTTGATTAGAATGAAATTACTGAAAGGTACTAAAAAAAAGATTTGATCCTTGATCTGGTTTTATTTGGGTATCAAAGTACGACAATGTCCTCAGACCTGCCTGGCGAATATAGGGAAATAGATCCACCAATCATCTTTGGAACTCTATACTGGAGATAATAGGAAGGAAAAGAAAAATAAGGATGATATCTAGATATTTTTGAAATCTCTCTCTTGTTGTCATTGCTGTGGTTTGTGCTTTAAAATTGATGGAAACAGCAGAACCTGGAAATAAGGGGCAATAATAGATGATTAGCATTTATAATATTTGATTTGATTTGATTTATTATTGTCACATGTATTAACATACAGTGAAAAGTATTAACATTTATAGTAGTTTGTTTAATTTCAGTTTCGGGACAATTGCTAACAATTACTAAAAGTTCATTTGTTCCCAACTGGTAATATGGTCAAAAGAAAGTTTCCTTCAGAATGCTTTAATTAGGATGAACAAACATTGGAGGCCCTGTTGTTCTGATGGGTGGCTCAGTGGCACAGTGGTTAGTACTGCTGCCTCAGCGCCAGACACCTGGTTTGGGTCACTGTCTGTGCGGAGTCTGCATGCTCTCCCCATGTCTGCTTGGGTTTCCTCCGGGTGCTCCGGTTTCCTGCCACAATCCGAAAGATGTGCTGGTTAGGTGCCTTGGCCATGCTAAATTCTCCCTCAGTGTACCGAGCAGGTACTGGAGTGTGGCGACTAGGGGATTTTCACAGTAACTTTATTGCAGTGTTAACGTAAGCCAACTTGTGATACTAATAAATAAAATTAAAATATTGCAAGCAGACTGATTGAACACTCCTAATTCCTAAGCTTGCCATCTGTGCAAAACCAGCCAGCATTGAACTTGTGAGCTAAATTTAGTGGCAGGGCCTGAACCAACTTTGAAGGGAAGCAGAATGGGAATGCTGGCAGCAAAAGGTGCCTCACTCAGATGCAAATCCATGACAAATCAGGCAATTACACTGGATTCAGGTGCATTGACACCAAAATAGCCAAACCTTTTCACATTAACCCTGTTCAAATATAAATAAATCCAAAGTGAAGCATGGAAATTGTAATCTAGAAGCTATTGAAGACTGCATCAATATAAAGTCTCTTGACATTGTAATGAATTGAATAATCCAATTAGATAATCCAATTTATAATAATCCAAAAATCCGCCAACAACATGAAACTCTCAAGATGTGTCAGGTCTAACAGCATTCTACCACAGCACATCTTCATCATTCAAAGTATTCAAGAAAACTTTGAATGGTATCTGCTCGTAATTTTAAGCTTTGGAACAAAACACAACAAATTGAGAGATACAGATACATCTTGTAATCTACAAATCCCGAGAGTGCAGAAGGAGGCCAATTGGCTCATTGAGTGTGTACTGACTCTCCGAAAGAGCGTTTTACCCAGGCCCTCTCCTCACAACACCACACATTTATCATGGCTAATCCACCTAACCTACACATCTTTGAACACGAAAGGGTAATTAAGCATGGCCAATCCATCTACCTTTGGACTCACATCTCACATCTTTGGACTGTGAGAGGAAACCGGAGCACTTGAAGGAAACCCGTACAGACATGGGGAGAATGTGCAAACTGCACACAGACAGTGACCCGAGGTTACAACTGAACCCAGGTCCCTGGTGCTATGAGGCAGTAGTGCTAACCATTGTGCCACCGTGCCGCCCCATAATGTTTTTGCCTACAACAACTGCGACACAACTGTGGTGAACCATTGTTACCACCAGGAGTGCTGAGCCATGGTTTGGCCAGCACTATGAGTCTGTAGATATGTTACTGTTGGGGTTAGGGTTGGGCTGTTCTACCTGTTAATATAGTCCTATGGTACACCCCAGTTGGCTCCGCCTTCTGGGAGAGGTATAAAGGTCACTGCTCTGCCTGGTGACCCTTTAGTCTGGGATTGTATATTGTATATAGTAGCTCCGTTATTGTTGGCAATAAAAGCCTTTATTTCCCGGGTACATCCTGCCTCCCGTATGATTTATCGCGCATCAATTTTATTGCCAACAAGAAAATTTTCTTGACAAAAAAAACAAAAGAAAACCATGGAGCAAATGCTGAAACCTGAACGGCTTACGTGGCAGACCCACGTGCGGCGGGAGCATCGAACACTTTCGACCACTGGTTGAAGTGTTTCCAAGATTACCTCGACGCCTCCACAGCGGTCCACAACGACGCCGACAGACTCCGGGTCCTCCACGCGAGGGTAAGCGACACTGTATACTTAGCGATCCGTGAGGCCCCCGACTACAAAGGGGCCATCGAGCTGCTCAAAAAGCGATACAACAAACCGCCGAATGAGATCCATGCTCGACACCTTCTAGCCACTCGACGGCGGCAGCCCGGCGAAACGACGGAACAGTACCTGTGTGAACTTCAGCAGCTAGCCAGAGCCTGCAACTGCAAGCCAGTGTCGGCGGCCCAGTACATGAGCGACCTAGTTCGAGATGCGTTCGTGGCGGAAATCGGCTCGTCGTACATCTGCCTTCAGCTGCTGGAGCAAGGTAACCTTGACCTCACTAAAACCGTAGAGTTAGCTGACGCTCTAGAAACGGCCTCCAAAAGTCTGGAGATGTACCCCGACGACCGCGTGGGGACATTGTGGCAGGTGCAGCCGCAGACTCCACTTTATTCAGCGGGTTCAAAAAACTGCGCGATTGCGTTTCCAGCCTCGGACCTGACGACGGCAGCAGCTCCAGGTGGCCCGCGGTGTTACTTCTGTGGGGGGGGGTGAAACACCCTCGGCAGCGATGTCCAGCTAAAGCGGTATTGTGCTCCGCCTGTGGCAAGAAGGGACATTATTCCAAAGTATGCCGGACCAAACCACCCTCCAAACATAGCAGTGCGGCGTGTGACTCCCCGGAGCCGGCCTCCTTGTCTTCTGCGTCTTCGAGGTCTTCCACCATGTGCGATTCCAGGGCGTCGCCATTCCTAACGACGGAGTCGCAAGACACGTGCGACCTGCAGGGGCCGCCGGTTTTGGCGCCATCGGCCACGTGCGACCTATGGGGGCAGCCATTTTGGTCGGCACCGACCGCAAATGACCAGCAGGGGCCGTCATCAACCATCTCAGCTGCCTGCAGTTGCACCCACAATCCAACGGTGGCGTCAATCATCCTGGACCAGGCCAAGCCTCACAGACTTGACAAGTCCATGATGGACATACAGGTAAACGGACGCCAGATTTATTGTTTGTTTGACAACGGGAGCACGGAGAGCTTCATTCACCCTGACACCGTGAAGCGGTGCGGTCTCCAGATTCGGACTGTCAAGAAGACAATTTCGATGGCGTCAAGGTTCCGGTCTGTCACCGTGCTAGGGAGCTGTATGGTCAACCTGACGGTGCAGGGCATGGTTTACGAGGACTTCAGGCTCCTTGTGTTACCGCACCTTTGCGCGCCGATACTCCTAGGACTAGATTTTATGGTCCACCTGAAGAGTGTAACCCTGCAGTACGATGGGCCACTCCCTCCGCTTTCAGTGGGAGCTCTGCAGCCTCTAAATTGCCCAACGCGCTCCACATGTAGTCTCTCGACGCTCAGGATTACCACACCCTCCCTATTCCAGAATCTCGTGCCAGGCTGCAAGCCCATCGCAACAAAGAGCAGGCGTTACAGCGCTGAGGATTGGATCTTCATTCGATCTGAAGTTCAGCGGCTCCTCAAGGAAGGGATTATCCAACCTAGCGCTAGTCCATGGAGAGCGCAAGTCGTGGTGGTTAAGAATGGGAACAAACCCCAGATGGTCATAGACTATAGTCAGACCATTAACAGATACATGCAGCTGGATGCGTATCCCCTCCCGCGCATATCTGACATGGTCAATCAGATTGCGCAGTACCGGGTGTTCTCCACCGTCGACTTAAAATCTGCTTACCACCAGCTCCCCATTTGCCCAGAGGACCGACAATACACGGCCTTTGAGGTGGATGGTCGCCTGTACCACTTTTTAAGGGTTCCCTTTGGTGTCACGAATGGGGTCTCGGTCTTCCAGCGTGCTATGGACCGAATGGTGGACCAGAACGGGTTGCGGGTTACCTAACCGTACCTGGATAACGTCACCATCTGCGGCCATGACCAGCAGGACCACGATGCCAACCTTCTTAGATTCTTACGCACTGCATCTCGCCTGAATCTGACCTACAACAGGGAGAAGTGTGTATTTCGCACGCGCCGCCTAGCTATCCTCGGATACGTGGTGGAGAACGGGGTCCTTGGCCCTGATCCAGAGGGTATGCGTCCCCTCCTCGAACTCCCCCTGCCCACTAGCATCAAAGCACTGAGAAGATGCTTAGGCTTCTTCTCATACTATGCACAGTGGGTTCCCAATTATGCGGACAAAGCCCGTCCGCTCATCAAGTCTACCTCCTTTCCCCTAACAACAGAGGCTCGCTTAGCCTTTGCAAGAATAAAAGCCGACATCGCAAAAGCCACGATGCACGCTATTGATGAGTCCATCCCCTTCCAGGTGGAGAGTGATGCATCTGATTTCGCCCTGGCCGCCACACTTAACCAGGCGGGCAGGCCCGTTGCCTTTTTCTCTCGCACCCTCCAAGGCCCTGAAATTCGGCATTCTGCAGTGGAAAAGGAGGCCCAGGCCATTGTGGAGGCCGTTCGGCATTGGCGCCATTACTTGGCGGGAAAACGGTTCACTCTGCTCACGGACCAGCGGTCCGTGGCGTTCATGTTCAACAACACGTTACGGGGTAAGATCAAGAATGATAAAATCTTGAGGTGGAGAATCGAACTCTCCACCTACAATTATGATATCATGTACCGTCCAGGGAAGCTCAACAAGCCCTCGGACGCCCTGTCGCATGGAACATGCACTAGTGTGCAGGAGAATCGATTACAGGCTCTCCACAATGACCTCTGCCATCCGGGAGTCACTCGGCTCTTCCACTTCATAAAGGCCCGGAATCTACCCTACTCGGTGGAGGATGTCAGGTCCATAACCAGAAGCTGCCAGGTATGCGCGGAATGCAAACCGCACTTCTACCGACCTGACAGGGCACACCTCATTAAGGCCACTCGTCCTTTCGAAAGACTGAGTGTGGACTTCAAGGGCCCCCTTCCCTCGACAGATCGGAACGTGTACTTCCTCAATGTGATTGACAAGTACTCAAGATTCCCTTTTGTCATTCCCTGTCCTGATATGACCGCTGCCACGGTTATCAAGGCATTACGGGATCTTTTCACCCTGTTCGGTTACCCTTGTTATATCCACAGCGATAGGGGCTCGTCGTTCATGAGCGACGACTTGAGGCAATACCTGCTCTCATATGGGATTGCCTCTAGTAGAACCACGAGCTACAACCCAAGGGGTAATGGACAGGTTGAACGAGAGAATGCTACAGTCTGGAAGGCTGTCTTACTGGCGTTGAGGTCTAAAGGTCTTCCAGTCTCCCGTTGGCAAGAGGTATTCCCTGATGCGCTCCACTCCATACGCTCACTCCTGTGTACGGCAACCAACGCTACTCCTCATGAGAGAATGTTTTCATTCCCTAGGAAGTCTTCCTCTGGGACCTCATTACCGTCTTGGTTGACGTACTCAGGACCTGTCCTCCTGCGGCGGCATGTTAGGACCCGCAAGTCCGACCCTTTGGTTGAACAGGTCTATCTCCTCCACGCCAACCCTCAATATGCCTATGTGGCATATCCTGACGGGCGAGAGGACACTGTCTCGATTCGAGATCTGGCGCCAGCAGGGGGCTTGGAAACCCCAGTCCCTCCCACACCCCCAGTTAGGGACCCCCCGATCATTATCTCTCCTTCTGACACGGCGCGGGCAGTATCGGGACCACCACTTAACCCTCTTACTCCCGTGTACAGCTTGCTCGAGTCCAGCGGATTGTCACCACCTCGTGGTCTACCGGCCCGTGAGGAACTGGAGGAGTCACTGGACATCGCCTTGGAGAGAAGGTCACCGCGATTGCCTGAACCGGCGTCATCGCCGGTGTTGAGGAGGTCGCAGCGACGGTGCGGTCCCCCAGACCGTTTGAACTTATAGACAGATGAACAGTTGTTCTGTTTTTTTGTGCCCCGCCGGCCTTTGTTTTAAAAGGAGGGGTGAATGTGGTGAACCATTGTTGGTTACCACCAGGAGTGCTGAGCCATGGTTTGGCCAGCACTATGAGTCTGTAGATATGTTACTGTTGGGGTTAGGGTTGGGCTGTTCTACCTGTTAATATAGTCCTATGGTACACCCCAGTTGGCTCCGCCTTCTGGGAGAGGTACAAAGGTCACTGCTCTGCCTGGTGACCCTTTAGTCTGGGATTGTATATTGTATATAGTAGCTCCGTTATTGTTGGCAATAAAAGCCTTTATTTCCCGGGTACATCCTGCCTCCCGTGTGATTTATCGCGCATCAACAACTTGAACAGCATTCTTGCTTCCCAGGGTGAAATTTGTGGGTTCAACTCCCATCCAGAGATTTAAGCACAAAATTCTAGGCTGACACTCCAATGCAAAACTGTTGGAGATGCCACATTTCTACTGAGATGTTAAACCAAGGCCCTGCCTGCTCTTTCACATTGAGGTATAAGATCCTGTGGCACTATTTCAAAGAAGAACGGGAATTATTATTCCTGGTGTGCTGGCCAGTGTTCATCTCTCAATCAACATCACTGCAGACTATCACATTGCTGTTTGTGGGATCTTGTTGTGTCCAAACTGGCTGCTGGGTTTTGGATTGGACAACAGTAGCTATACTTCAAAAGCACTTTGTTGACCATGAAGCACTTTTGTGAATCCTGGCCAGGATTATCGACATGATGTGGAGATGCCAGCGTTGGACTGGGGTAAACACAGTAAGAAGTCTCACAACACCAGGTTAAAGTCCAACAGGTTTATTTGGGAGCACAAACCACTAGCTTTCAGTGTGCTGCCCCTTCATCAGGTAAGTGGGAGTTCAGTTCTATGCCCTATTGGTGAACAGAACTCCCACTTACCTGATGAAGGGGCAGCGCTCAGAAAGCTAGTGGCTTGTGCTACCAAATAAACCTGTTGGACTTTAACCTGGTGTTGTGAGACTTCTTACTGTGTTTACCCCAGTCCAACACCGGCATCTTCACATCATGGCACCTCTGCAAGACATGCCGGACCATCAACACGGATGCCATCATAAGAACATAAGAAATAGGAGAAGGAGTAGGCCATCGAGCCCCTCGACCCTGCCCCGCCATTCAACAAGATCATGGCTGATCTGAAGCGAATCAGTGCCACTTTCCCGCCTGCTCCCCATATCCTTTAATTCCCTTATCGATCAGAAATCTATCAACATTCCAATCAATCTATCATCTCACATGAGAACACCATCCACCAGGTACACAGTACATATACTTGCAACTCGGCCAACGTTGTCCACCTGATACGCTGCAGGAAAAGATGTCCCAAGGCATGGTACATTGGGGAGACCATGCAGACGCTACGACAACGGATGAATGAACACCACTCGAAAATCACCAGGCAAGAGTGTTCTCTTCCTGTTGAAGAACACTTCAGCGGTCATGGACATTCGGCCTCTGATCTTCGGGTAAGCGTTCTCCAAGGCAGCCTTCACGACACACAACAACGCAGAGTCGCTGAGCAGAGACTGATAGTCAAGTTCCACACACATGAGGACGGCCTCAACCGGCATCTTGGGTTCATGTCACATGATCTGTAATCCCCACGACTTGCCTGGGCTTGCAAAATCTCACTAACTGTCCTGGCTGGAGTCAATACACATCTCTTTAACCTGTGCTTAACCCTCTCTCCACTCACATTGTCTGTACCTTTAAGACTTGATTACCTGTAAAGACTCGCATTCCAAACATTATTTTATAAATTAAGTTTGTGTCTTTATATGCCCTGTTTGTGATTAGAACTCCCACTTACCTGATGAAGGGGCAGTGCTCTGAAAGCTAGTGGCTTGTGTTATCAAATAAACCTGTTGGACTTTAACCTGGTGTTGTGAGACTTCTTACAGGATTATAGGCCCCTCTCTACCCAACATGTTTTAGCAAGGATATTATTAATCTCGAAAAGATTTACTAGGATTTTACCGGAACTTATGGTTTGAGTTATAAGGAGAGGCTTGATAGACTGGGACGTTTTTCCCTTGGAACATAGGAGACTTAGGGGTGATCTTATAGAGGTCTATTTAATAATGAGGGGCATAGATCAGCTCGATAGTCAACATCTTTTCCCAAAGGTAGGGGAGTCTAAAACTAGAGGGCATAGATTTAAGGTGAGAGGGGAGAGATACAAAAGGGTCCAGAGTAAGGGTGTGGAATGCCCTGCCTGCAACAGTAGTGGACTTGCCAACATTAAGGGCATTTAAATGGTCATTGGATAAACATATGGATGATAATGGAATAGTGTAGGTTAGATGGGCTTTAGATTGGTTTCACAGGTCGGCGCAACATCGAGGGCCAAAGGGCTTGTACTGCGCTATAATGTTCTATGTTCTATGTTCTAGAGGGGCAAGTTTTTCACACAGAGGGTGGTGAGTGTCTGGAACAAGCTGCCAGAGGTAGTAGTAGAGGCGGGTACAATTTTGTCTTTTAAAAAGCATTTAGACAGTTACATGCGTAAGATGGATATAGAGGGATATGGGCCAAATGTGGGCAATTGGGACAAGCTTAGCGGTTTAAAAAAAGGGTGGCATGAACAAATTGGGCCAAAGGGCCTGTTTCCATGCTGCAAACGTCTATGACTTTATTGCGGTTATTTGTTTCTTTGTAGCATTTGGGACAATATGGCAAGTCGATGGACTACATTTCCCCTTTAATTATTATTCCTGTTTCTCAATAACATTGTTATTGACTGAAGTATGGCTGATGTGCTATTGATGTCAAATGCCAGAACTGACACATGGGGGAACGTAGCGCTAAAATTCCGAGTACACAGGCAGTCAATTGCATTCACAAGGGATTTGAACATCAACGTTGATGCACCTCTGTCAATAATGACCAATTAAATCAGTCAAGAGTAGATTCATTGTTGGCATATTGTTTTGTCAGGTGCTCATAAATTTAAATGTGCAATAATGTGACAATACCATCTGCGGTGTCTGCGGTGAAATAAAGGGGTGAGCTTGTTTCTCCTCTTTGGCTTAGTCATCTGATATTAATGGAATAAAACTGGGTTATGTCAAATTACCACCCAGACAGTGAAACCAAATGTTTGCCCAAATATTTATTTGCGTTGTTCAGTTCAGCTTTGCCAATGACCCTGTGCCAGTCAGAGTAGAAACTTCAGGATATATCGGATGAAGAGATGGCGTGAGGGGGAAGGTTTCAGACTCCTGGGACACTGAGACTGGTTTTGGGTGTGGGTAGGACTAGTACAAACAGGACAGGTTACACCTGGGCAGGAGAGGGACTGATGTCCTGAGGGGGGTATTTGTCAGTGTGTTTGGGGAGGGTTTAAACTAAATTGGCCGGGGAATGGGGACCTATGCAAGGAGTCAGAGGAGAGGGAATCAAGGACAAGAATAAAAGACAGTAAGGGGAATAAGAGAAATGAAAGGCAGAGAAATCAAGGGCCAGAATCAAACAGGGGCGCAGTGAAAAATAATGGGAACAGGTCAAAGAATGTTAAAAGGACAAACCATAGGGCTTTATGCCTTAATACACAGAGCATTGGCAATAACATGGATGAGTTAATCATGCAAATGGATGTAAACGGATACAATATATTTGGGATTATGGAGTTATGGCTGCAGGGTGACCAGGGATGAGAAATGACATCCAGGGGTATTCAGTATTTTGGAAGGGCAGATTAAAATGGAAAAGGTGGTGGTGTTGAATTGCCGATTCGAAAGGCTAGTCATGGCACAAATCAATTCCAGCCTCCTGGACTACCTGGATCCACTACAGTTCGCCTACCACTGCAACAGGTCCACAGCAGATGCCATCCCTCCAGCCCTGCACAAACGAAGACATGAATAATGTATAACAAGTGCTGAGAGAAACATGTTTAGTGAAGATCTGAAGGAAATCAGCATTAATCGGGGAATATTTTGGGGAAATTGATGGGATTGAAGGTGGACAAATCTCCAGGTCCTGACAATCTTCATCCCAAGGTACTTAAGGAAGTGGTCCTGGAAATAGGAGATCCATTAGTGGTTATTTTCCAAAATTCTTTGGACTCTGGAATAGTTCCTACAGATTGGAAGGTAGTTAATGTAAGACCGTTATTCAAAAAGGAAGGTAGAGAGAAAATAGGGAACTATAAACCAGTGAGCCTAACGTTGGTACTGGGGAAGTTGCTAGAGTCTATTATTAAGGGTTTCATAACTTGGCATTTGGAAGGCAGTGGTATAATTAGACAAAGTCAGCACGTATTTACAAAAGGGAAATCATGCTGGACGAATCTATTGGAATTTTTTGAGGATGTAACTAGGAGAGTTGACAGAGGAGTGGATGTGGTTTATTTAGACTTTTAGAAGGCTTTTGGCAAGGTCTCACATAACAGATTACTATGTAAAGTTAAAGCACATGCGATTGCAGGTAATGTCTTGAGGTGGTAGAAAGTGGTTAGCAGATTGGAAGCAAAGAGTTGGCATAAATGGATCTTTTTCTGATTGGCAGTCAGTGACGAGTGGGGTTCCGCAGGAATCTGTGCTAGGATCCCAACTGTTCACATTATATATTAATGATTTGGAAGAGGGAACTGAATGTATTATCTCCAAATTTGCAGATGATGTAAAGTTTTGTGGGAGAGTGAGCTGTGAGGAGGATGCAAAGATGCTTCAGCGTGATTTGGACAGGCTGAGTGTGTGGGCATATGCATGGCAGTTGCAGTATAACGTGGATAAATGTGAGGTTATCCACTCTGGTAGAAATAATAGGAAGACAGGTTATTACTTGAATGGGTATAAATTGAGAGAGGTGGATACTCAACAAGACCTTGGAGTCCTCGCGCATCAGTCACTGAAAATAAGCACTCAGGTACAGCAGGCAATAAAGAAGGCAAATGGTTTGTTGGCCTTCATAGCGAAAGGATTTGAGTACAGGGATAGGGATGTTTTGCTGCCATTGTATAGGAGTTGATGAGGCCACATCTGGAATATTGTGTGCTGCTTTGGTCTCCTTACCTGAAGAAGGATGTTCTTGCTATAGCAGGAGTGCAGCAAAGGTTTAGTGGACTGATTCCTGGGATGGTGGGCTGATGTATGAGGAAACAATGAGTCGGTTAGTAAAGTTTAGAAGAACAAGAGGAGATCACATAGAAACCTACAAAATTCTAACAGGACTAGACAAGGTAGATGCAGGCAGGATGCTCCCGATGGTGGGGGAGTCCAGGACCAGGGGGTCATAATGTAAAGATAATGGGTAAACCTTTTAGCGCTGAGAGGAGGCTAAATTTCATCACCCAGAGAGTGGTAAGCCAGTGGAATTCACTACCACAGAAAGCAGTTGAGGCCAAAACTTTGAATGTTTCCAAGAAGGAATTAGATATGGCTCTTGGGCGAATGGCATGAGGGTGGCACAGTGGTATAGTGGTTAGTACTGCTGCCTTACAGTGCCAGGAACCAGAGTTTGATTCTGGCCTTGAGTGACTGTGTGGAGTTTGTACGTTCTACTTCTGTTTGCATGGTTTTCTTCTGGGTGCTCTAATTTCCTCCCACAGTCCAAAGATGTGTAGGTTAGGTGGATTAGACATGGTAAATGTGCAGGGTTATGGGGATATTGGGTGAGGAGTATTGGCTTGGGTAAGATGCTCCTTCGGAGAGACAATGCAGACTCAATGGGCCGAATGGTCTCTTTCGGCACTATAGCGATTCTGTGAGATCAAAGGATATGGGGGTGGGGGGGGTGGGGGGGGGGAAGAAGGCAGGATCGGGCGACTGAGGTGGATGATCAACCATGATCATAATGAATGGCGGAGCAGTTTCGTGGGGCCAAACGGTCTACTCCTACTCCTATTTTCTATTTTACTAAGTTTGTAAAAAACCTGGTGTGCTAATTAATCAAACAGTCCTGAGGTCAGCTAATTCAGCACTAATTCAGGTTTGATCTCCGATCGGTGTTGAGGTAGTTGAACTTGAGCAGGCCAGCCATTGGGATGCTCCAGCTCCAGTTGGCTTGTCAAGCACCTTTCATGGATTATCCTTGTATCAATGAATCACAATTGGATCAAGTTCAGATGCAATACCTTCCACAGTTAGCTAGAATATTGATATTCACTGTCTATTCCCACTGAAGTGCACACTCTGACTTCCCAAATAAATGTTACACTACAGTTTTACCAATTCTGCATGCGAATATCACAATAAAGATTGCTGGAACCATCACTGAAGGTTCAGTACATGCAAATGGAAAGTGAAAGTATGGGAGTTCTGTTCAATAAACCTCATCTTCACAAGATCGCAAATAGATATTCAGATGAGGCAGGTTCTTGGGCCCACTTTTCCTCACTAATCTAGAAAACATCCTAAGGTTTAGATTTTTATGAATGGAGAGGGTTGCTGACTGTAGTACAATGCCACTCAATAGGCTTAATCGTGAAACTGAAGGCATTGAAGAACCACTGGCAGCTTTGGCTACTGGAGGGAAGCAGAGAGCAGTGATTAACAACTGCTTTCACACCAGGGAAAGGCAGACAGTGATATTTGCAAAGACCTGAATGAGGCCAGTGAGGTTGGCCTCTTGGAGTATGAGCTCCCTGATTGAGGCAATGATTGCCTGCCCAATCAGGGAGTCTCACCTGTGTATATAATGAAGATTGTCAGATCTACCGACACTCAGGATTCTGACTTTGTACCTGAAGCATTCGTAGGAATGGAGATAAGTCTGTCAATAAAGGGAATCTGGTGAAGCGCCCCCAGCCTCTGAGGACTTATTTCAATGTTCCCCATGATATTAGGAGGATGAAAATACTAACAAGCTGCTCCTTTTAATATGTACCACTTACCTGGACTTGGGTACGTAGGGCATTAATTTCAAATTGTGTGCAGATGACACAAAGCGTGGAACTGTAGTAAACAGCAACAATCCTAATGGCAGACCTCAGGAGTACATTAGTGAAGTGGGTAGGGACATTGCAGATGCAATTCATTGCAGAGAAGCATTAAGTCATGCATTTTGCTGAGAAGAATGGAGATAGGCAACTGAACGGTACAATTTTAGAGTGGGTGTATGAGCAAAGAAACTTGGCGGTTAAAGATACAAAATTTTGAAGGTGTTAGAACAAGTTGAAAGGACTGTTTAAAAAGCATAGGGGATTGTTGGCTTTATGGATAAAGGTGCAAAGTAGAAAATCAAGGAAATTGTGCTTAATTTTATAAAACACCGGTCTCACCTCAGCTGGTGTATTGTGTTCAATTCTAGGAGCCACAGTTCAGGAAGGATATGAAGGCCTTGGGAAGGAGATTTACTACAATAGTAGCAGGGAACTGGATTTCAGTCACATGGAGGTACCTTTTAGGACTGAGGTGAGGAGAAATTTCTTCACTCAGAGAGTGGTGAATGTGTGGAATTCACTACCACAGAAAGTAGTTGAGGCCAAGCTATTGTGTGATTTCAAGAAGAAATTATATATTGCTCTTGGGACTAAAGGGATCAATAGATATGAGAGGGAAGGCAGGATCAGGATATTGGATTTGATGATCAGCCATGATCAAAATGAATGGTGGAGCAGGCTCGAAGGGCTGAACGGCTGCTTCTATTTTCTACGTTCCTATGACTAGAAATGCTGGGGTTGTTCCCTTACAAGCAGGGCAGGTTAAAGTGAGATCTATTAGGGATATTCAAAATCATGACGACATCTGATAGAGTAGAAAGGAGTAAGTTAGAGGACACAGATTTAAGATAACTAGCAAAATAATCAGTCATCAAAGCAGAGCAGAGTTCTGTTTATACAGAGAGTTGTTATAATTTGGGATGCATTGCCTGAAAGGGTGGTGGAAATTGATTCAGTTGTATCTTTCAAATCAGAATCAGGTAAACACTTGAAGGAGAAATACTTACATGGTGATGGAGAAAGGCTAACAAAATGGGACCAATTGAATAGGACTATCAAAGAGCATGTGCAGGCACCATGGATTGCATGGTTTCTATTGGTGTCCCCTCAGAGTCTCAGCTCGGATTGAAGTTGCACTCCGGACATAACCTCAATGAGTGACGATGACAAGTTTTGTGTTGGAAACAACAATTGTATTGACTATTGATTCTAATAACAATATTATAATTGTTAACATATATTAAAATATTAGAAATGTGAAATATAATACACACAAGGAAGAAAGATAACTTTATTGATTGGAGATAATACTTTGTCTATATCTGATGAAGAGAAGACAGGCAAATGTTTCTTTAAACACAAACAATGCGTGGAATTTTGAGCTCATGTCTGCCACGAACATAAATGGTAACAAGGGCACAAAATCCCGCGAGAGTGGGGAAACAAGATTCTTGCCAGCGAGATCTCGTTTTCCTGATTTTCCCCGCCCCTTTGTGGATGGGAACCTCACTTAGATATATTTCAACATATTTAAATATTATTAAAAGGCTACCTCGCCACATCACCATCCCTCATTGAATATTCATACCACACGGCGAGGTTTACAGCAGCCTATAAGAATGGGATACAGTGGACGGGATCCTGCCAGTGGTACCCAGGTAAGTATCGCCCCCAAGGGGAGAGAGGCATGCACAGGCAGGTCCCTGGCACTGCCCTGGCACTGCCCCTAGCATAGGTTGGCAGTGCCAATTTGACAGAGCCAACTTCTGCTGGTGGCAGTGCCAGGGCTTGCCCCTCTGTGAAGCCGCACTGGGGAGGGTTTCCCAATATGTATGGTGGGTGGAGAGTCTATTCCTGTGAAGGGGTTATGACAATGCCTGAGAAATGGTGGAGGGAAGGGGGAATGGCGACGGCAATGAAGAAGGAGAGTGCCCATGATAATGCCACAGTGATGGTGAGGGGGCAGTGAGGTGGCAGAGTGCCCGTGATACCTGTGGTTGTGGGCTGGAGGGTGAAAAGAGAGCCCCTGATATCTCCTTGGTGGGGGTTGCCCCAATGCTTTTGGGGGTGGACTATGTGTCCATGGGGGTGATGGAGGTGTCTGAGGATCTTTCATTTCAGCATTGATTGGGGTGCCAGGCTTGCCACCTCTATCACACCTCCTGAAAATCTGGTCTGAAAACTCGGCAGTGCAGCTGGAGAAATACATGGCAATTTTCAGTCACAGCCTGACCTTCTGGCAATTTTGGGTAAAATTCCTCCCAATAACCCTCAACTTGGTCTGTTCCATGTCGGCTTCCCCAAATTGGTACACACATTATCATCCCCTCGGTACATACATTACCAAGTCGCTGAGTAACCCCAATGGGTGAGCACTACAGTCAGTCACTTCATTTCTGGTCCTTCCTTCCATTGTCCATGGTTAACTATTCCACCCAGCTACAATCCAGGATCTCTGAGGCAACGTCCCATTGAACTGAGGTTTTGGCTTCATTCCAGTTTCTATCTGATTAAAATGAAAAGGGAGGCGTACGTTAAGTCCAGGCAACTGAAAACAGATGGAGCTCTGGAGGAATACAGAGAGAGTAGGAAAGATCTCAAACGGGGAGTTAGAAGGGCAAAAAGAGGTCACGAGATGTTCTTGGCAGGCAGGATTAAGGAGAATCCTAAGGCATTCTATTCATACGTTAGGAACAAAAGAGTTGTCAGGGAGAAAATCGGACCTCTCAGGGACAAAGGAGGGGAATTATGCTTAGAACCCAAAGAAGTAGGGGAGATCCTAAATGAATACTTTGCGTCGGTATTCACAAAGGAGAGGGATGTGTTGACTGGGAGTGTCTCGGAGGGGAGTGTTGAACCGTTGGAGAAAATCTCCATTACAAAGGAGGAAGTGTTAGGTTTGTTAGAGAATATAAAGACTGACAAATCCCCAGGGCCTGATGGAATCTATCCAAGGCTGCTCAGGGAGACGAGAGGTGAAATCGTTGGGCCTCTGACGCAAATCTTTGTCTCGTCACTGGACACAGGTGAGGTCCCAGAGGATTGGAGGATAGCCAATGTGGTCCCGTTATTTAAGAAGGGTAGGAAGGATAACCCGGGTAATTATAGGCCGGTGAGCTTGACGTCCGTGGTGGGGAAGTTGTTGGAGAAGATTCTTAGAGATAGGATGTATGCGCATTTAGAAAGGAATAAACTCATTAACGATAGTCAGCATGGTTTTGTGAGAGGGAGGTCATGCCTCACTAACCTGGTGGTGTTTTTTGAAGAAGTGACCAAAATGGTTGACGAAGGAAGGGCCGTGGATGTTGTCTATATGGACTTTAGTAAAGCGTTTGACAAAGTCCCTCATGGTAGGCTAGTGAAAAAGGTTGGATCCCATGGGATAAAGGGGGAGGTGGCTAGATGGGTGGAGAACTGGCTTGGTCATAGAAGACAGAGGGTGGTAGTGGAAGGGTCTTTTTCCGGCTGGAGGCCTGTGACTAGTGGTATACCGTAGGGCTCTGTATTGGGACCTCTGCTGTTTGTGATTTATATAAATGATCTGGAAGAAGGAGTAACTGGGGTGATCAGTAAGTTTGCGGACGACACAAAACTGGCAGGACTTGCAGATAGTGAGGAACATTGTCAGAGGCTACAGAAGGATATAGATAGGCTGGGAATTTGGGCAAGGAAATGGCAGATGGAGTTCAATCCTGATAAATGCGAAGTGATGCATTTTGGTGGGAATAATGTAGGGAGGAGCTACACGATAAATGGAAGAACCATAAAGGGTGTAGAGACGCAGAGGGACCTGGGTGTGCAAGTCCACAGATCTTTGAAGGTGACGTCACAGGTGGAGAAGGTGGAGAAGAAGGCATATGGCATGCTTGCCTTTATAGGACGGGGCATAGAGTATAAGAGTTGGGGTCTGATGTTGCAGATGTATAGAACGTTGGTTCGGCCGCATTTGGAATACTGCGTCCAGTTCTGGTCGCCACACTACCAGAAGGACGTGGAGGCTTTGGAGAGAGTACAGAGGAGGTTTACCAGGATGTTGCCTGGTATGGAGGGGCTTGGTTATGAGGAGAGATTGGGGAAACTGGGGTTGTTCTCCTTGGAAAGACGGAGGATGAGGGGAGACTTAATAGAGGTGTATAAAATTATGAAAGGCATAGATAGGGTGAACGGTGGGAAGCTTTTCCCCGGGTCGGTGGTGACGTTCACGAGGGGTCATAGGTTCAAGGTGAAGGGGGGGAGGTTTAACACAGATATCAGAAGGACATATTTCACACAGAGGGTCGTGGGGGCCTGGAATGTGTTGCCGGGCAAGGTGGTGGAGGCGGACACACTGGGAATGTTTAAGACTTATCTAGACAGCTATATGAACGGAGTGGGAATGGAGGGATACAAAAGAGTGGTCTAGTTTGGACCAGGGAGCGGCGCGGGCTAATAGTTCCTTGTTTCTCGTTTCAAGGCTTCATTCTATGATCATCTTGCTGGTGCCAGTACAGAGCGAGACTGCGGATAGTTGGGAACCTGTCTTGGGGGCAGGGAATTCATATGGTGTTCGTGGAAGTGGAAATGACTAGGGTTGGGAAGCATTTTCCGATCAGGGCCATTGTGATCTCCTGGACTCGTTTCGATCACCTCAGGGGGTCGGAGAGGAATTTCCCAGATTTTTTTTCCCCATATTGGCCCTGGGGTTTTCACTCTGGGTTTTCGCCTCTCCCTGGAGATCACATGGTCTGGAATGGGGGGGTGGGGGTGAGTTAATAGGTTGTAATGAACAAAGCATCGTAGCTGTGAGGGACAGCTCGGTGGATAGGATATTGGTATGTAGATAGGCTGGAAAATTGGGCGGGGATCCTGGATTCAGGATTCAATCCTGGACCGGGGAGCGGCGCGGGCTTGGAGGGCCGAAGGGCCTGTTCCTGTGCTGTATTGTTCTTTGTTCTTTGTTCTTTGAATAGGGGAGATCCTAAATGAATACTTTGCATCGGTATTCACGAAGGAGAGGGGCGTGTTAACCGGGAGTGTCTCGCAGGGAGGTGTTGACCCGTTAGAGAAAATCTCCATTACAAGAGAGGAAGTGTTAGGTTTTTTAGGGAACATTAAAACTGACAAAGCCCCAGGGCCTGATGGCATCTATCCTCGACTGCTCAGGGAGACGAGAGGTGAAATTGCTGGGCCTCTGACGGAAATCTTTGTCGCTTCTTTGGACACGGGTGAGGTCCCTGAGGATTGGAGGATAGCGAATGTGGTCCCGTTGTTTAAGAAGGGTAGCAGGGATAACCCAGGAAATTATAGGCCGGTGAGCTTGACGTCCGTGGTAGGGAAGTTGTTGGAGAGGATTCTTAGAGACAGGATGTATGTGCATTTAGAACGGAACAATCTCATTAGTGACAGACAGCATGGTTTTGTAAGAGGGAGGTCGTGCCTTACAAATTTGGTGGAATTTTTTGAGGAAGTGACAAAAACGGTTGATGAAGGAAGGGCCGTGGATGTCGTCTATATGGATTTCAGTAAGGCATTTGACAAAGTCCCACATGGCAGGTTGGTTAAGAAGGTTAAGGCTCATGGGATACAAGGAGAAGTGGCTAGATGGGTGGAGAACTGGCTTGGCCATAGGAGACAGAGGGTAGTGGTCGAAGGGTCTTTTTCCGGCTGGAGGTCTGTGACCAGTGGTGTTCCGCAGGGCTCTGTACTGGGACCTCTGCTATTTGT
This sequence comes from Mustelus asterias, assembly GCF_964213995.1. Taxonomy (NCBI): domain Eukaryota; kingdom Metazoa; phylum Chordata; class Chondrichthyes; order Carcharhiniformes; family Triakidae; genus Mustelus; species Mustelus asterias. The sequence goes on from NC_135807.1 coordinate 27,944,547, forward strand.
GATATATATAAATGATTTGGAAGAAGGTGTAACTGGTGTAATCAGCAAGTTTGCGGATGACATGAAGATGGCTGGACTTGCGGATAGCGAAGAGCATTGTCGGGCAATACAGCAGGATATAGATAGGCTGGAAAATTGGGCGGAGAGGTGGCAGATGTAGTTTAATCCGGATAAATGCGAAGTGATGCATTTTGGAAGAAATAATGTAGGGAGGAGTTATACAATAAATGGCAGAGTCATCAGGAGTATAGAAACACAGAGGGACCTAGGTGTGCAAGTCCACAAATCCTTGAAGGTGGCAACACAGGTGGAGAAGGCGGTGAAGAAGGCATATGGTATGCTTGCCTTTATAGGACGGGGTATAGAGTATAAAAGCTGGAGTCTGATGATGCAGCTGTATAGAACGCTGGTTAGGCCACATTTGGAGTACTGCGTCCAGTTCTGGTCGCCGCACTACCAGAAGGACGTGGAGGCATTGGAGAGAGTGCAGAGAAGGTTTACCAGGATGTTGCCTGGTATGGAGGGTCTTAGCTATGAGGAGAGATTGGGTAGTCTGGGGTTGTTCTCCTTGGAAAGACGGAGAATGAGGGGAGATCTAATAGAGGTGTACAAGATTATGAAGGGTATAGATAGGGTGAACAGTGGGAAGCTTTTTCCCAGGTCGGAGGTGACGATCACGAGGGGTCACGGGCTCAAGCTGAGAGGGGTGAAGTATAACTCAGACATCAGAGGGACGTTTTTTACACAGAGGGTGGTGGGGGCCTGGAATGCGCTGCCAAGTAGGGTGGTGGAGGCAGGCACGCTGACATCGTTTAAGACTTACCTGGATAGTCACATGAGCAGCCTGAGAATGGAGGGATACAAATGATTGGTCTAGTTGGACCAAGGAGCAGCACAGGCTTGGAGGGCCGAAGGGCCTGTTTCCTGTGCTGTACTGTTCTTTGTTCTTTGTTCTGGAAGCCTGCTACATAGTCCCAAAACAAATTGCACCTTTTACCAGTTCTTCTCACAGGAATCAAGAAGGTTTTGAAATATTAAATTTGCTTACGTGGCTCTTGATGGCGTCTTCCCATCTGCCATCAATCAGGTGTTATGTCCACCAATTAAACTTCGTCCTCAGATGCTTCAGGTGGCCACATCAGATAAGATTACTCAGCGACTTGGACTATAGTCCTAGGATCACAGAATGCTGTATAACGGCACTTCTGGATCTATATAAATTCCTTATTTTTGTATTCTATGTTGGGAAAGTGAAAAACAATAACTTAGCCCAACAGTGCAGTCCAGTACTAAGAGAAAACAATACCTGGAAAAACAGGTCACCATTGATTGTTAATGATTAATTAATCAAAGCACAATCATAACTGGGTTCAGATCAGTTCAAGTGCGAAAATATAAAATGATGTTAAATATTAAACACCAAAGCAGAGTAAAACTACAATGCAAAATACAAAATGGCGAAAATGAATGGCGGCAGGCTTCAGGCCTACATGTTGTATTGTTCCATGATTTGATGGGGTGATTGTTGGGATTAGGAGGGCTGGAAGAACTCATGAAATTAGGATTTCCCTGCATGCTGTGAGGATTAATTGCACAATGTACACTATTTGCCATTTATATCTCCCGGAAAATGGCCTGATTGACAAGCTTGTCTTCCGTCTGGACAGGGAACTCTCTGAAGGATGCCTGAAGTCCAATCTCTGATCCCAGGGGGAGGAAGATTCGGGAAGTCATCTCATCCAAAGGGGATTCCTGACCACAGGGGACATGACTGATTCCCAAGAATGGGAAGATGTTTGAAATCCTGACCCTGTTGGGGTGGGTGGGCATCCAATTCCAAGGGAGTTTGTTTCCTGGGCATTTGATTTGATTTTGATTTGATTTATTATTGTCACATATATTGAGATACAGTGAAAAGTATTGTTTTTTGCATGCCATACAGAAAAAACATGCCATTTATAGAGTACATAGGGGAGAAAGAAGAGAGAGCGTGCAGAACATAGTGTTGCAGTTACAGAAAGGGTGAAGAGAAAGATCAGCTTAATATATAACAGGCCCATTCAAAATCTAGAACGGATGAATTGCAATGAGGTGTGTGATGGTGAAGGAAGTTTATGGGCTAGGATGAGGCGCTCCTGTTCCTCTTTAGTCCACAGGAAATGCTGTGAAGTCACCATTGCCTCGCTCAAAGTTGTCCTTGCTTCGTTGCAGCTGCCAGTTCTATCTAATGCCAGAACAATATCATATTCCCGGGTAACACCGAAACTCCTCTAGCAAATTTTCCTCAGCTCCTTACTGTTCTCTCAGATGTCATAGGATCCATCAGAAATTGCTCTAGATAGCCATAGTATCCCTACAGTACAGAAGAAGACCATTCGGCCCATCGAGTCTGCACCAACCACGATCCCACCCAGGCCCTATCCCCGTAACTCCACATTACCCTGCTAATCCCCCTGACACTAAGGGTCAATTTAGTATGACCCATCAATCTAACCCGCACATCTTTGGACTGTGGGAGGAAACCCAGAGCACCCGGAGGAAACCCATTCAGACACAGGGAGAACGTGCAAACTCCACACAGACAGTGACCCAAGGCTGGAATTGAACCCAGGTCCCTGGCGCTGTGAGGCAGCAGTGCCAACCACTGTGCCACCATGCCGCCCAAACTTGAATTTTCTGACAGAACTATGTTTCGGGCTGGCTTCCTTGAAAATCAATGCCACCTTTTTTTTTTCAAGCTTTATTTTCAAGTTGGCTTTGTACAATTCTGAGCCAACACTTTTTCGAAAAGTACCTGGCGATAGCCTGTCTAGGAGCAGTCCTGTTTCTAACACAGCTCTACACTGCTCCCTTTCTAAGCTGGCGAATGCTGGAAACCTTTAGCATGCTGTTCAACAGATTTTTTTTTGAGGCACCATTATATAGATTGCTTTTGACCTCAGGGACTTTGTGAATATGTTTTAGTACTCCGCAGCTCAGATGCTCTGTAAAATGATTTATACGCTCTGTCACTTCCAGTGTCGCGATTTTATTACAATTATTACTAATAAAACTCTCGCGCACTGACATGCTTCATTTTCAGTCATGTGAAAGTTTGAACTGCACCAAAGTACACATTGTAATCTTTAGGTTCTGTGCAGTGATGGTTTGCTGTGAGCACAAAATCATTTAGGTTTCGGAGCCGGCAAAAAAAAAAATTGGATCTGTCCAGCAATTTGTCGCAATGCCTTTAATGATTTCAACAGAATCAATTGCGGTGCATCCTTACAAATTGATCGTAATAAATAGGGAAAAGCAAAATTATACACCCTTTACTCAATTCTATTTTCGTACCCTGAGCTGGATGTTGAGAATCAGATTATGTTAAAAAAAAATTATGTGAATCAATAACATGCCAAAAATGATTTTCTTACAATCTCTTGAAAGTTTGGATAGCATTATTTTTTTCTCAGCGTTTTGTTGGTAGCTGAGTAAACCCAGAAATGATCTGAGGGAGATTTCAGATATGGGAAGAGGCAGTAACCTCTGACTAAACCTCCACTTTGTGACAATCTGGACAAGTCCCTTCTGGGGAAATCACAACTGCCAGACAGAGGTCACTTGCTTCTGAAACAGCTTGACGTTTTGTGGGTAAACTTTTAACCCTGTCCGTTCTAAGAATTGTAAATAATTCATCCAAATGCTCATCCTCTGTTTCAGTTGCCGAAAGTATGACATTTACATCCTGCAGCAAACATTCAGGTTCAGAGAGACCTTTCAGGACTGTTGCCATCCATTTGTGGAATAATTATAGAATCATAGAGTCCTGACAGTGCAGAAGGAAGCCATTTGGCCCATCGAGCCTGCACCGACAACAATCCCACCCAGTCCGTTTCCTCATAACCCCAATATTTACCCTGCTAATACCCCTGACACTAAGGGGCAATTTACCATGGCCAATCAATCTAACCCACACATCTTCGGAGTGTGGGAGGAAACCAGAGCACTTGGAGGACACCCGCGCAGTCACTGGGAGAACGTGCAGACTCCACACAATGACCCAAGCCGGAAATTGAACCCAGGTCCCTGGGGCTGTGAGTTAACCACTGCTGCCTCACAGCGCCAGGACCCGGGTTCAATTCCAGCCTCAGGTGACTGTGTGGAGTTTGCACGTTCGCCCCGTTTCTATGTGGGTTTCCTCTGGGTGCTCCAGTTTCCTCCCACAATCCGAAAGATGTGCTAACGAGCTGCAGTGGCCATGCTAAATTCTTCTACGGTGTGCCCGAACAGGTGCCGGAGTGTGGCGACCAGGGGATTTTCACACTAACTTCATTGCATTGTTAATGTATGTCTACTTGTGACACTAATGAATAAACTTTTTAAAACCATACTGACACAAGCAGGTCTAGTTGTAACTCTGACCTTCAAAGGTAAAAGCAAATTTGTTCTGATCTTCCATTTTAACTGGAATGCCCCAAGGTCCATTAGAGATATCCAGAGTGGAAAAGTACTTGGAACCAACTGGAATCTTTGATAAAATAGTGGTGGTCTCTCACATAACAGGAGCACAGGCTGCTGTGGTAGAATTAGGTTTATGACAGTCGATAGTTAACCTCCAACTGCCATTAGTTTGTAAGAATTGAAGGGCCACTTTGACTTTCTTTAGGGTGACCTTTGCATGCAAAATAAACATTTTCATGCAAAATGTATCCATCGCAATATGGAAAATATGATGTATATTTTTAAATCATTGCTTAGCTTAAGTGCCTCATGAGAAATGCTGCCACGTTGTCCAGGGGTGGCGTAAGGCAAGAATGGTTAGAGGCTTCAAATGTTGGGGAGAGTTGATTCACATAATTATTGGCTGATCACCCCAGCCTGGCTCTTGGTTTCAGCATTTCACCTTCAAAAATATAACTTGTCTATCTCTTAAAGGATATGGCTCATCTTAAAGAAATGTCTTTGCTATTAGGTCAGTGTGCACTGGGAGCAGGTGGGGGTGAGGGGGGGGGGAGCGGGGGGAAGGGAGATAGGTAATAGGAATAAATTTTGAAATATTAATAAAAAAGAGGCTGTGAGAAGTGGGAATAAGCAGAAATATATTCTGCATCTCTTCGCATTCAGGTAACATTCTATTTCTGCATCGGTAAGAACATTGCTTAATAAACAAGAAAGCAGTTTTCAATAATTCACCAGTAATATGAAAATGATATCAGCTTTCAAGACTCTCACTTTGCGAGGTAATCTGTCATTTATTTTAAGTATCTCTGCAGTGATGACATTTCACCATCTTCTTATCAGTTGAGTACTTTATAAAAGATCATGGAGAAAATGTAGAGGAATTACTCTTTCAGAGGTTCAGTGCAGATAATGATGGACTGAATGGTCTGTATCTGTTTCTGAGGTCAGTCCTAACTCATTTTCCTCATGTCAAACCTATCTGAGGTTCTCCTGATTCGCCTGATACAGCTCTTTTTCTTTCTAATTGTAAGATTTGCTGAACTAATTTTGGAAAAGAGTGTATTCAAGGTAATATTGAACATAGGTGAAAAGGAAAATAATGCCAATGCAGCACTGCTGTTTATCCAGCATTATCTTTTCATTCCACAAATGTAATCTTTTCATTGCAACAAACCCCCATGACTTGAGGGCCTGCACTCTTGGGTTCTAAAGAAGATAGTGGATGCACTAGCTGAGATTTCCCAATATTCCCTCGATGCTTTAATGGACTCAGCAGATTGGAGTTAGAAAATGTAACACTGCTTTTCAAGAAAGGAGGGACAGAAACAGAAAAGAATGCATATGGCTCAGCTGAGAGCCTAGAAATCTATTAAACTCCGGGGCTTTGTGGGCTCCTGTGTGTGTATTTTTTTTATTCAGTTGTGTTTCTATTGTTAACCGATGCTGATACAGCTGAACCCCAGGGCAACATTGCTTGAGGACAGTTATTTGTCCTTGATCTCTTCTGTCAATTGCACACAGATAGGCAGGCTTCAATTATTTGCAGTTTCTATTATTGATACTTTACATGGTCTGGATTATTGACACGATTATTAGCTTATAGTAATAATGAGTTTTCTTTAAGAAAGTAGGAAATTAGTAATAAATGAATGTTTTTTGAAAAGCTTTTATTGCATATCCTATTTTCACTGGAAGATTAATTGGTTCTATTCAGTGAATGGGCATGGAAATGGCATTGTTTGACTTGGCAGCATGAAGAACAATGGAGAATAGGTGGAGGTGGCAGGAGGTGAATTTGCCATTGAAAATGTATACCTGGTGAGTAGGTGTGAGGGCTAGAGGGCCTTACTTTGTCATTATAACTGAGTTGAAGTCCCACAGCACCAAATTAGTTCCATATCTAACTTTCCCTTTGCTACTGACCATCACAGCACGCTTCTGACCATAAGGTTCAAACAAAATCCACCACAAGGGAAACATTCTACAAACAAACCATCCAATATTCCATACAAAAGTCAACTGCCCACCCTTACGCATTCCCTTAATCTTTGTCTTCTGTGTACTTTTGCCTGGTTTAGTGGCTCTCTGCGCTGCTATCCCCGTGACTGTAGCACAGTTGGCTGTGTTGTTGACTTTCATTGGATGAACTGAAGATAGCCTTGAAGGGTGGCCTTTGAGAAGCTGTTGTCCTGGAAGGTCTGGCTTCAGATTGCACCATCTTGACATGTTGTGAGAATCTGCAAGACCCTTTAAGCACTGGCATCTGTGGCAATGATAGCAGAAATCTCAACCTGCTTGGGGGGCAGTCTGGACTTCCACTGCAGCACTCAGGTGTTGGGACACTTCTGTTTGCGTTGCAATGGATTTAACATGGACCATCAGTTGCTGCATCATAGGGGGGGTGGGGGGGGGGGGGGGGTGGCTGGAGAGAGTGATATGAGTGTGTTGGACTTGTGTTTAAATACGACACTCGGACCTTTCAAACCATGTGATGGCAGATGGATGAATCAACTGCCAGCCTACCAGGTGATTCCGAGGAGAACGTGCTTGTGCCTAACGAATGAGGTCCCGAGCACTGAATCTGGTGTGGGATCCCGCTGTTTTGGTCAGCGGGATAGGAGCCATCAGAATGGCCTGCCACTGAACTCATCTCAAAATGGGAGAATTTCACCTTTATATGTTCCAATGCTCCTATATACCACATATTTTTTTTAAAAATCCTCATCTTCCTCTGGTTCTTTTGTCAATTATCTTAAAAATTGTGTGTGTAGATAAACAAAAAGCGGATTGAGAGTGGCGCTGAGAAATTTCCTGGTCTATCGTTTTTACTTACCCTCCCTTCAGTTTTTCCCCTCTTTCCTCTAAGGTGCTGACTAATGATTGGGAAAGCATTGGGCTGGCTGGGTGAACAATGGGGGAAAGAAACTATCTAAAATACTCCACCCTATCTCCAAAGAAGAAAATAGAAGTAGTGCAGCAGTCATCATGGAGTTGACCACAAGGGAAAGGAGTTTGGATGCAAAATAGTTCAGCACTTCTTTATTTAACACAATGTTGCACTGCAGTCAACCTCAATTGTTGAGTCAGACCAAAAGGTCACCACCTTGATGAGTAGTTAAAAAGCAGAAAGCAAATTTATATAAGATTTGACATTAAGCTTATTCTGTGCATAATTTATGTGTGGAACATTTCAGGATAAAAGGGGAAGCCAATTTGGACCAACAGCCCCACCCTTCCTGTGCTGGCTCTTAAGCTCTATATCTGTCTTCACATTGTATCCCTCAATCCATTTTATGTCCAGACATAAATCCAGTTAGTTCCCACACTAATTTATACGATTTGCTTCAGTGGTCTAACCTGGTAATTTATATCATATACTTAAGGCGCTTTATGTAAAATTATTCTGTCATGCAACCCTTAATTCTTGAATAATTCATCAGTGCAAAATGTTACATGATGCATTCTGATTTTTTTTTATTTTATGCTTTATGGTAGAAATCAAATACAATTTGGACACTTGATCTCAGTCTATAAGGTAAAACAACTCCATTAAAATGGAAAAACAGGATTTAGTTAATTTATTTCCGAGTGGGGAATAATGAGCTAACTAATTACAGCACATTATCAACAGCTCAGGAAAGCTACAGGAAAGGATTTGCAGCATCAAAGATTACCGGGTAGATTTAATTTTATCAATTAATAACATTAGTTCTCTGGCCCAGAATGCCACATCGATGCAAACAAGCCGAACATCCCAATTTAATCTTGTCAATTAGCGTATCTCATTATCGACGGTGCAGTGCAGTTAAAATGCTCACTAATGAAGTATCTTTAAGTAAATTAGGTGTCCCGTGAGCTACAAAATATTTTGTGATGGAAAGGATAGGGCATTTTCCAGGTTTTCATCAGTCCTGATTCCTGAGCTGTTGAATAGAACCTGACCTTTAATTTTGCTTCTCTTCTTGTGGTGAAAAACTATAGCCTCTGCTTGACACTTTCAAATGCAGGAACATCAGAAAACGTTGGGATATACTGGAATTTAGTTCTCAAGAAGGTCTAGGGAATGGATGTTGAGATGGAACCTTACTCTGGTATAAACTGGATTAAATAATGGAGATAAGTTGACTCACAACAATACCTCACAGTCAGTTCATGCCAGAAGGATAGATGCATAAATGTACAACCTACAGCCCTAGAGCTGCTCCAACATTATTACCACAACTTTACCTGAAATGCAGTGTGAAAAATGGTTGCTTTGCATTTCTGACAAAGTTAAAACGGTGGAGCAGGAGCAATGAACTAATGATAAAGTCATGTAATTGGACATTCTGAGGGAAATCTCCTAATTTTCCACTATAACTGTGACAGAAACCCACCCTCCGGCAAAAGTGTATTTGACTAATACCTCTGTCCCTTTTTGTAAATTACATCGTGGGCCTTCCAAAGAATCCTGCGGAACATATTCCCTTTAATGCAGTAAAGCAACCAAAATTTATTGATGTAGTAGAACAAAAAATTGACACCTGGTTACTTAAGATATGAGGATAGATGACCGAAAGTTTGGTCAAAGAGATTTATATAAAGGGGCATCACAAATGAGGAGAGAGGCAGAGATGCTAATGGAAGGACTTCTGCTGTCAAGGGCGAGGTCAGCTGGAAGCATTACCACCAATGGTGGAGTGAATAAAATTTGGGGTGTACAGACAGAAGATTGGAGTAACAATGAGAGCTCAAAAGATCGTGAAACATGAGATGGTTACAGAAAATAGGAAAAGCAAAAGTCATGGAGGGGTTCAAAAATAAGAATAACAATTGTAAAATTGAGACTTTGCTGTACTGGAGGCAATGCAAGGACAAGTGTGATGTTGAACAAGACTGGGATGGGAGTTTGCTGACCTTTGATTTGATTTATTTTTGTCACATGTTTTAGTATGCAGTGAAAAGTGTTATTTCTTATGCGCTATACAGACAAAGCATACCGTACATAGAGAAGGAAAGGAGAGAGTGCAGAATGTGACATTACAGTCATAGCTAGGGAGCAGAGGAAGATCAGCTTAATTTGATTTTTGATTTGATTTGATTTGATTTATTATTGTCACATGTATGAACATACAGTGAAAAGTATTGTTTCTTGCATGCTATACAGACAAAACATACCGTTCATAGAGAAGGAAATGAGAGTGCAGAATGTAGTCTTACAGTCATAGCTAGGATGTAGAGAAAGATCAACTTACTGCAAAGTAATTCCTTCAAAAGCAGCAGGGAAGAAGCTGTTCTTGAATCGGTTGGTATGTGACCTCAGACTTTTGTATCTTTTTCCCGAAGGAAGAAAGTGGAAGAGAGAATGTCCGGAGTGCATGGCATCCTTAATTATGCTGGCTGCTTTGCCGAGGCAGCGGGAAGTGTAGACAGAGTCAATGGATGGGAGGCTGGTTTGCGTGATGGATTGGACTACATTCACGACCTTTTGTAATTTCTTGCGGTCTTGTGCAGAGCAGGAGCCATACCAAGCTGTGATACAACCAGAAAGAATGCTTTCTATGGTGCATCTGTAAAAGTTGGTGAGAGTCATAGCTAACATGCCAAATTTCCTTAGTCTTCTGAGAAAGTAGAGGCGTTGGTGGGCTTTCGTAACTATAGTGTCAACATGGGGGGACCATGACAGGTTGTTGGTGATCTGGCCACCTAAAAACTTGAAGCTCTCGACCCTTTCTACTTCGTCCCCATTGGTGTAGACAGAGGCATGTTCTCCTTTATGCTTCCTGAAGTCGATGACAATCTCCTTTGTTTTGTTGACACTGAGGGAGAGATTATTGTTGCCACATCAGTTCACCAGATTCTCTATCTCATTCCTGTACTCTGTCTTGTCAGTGTTTGAGATCCGACCCACTATGGTGGTGTCATCAGCAAACTTGAAAATCAGATTGGAGGGGAATTTGGCCGCACAGTCATGGGTGTACAAGGAGTAGAGTAGGGGGCTGAGAATACAGACTTGTGGGGCACCGGTGTTGAGGGTTATCATGGAGGAGGTGTTGTTGCCTATGCTTACTGATTGTGGCAACTGAATATGCAAGATAGGTCCATTCAAAAGTCTGATAGCAGCAGGGACGAACCTGTCTCGGGGGCAGGGAATTCATATGGTGTTCGTGGAAGTGGAAATGACTAGGGTTGGGAAGCATTTTCCGATCAGGGCCAGTGTGATCTCCTGGACTCGTTTCGATCGCCTCAGGGGGTCGGAGAGGAATTTCCCAGATTTTTTTTCCCCATATTGGCCCTGGGGTTTTCACTCTGGGTTTTCGCCTCTCCCTGGAGATCACATGGTCTGAAATGGGGGGGGTGGGGGTGAGTTAATAGGTTGTGATGAACAAAGCATCGTAGCTGTGAGGGACAGCTCGGTGGATAGGATATTAGTATGTCGATAGGCTGGAAAATTGGGCGGGGATCCTGGATTCAGGATTCAATCCTGGACCGGGGAGCGGCGCGGGCTTGGAGGGCCGAAGGGCCTGTTCCTGTGCTGTATTGTTCTTTGTTCTTTGTTCTTTGTTCTTGAACCGGTTGGTACGTGGCCTTTTGTATCTTTTTCCCGATGGAAGAAAATGGAAGAGAGTATGTCCAGGATACATGGGGTCCTTGATTATGCTGGCTGCTTTTGCAAGACAGCAGGAAGTGTAGACAGAGTCAATGGATGGGAGGGTGGTTTGCATGATGGACTGGGCTTCTTTCACAAGCCTTTGTAGTTTTTTGCAGTCTTGGTCAGAGCAGGAGCTGTGATACAAGCTGTGATACAACCAGTAAGAATGCTTTCTATGGTGAATCTGTAAAAGTTGCTGAGAGTCAGAGAAGACATGCCAAATTTTCTTCGCCTCCGATAAAGTAGAGGTGTTGGTTGGCTTTCCTAACTATAGCATCAGCATAGAGGGACCAGGGCAGGTTGTTGCTGATTTGGATACCTAGGAACTTGAAGCTCTCAACCATTTCCACTTCATCCCATTGATGTAGACAGAGGTATGTCCTGATGGTGTGTTTAGTGGACTGACCAAAGGACCAATGGATTGGCCTCAGCTATTTTGATTTGATTTGATCTATTATTGTCACATGTATTAGTGTACAGTGAAAAGTATTGTTCCTTGCGTGCTATGCAGACCTCTATGATGTACGGCTGGTCATCTCACATGACCTGAACTTCAGTGAGATGGGGCAAATCAAAGCAACTCATGGAAGCAATGGACTTGCCTCAAGCAGCCTCTGGTGCAACAGGGACATAAGAACATAAGAACATAAGAAATAGGAGCAGGAGTAGGCCATCTAGCCCCTCGAGCCTGCCCCGCCATTCAATAAGATCATGGCTGATCTGACGTGGATCAGTACCACTTACCCACCTGATCCCCATAACCCTTAATTCCCTTACCGCTCAGGAATCCATCCATCCGCGCTTTAAACATATTCAGCGAGGGAGCCTCCACCACCTCAGTGGGCAGAGAATTCCAGAGATTCACCACCCTCTGGGAGAAGAAGTTCCTCCTCAACTCTGTCTTAAACCGACCCCCCTTTATTTTGAGGCTGTGTCCTCTAGTTTTAACTTCCTTACTAAGTGGAAAGAATCTCTCCGCCTCCACCCTATCCAGCCCCCGCATTATCTTATAAGTCTCCATAAGATCCCCCCTCATCCTTCTAAACTCCAACGAGTACAAACCCAATCTCCTCAGCCTCTCCTCATAATCCAAACCCCTCATCTCCGGTATCAACCTGGTGAACCTTCTCTGCACTGCCTCCAATGCCAATATATCCTTCCTCATATAAGGGGACCAATACTGCACACAGTATTCCAGCTGCGGCCTCACCAATGCCCTGTACAGGTGCATCAAGACATCCCTGCTTTTATATTCTATCCCCCTCGCAATATAGGCCAACATCCCATTTGCCTTCTTGATCACCTGTTGTACCTGCAGACTGGGCTTTTGCGTCTCATGCACAAGGACCCCCAGGTCCCTTTGCACGGTAGCATGTTTTAATTTGTTTCCATTGAGATAGTAATCCCATTTGTTATTATTTCCTCCAAAGTGTATTAACCTCGCATTTATCAACGTTATACTCCATTTGCCATATCCTCGCCCACTCACTCAGCCTGTCCAAATCTCTCTGCAGATCTTCTCCGTCCTCCACACGATTCACTTTTCCACTTATTGACATAAGATCCTAAGATTTCAGGAAGCTAAATTTGAGGATTGACACAAAAGTGGCATTGGAAGTCTTAGCAATTTCAGTCCAGATGCTTGTTTTTGATATGCTAATTAGGTCCCTTCAGGTTGTCGAAACATTGACTGTCTAAATCGAGTCTCGCCCAAACATCAGAAACAAGATGGACTTTGATTCAGAAAAGATCATTCAATGACCTCCAGCAGTCAGTCAAGTGTGTGTCAAGCAGCTAGTATTTTATTTTCCCTGAATTACATTTACTACCATGCCCTTTACGGGGGATAAAAAAAGTTGAAAGGAAAATCAAGCATCCACAGGGTATGTGACCAAGGTTGTGAACCCTTGTGTTCTCATTCAACATTCACATACTCGGGCTTTTCACGAGAAATCAATAGTTTGTGGTCAAAAGTAAGAAACTGCCTGATGTTTCCCCTTTCTTAATATGAAAGCACATTGCCAATAGTGTCACTATAACTGAGAACAGCTAATGCCTCACAGACAGGGTGTCAAAAGTGGTCTTTACAACCTTGTTCCACAATGGGTGGTGGACTTGCCACCTGTTCTATTGGGAGGACAAAAGGTATTCATACAGTGACAGACATCTCTAATTAACACTGACAAATGAGCAAATGTTAGGGATGTGGCTCTACAATGGATATTGGCATGGATGGCATAAACAAGATGGACTTTGATTCAGAAAAGATCATTCAGCTCCTGTTTGAGATTTGAAATTAGCAAACCAAATAAGCAAGCCTCATTGTCTACATACTGAAATGTCACCATAAGCAGTTCATCTTGAAAGTTGTGGTATTATCCTTTTTTTCCCCTTGCTTGTGAATGTATTAACATTTAAAATCTGCCGAACTGCCAGGATACTGTGTATAGAAGACTATTTTTATGAAGCTTGTGACGAGGTTAATTTATCAGTTTACCAAATTAACAAATGTTAATGTCTCTGCAAAAAAAAGAGTTGTGTGAAAACACAACAACATAAGCATTTTGGAGAACAAGTAAACACGACACAGTGGCACAGTGGTTAGCACTGCTGCCTCACAGCTCCAGGGACCTGAGTTCGATTCCCAGCTTGGGTCACTGTCTTCGTGGAGTTTGCGCATTCTCCCCGTGTCCGTGTGGGTTTCCTCTGGGTGCTCTGGTTTCCTTCCACACTCCAAAGATGTGTGGGTTAGGTTGATTAGCCATGATAAATTACCCTTTAGTGTTCTGGGATGCGTAGGTTAGAGGGATTAGTAGAATAAATATGTGGGGTGACAGGGATTGGGCCTGGGTGGGATTGCTGTTGGTGTAGACTCGATGGGCTGAATGGCCTTCTTCTGCACTGTAGGGATTTTATAAAAGGCTGATAGGTCTAACTAACAGGCCTTCCCCTTGTTGTTGGATCAATCTTAATAAATGGAGATGGAATATCATTTGAAGGTGTTTGGAACACAGCTGAATTCTTAAGTTGTGCTCCTGGTCAGTGGGTAAGGCTCCACATTATGAGAACGAATTTTTAAAAAATACCCATTGCATTCCTTAAACTGTCTCTCTCATCAACAGCCACTTGATCCCTTGAATGCATTTGTCCTGTTTATATCATTGTACTTCACTGCCAGCTTATTCCACGGGTCCATGACCCTTGGTTTTAATTTATGAAAATTAGTTTAATGCCATCAAGTTGACAAAAATAAATTGTCACAATGAATACAAGGTTACATTGTGCCATTGTTTAGCATTAACTGACTTGCTGATTATAAATTTACAGTTGAGATCAGTACCTGAGAGTAATCTAAACAGATGAGGTTTATTCAGAATTGGATTTCTTCGATGTCTGACAAGCTAATACCATCAGGTAGACAGCTTATTAGATAAAATCAACATGCACATAGCTCGTCGCATTTCCAGAATATGGATGACCTCATGAGTTTACCTAGTTAAGCTGGTTGAATTGCCTTCCCACAAGATAAATGTGATAAACTTCTGAGATGTCACTGATAAACCTTTGTTTTTAGTGGTGCTATCTATTATTCTTGGACTCTCTGTTCCTATCTTCCACACTGGTGCCCATATCTGAGCTATTAATTTTTAGCTCCCTTGATCTTGTACAGCTAAGTGACTTACAGAGATCGGCCCTATATCTGGCTGTTACGTCAATTTAATTTCTGCAATATCTCTCTATCTGTCCTTCCACACATACTAAACAAAGGACTTCTAAACTATTACAAAGAAAGATTTTTTAAAAAGGGACGAGAAACAGAGCAAACATTTTGTGCCAAAAATACAACTTTGCACACCTTTTCAAAGGAATCATGATTTAATTGGTCAATCTGACTGATACATGGCAACTCTAACCCTTCTGGTGTCAATTAATTGAAAAAGCCATCTTTATTACCCCTGATAATCTCGAATGAATGATGCATCAGAATGTAGGCTGGCTGGGTGCCAATTTCACTCCTGTATTTTTTTCAGTTCATTTTATACAGAGGGATTTGGGGTCTTACAGGTAAAATGTGAGATGCTAACATTTCCTGATGGCCTTTGGCCTTGATAGATAATGCTGCCCGAGTTTCTAGAAGATACCATATAAATTACACATAAACCTTGTGGTTTAAATGGTATTATTTGATTTGGTTTATTATTGTCACTTGTATTAACATACAATGAAAAGTATTGTTTCTTGCATGCTATTAGGACAAAACATACCATTCATAGAGAAGGAAATGTGAGAGTGCAGAATGTAGTCTTACAGTCATAGCTAGGATGTAGAGAAAGATCAACTTAATGCAAGGTAAGTCCATCCAAAAGTCTGGCAGCAGCAAGGAAGAAGCTGTTCTTGAGTCGGATGGTATGTGACCCCAGACTTTTGTATCTTTTTCCCGACGGAAGAAGGTGGAAGAGAGAACGTCCGGGGATTATGGGGTCCTTAATTATGCTGGCTGCTTTGCTGAGGCAGTGGGAAGTGTAGACAGAGTCAATGGATGGGAGGTTGGTTTGCGTGATGGATTGGGCTACATTCAGGACCTTTTGTAGTTCCTTGCTGTCTTGGGCAGAGCAGGAGTCATACCAAGCTGTCATACAAAAAGAAAGAATGCTTTCGATGGTGCATCTGTAAAAGTTGGTGAGAGTCGTAGCTGACATGTCAAATTTCCTTAGTCTTCTGAGAAAGTAGAGGTGTTAGTGGGCTTTTGCAACTATAGTATCGGCATGGGGGGACCAGGACAGGTTGTTGGTGATCTGGACACCTAAAAACTTGAAGCTCTCGACCCTTTCTTCTTCATCCCCGATGATGTAGACAGGGGCATGTTCTCCTTTACACTTCCTGAAGTCGATGACAATCTCCTTTGTTTTGTTGACATTGAGGGAGAGATTATTGTTGCCACACCAGTTCACCAGATTCTCTATCTCATTCCTGTATTCTGTCTTGTCATTGTCTGAGATCCGACCCATTCTGGTAGTGTCGTCAGCAAACCTGAAAATCGAATTGGAGGAGAATTTGGCCACACAGTCATAGGTGTATCAGGAGTATAGTAGGGGGCTGAGATCACAGCCTTGTGGAGCACCGGGGTTGAGGATGATCGTGGAGGAGGTGTTGTTACCTATCCTTACTGATTGTGGTCTGTGAGTTAGGAAGTTTAGGATCCAGTCACAGAGGGAGGTACCGAGGCCCAGGCCACGGAATTTGAAGATGAGTTTCGTGGGAATAATAGTGTTGAAGGCTGAGCTATAGTCAATTAATAGGAGTCTGACAGAGGTATCTTTGTTATCTAGGTGTTCCAGGGTTGAGTGCAGGGCCAGGGGTATGGCGTCTGCTGAGGACCTGTTGTGGCATTAGGCAAACTTTCGTGGATCCAGGTAGTCCGGGAGGCTGGAATTGATTTGTGCTTTGACTAGCCTTTCGAAGCACTTCATAACGATGGATGTCAGAGCCACTGGCCAATAGTCATTAAGGCACGCTACTTGATTTTTCTTAGGTACCGGGATGATTGTCATCTTCCTGAAGCAGATGGGGACCTCCGATTGTTATAAAGAGAGGTTGAAGATGTCTGTGAATACCTCTGCCAGCTGATCCGCACAGGATCTGAGTGCTCGTCCGGGTACCCCATCCGGGCCTGTCGCTTTCCATGGGTTGACCTTCGGGAAGACTGCTCTGACATCTACAATGGTGACCCCAGATCCAGGGCTTCCAGGGTGAAGGGCATGCTCTCGCTGACCTCTTTCTCAAAATGGGCGTAGAATTCATTGAGCTCATCAGGGAGGGGTGCGTTTGAGCCGGCGATTTTACATGCCTTCATCTTGTAGCCTGTTATTGTGGTTTTAGTATTGTAGTATTCCCAGTGTTTTGTCCAATGAGTGAATGCATTTTGAAGACTGATTTAAGGCAATTGTTAGAGAATGTCTCAGGTTAGATTGGACAGCACCACCCTACCTCATAACTGTGGGCCACAGGTACAAAGCTCCCATTTAAACAATGGCCGGAATTCTCTGGCTGTTCACGCCCCACCACCGATGCCGGTGAGAACAGAGAATTTGGCGCTCAGCTAAATCTCTGTTCACTGCAGTGGGACGAGAGAATCCCAGCTGCAGGTGAGGTCTGAGAATCTGCCCAATATCAATTAAGGTCTGATTTAGCACAAATAAATTATCGAAAGAATCCTTGTCTGTGCGGCTCTCCACTACACCCTTCAATGCCTAGGAAAGGAGGAGAGAAAAGTAGGAAAAAATTGTAACCATTTGGCATGGCAGCACAATGTTTAGCACTGCTGCCTCACTGCGCCAGGAACCCGGCTTCAATTCCGGCCTCGGGTCACTGTCTGTGTGGATTCTGCACATACTCTCTATGTCTGCGTGGGTTTCCTTCAGGTGCCCCGGTTTCTCCCACAGTCCAAAGATGTGCGGGTTAGGTTGGTTGGCTCTGCTCAATTGCCTCCTAGTGTCAGGGGGATTAGCAGAGTGGTACGGAAACAGGGCCTGGGTGGGATTGTTGTTGGTGCAGGTTCAATGGGCCGAATTGCCTCTTTTAGCACTGTAGGGATTCTATGATTTTATTCTATGATTCTACAAGAGGGAGATCTGAATGAAATAGGATTTAATTGGTAGGCACATATAGAGAGAGCACAGGGATGTCTGTGCTGTTGAGCGAACGATGCATCAAAATAGATTCGCTTCTGGGTTCTTGAAATATGATGTGGAAATGCTGGCGTTGGGCTGGAGTAAGCACAGTAAGAAGTCTCACAGCACCAGGTTAAAGTCCAACAGGTTTATTTGGTCGCACAAGCCACAAGCTTTCAGAGCACTGCCTCTTCATCGGGTGAGTGGGAGTTGTGTTCACAAACAGGGCATATATAGACACAAACTCAATTTACAACTCCCACTCACCTGATGAAGGGGCAGTGCTCCGAAAGCTTGTGGCGTGTGCTACCAAATAAATCTGTTGGATTTTAACCTGGTGTTGTGAGACTTCTTACTGTTCTTGGAACATAGCAAAGCAGAGGGAGTATCACATTACACTTTGCCAGTGCTTTGGCTAATTTTGCCCTAGCTGCAGACAAGAAAATGCAAACAGCATGTCTCATGTGAAAGATATAAGAAAACTGTTCATCTAAAATCTGCTAATTTTGTACTGCTGATGATTCATCGTGAGAATTAAAGTAATGTGTCTCATATTTCATTTACCTCATTGTAATATACAAAATTCCTACATGGCTCAACAAGGCAGGAGGGAGGTTTCTTCTGCATGGGGGCCTAGAACCAGGGAACACAGTTTTCGAATAAGAAGTTGGCCATTGAGATGAGGAGAATTTCTTTCACTGAGAGGTTGGTAAATTTTTGGAATTCTTCACCATAGAGGGTGGTGGGAGCTCAGTCACTGAGTATATTCAAGACCAAGATAAATAGATTTTTAGATTATAGATATTAAGGGATGGGGAGATAGTGCAGGATGATGGCAATGATGTTGAAGATCAGCAATGAATAAATAGCAGAGGAGGCTGAAAGGGCCAAATGGCCCTCTCCTGCTCCTATGTCCAGTTTCCTATGTATTAGTAGCCTTCAGCTGCTGTTAAGCAGGAAAATATCCATCAATTCAGGTGCAATGACACAAGCTGTTGAATTAAGACTGACATTAAAACAATGGTCAATTCCATACTTAATAAAAGACATCACAAAACATACTGATGCTTAAACTCCAGAGAACATTGCATGATTACTAACAAGTTCTGCACCTACATTATCCATTTGAGAAGAAGGATATTGGCACAGACTTTATAATTAAAAGTTTCAAATGGTAAAATAGCAATAAGAGTGAAACTGTCAGGAAGAAAACAAAGTCGAGAAGTTGTACCACCATACGAAAGGAACTTGTTAAAACCAGGGTTATTGATAATGAGCAAGCTCATTAAAATTGATCTTGCATAGAATTGTTTAATGTATTGCAAAAATGTGTGGATTGTCGTACAAAAGAAGTTGAGAAGTTATTAAAAAAAGGGTGTGGAAATAGATATTTATGATTCATAAAGACACTAAGCTCAAAATGTTAACACGTTTACTCCTGTGACAAAATCCAGAAGATTTTGTCAGAAGTTCTGTTTTATAGAAATATGTTTTTATCACAGTATACTTCATAAATATGTGACATTCAATATTCATGTACCCAATTGATCTGAGAAGTAAATCAGAAGCAAGAAAACCCTTATCCTCTTTAACAATGACATTAATGAGTTTGAGTATTGCTGAAAAACTAGATATCTTATCAAAGTTTTTTGTCTTGCACTCATCAGGAAAGCTCACAAGAAATTACCAACGGTAAAGGGGGGATAACACTTTATATTGCATGGGAAGAGAGTGCTGATTGCTTGGACTCTGATTGGTGTTGCCATGGAGAATGCAGCATGGAACAGTTCACTGCTTTGTTCAAATTTAAGTTGGTCAAGTCGACCCTATTTGACCAATTCATGGCCCTGGTGAATGATGTGGAGATGCCGGCGTTGGACTGGGGTAAACACAGTAAGAAGTTTAACAACACCAGGTTAAAGTCCAACCTGGTGTTGTTAAACTTTAACCTGGTGAATGAACCAGAGAATGACTGTTCCACAAGCTTTCGTTTGGTTGAAAAAGGCACAACGTACGGACATACTCCTTCAAATATAGCAAACGTATCATCTATGTATCGTGAATATTCCAGGGGTAGGAGGTTAGGTGTCATTCCATTGAAGATGTGCTTCTGGTGGAAACAGACAAAGACGTTTGTGAGAGCTAAGCCTCAAGGGGATACCATGACAACACCATCTATTTGGGCGTACATCAGTTCATTAAAACTGAATTCAACCATGAGAGTTGCTGAGTTCATAATTTCCATGAATACAAATTCAGATATAAAGATTGCCATGATAAAGTGATGCATTGCAAATGTCAATGGCATTCTTGGGCGGTACAATGGTGAATAGGCTAACAATGTCGAATGAACACATATGGCCCGATTTTACCATTTTGATTTTAAGTGCTGGGCGGACTTGAATCTGGGAGTGTTTCAGATCCAACTTTTAGACCTGTTCTCCGGTGCCCCCATACGCACGCTGCCTCAAGAAAATCAGCGATTCTGAATCGCACTGCAGAAGCCTGTGGGCGGGGCTTATTGTGTCCAAAACACTGCTGCTCCGATCGGTGCCTCCAACTGCACATGCTTACAAAAAATGATAGAATGCTGTTCCCTGACCACATTACGCCTGGTCCGGATAATGCCTCCCCCTGGGCCCCACAGATATTGCCCCACCCCCTCCACAACATTACTGACTCCCTTATCCCCCCACCCCTCCACCATCCAGATCAATCACGGCCCCCTCCCCCCCTCCCCCCTCCCCCCTCCCCCCAATGATCTCAGGCAGAGTGGCAGCGGACCGCCCCTTCCCCCTCATCACAGGGAGAGTGGCAGCGGACTTCCCCTTCCACCCCACTCATCACAGGCAGAGAGATCCACCCTCTCCCTCCACCCTACAGATATCAGGCAGAATGATCCCCCTTACCCCCACCACAGACACTCCTGCACAAGTCCCCATCTCCTCTGGACTCCAATAGCTGTATGGCACCTCCCTCTCTCTCCCCTGTCCCCAATCATTGAGGCACTGATCCACCAACCCCCCTCCCTATCAGCACCACCTGCAAAGTGCTCACTTGCCTTCCCCTCAATGCTAACAAGCAAACTGCATGGAACTTGCTGGAATGCTCTGCCAAACTGCCTGCAGCTGATCTGCCCTAACGTGGGGCAGTTCCATTAAAAACTCAAGAATGGACAGGCAGGCAGGGATTCCTACACAAAATGTACGCACGATTAACCCCCCGAATCTCTGGAGGCTGCTGGATGCAGCAGAGGTGAGGCGGGACACCCTCTTCCCCCCAGGTGGATGCAGACCAAGGGGTGCTGATGGAAATGCGGCCTGGGAAGACGTTGCCGCCTCGGTCAGTGCCAGGGCTCTCGCCCCCGAACCAGGAAACAGTGCCGGAAAAAAGTCAATGACCTCATTCGTGCAGCAAGGGTGAGTGCTGAATCCCATTTTGCATCTACCTCCATATCTCTCCCAGATCCTCCGATCCCCAGCATCCTGAACGCTTCCAGCTCCTGACCCCCAAGCACCTCCTTCCTTTCTCCTCAATGAGCCTGACTGTGCTTGCCCTCGAAGGGCCAGCACCTGATACACTGCAGGAGTCACGTCACCATCTTCTGTCTCCACAGGAGAAGACCGAGCGCAACACCCGTGACAGGGGTGGTGAGCCAGACTTCTGGGTCCTCACCCGCTTTGAGGAGCAGATCTGGAGCTCTCCAGAGGAAGGGAGATGCGGGCTGTCACTGACAGCATGGTCAAGCTGTGAGCACCTGTCATTCCTTCAATCACTTGGAGGCAACTTCTCGGGGGCACGAGTTTTGGGTGCGAGGGGCAAGGTTTAAAGGAGATGTACAAGGCATGTTTATTTGCACAGAGAGGGCAGTGGGTGTCTGGAACTCGCTGTCAGGGGAAGTCATGGATGCGTATATGATAGTGACCTTTAAGGCGCATCACTACAGCTATGTGAATGGGATGGGAATAGAGGCATATGGTCCCTGGAAGGGTAGGGGGTTACAAATCAAATGGGCAGCCTGGTCGCTACAGGCTTGGAGGGCTGAAGGGCCTGTTTCTGTGATGTCATTTTCTTGGTGCTTTGTTCTATGTTCAATGGAGAAATGTGAATCACGCGTTTGACATCTGGATTCCTCTCTCTCCCTTGCACTTAATCTTGTATCCCGTGTTGCGGGTACAGATGTGGACGCCCCGGGGCCTTCTGGACCACAGGCCCATACTGCAGCTCCTGCCCAGCCTGGTCCAGACGGCTCAGACGAATCCTTGGAGGATTTGGGTGAAGGGACCTCTGTCTTGTCAGCTGCCATCTCACAACTCACCATCCCAGATACTGACATGTCGAATGGGTCCAGTTATTGTTGAGGCTTCTGGTTCACTCTCTGGTGAGCACGACACATCTGATAATGAACATCAGATGAAGGAGGGAACGTCCGAGGCCTCTGGCACACGGGGGCCTGCCGGAGGCGAGGACTCAGCTGGCCCCGGGCTACATACTGGGCCTCTGAGGTCACTTCTCCCTCAGCTGCTGGAGGTGCAGCAACAGAGCCAGGGAATGCAGGAGGGGCTGACGGCCACACTGGACCGACTGCGAGGCTGTTGGGAGGAGTCCCAAAGCTTTCAGCTGGACCAACTGTTGCTTGTCTTCCGTGCTTCCCAGGCCAACACTGCAAGAACAAAGAACAAAGAACAATACAGCACAGGAACAGGCCCTTCGGCCCTCCAAGCCCGCGCCGCTCCCCGGTCCAGGATTGAATCCTGAATCCAGGATCCCCGCCCAATTTTCCAGCCTATCTACATACTAATATCCTATCCACCGAGCTGTCCCTCACAGCTACGATGCTTTGTTCATCACAACCTATTAACTCACCCCCACCCCCCCATTTCAGACCATGTGATCTCCAGGGAGAGGCGAAAACCCAGAGTGAAAACCCCAGGGCCAATATGGGGAAAAAAAAAATCTGGGAAATTCCTCTCCGACCCCCTGAGGCGATCGAAACGAGTCCAGGAGATCACACTGGCCCTGATCGGAAAATGCTTCCCAACCCTATTCATTTCCACTTCCACGAACACCATATGAATTCCCTGCCCCCGAGACAGGTTCCCAACTATCCGCAGTCTCGCTCTGTACTGGCACCAGCAAGATGATCATAGAATGAAGCCTTGAAACGAGAAACAAAGAACAATTAGCCCGCGCCGCTCCCTGGTCCAAACTAGACCACTCTTTTGTATCCCTCCATTCCCACTCCGTTCATATAGCTGTCTAGATAAGTCTTAAACGTTCCCAGTGTGTCCGCCTCCACCACCTTGCCCGGCAACACATTCCAGGCCCCCACGACCCTCTGTGTAAAATATGTCCTTCTGATATCTGTGTTAAACCTCCCCCCCTTCACCTTGAACCTATGACCCCTCGTGAACGTCACCACCGACCCGGGGAAAAGCTTCCCACCGTTCACCCTATCTATGCCTTTCATAATTTTATGCAAGGGTGGTGTCTGCAGTGGAAAGCCTGGGGCAGGGGATCCTCACCATGAGTGGCAGGCTCCAAGCAATGGCCGAGTCAAACGGGCCACAGCAGAGTCCCAGAGGGCCGCGGCTGATTCACAGCGGGCCACAGCTGAGGGACTGAACAGGCTTCTTGAGATTCTGCAGCCCATGGCTGAGAGACTCGAGAGCTTGTAGGGGACCCAGTGGGACAGTGCAAAGACACAGCGGGCTATGGCAGCAGCCATTGAGAAGGTGGCCCAGTTTCAGAGGGCCACGACTGAGGCCATGCAGAGTGTGGCCCAGTCCCAGAGGGCCACAGCTGAGGGGTTGCACAGTGTGGCCCAGTCTCAGGGGGCCACGGCTAAGGGCATGCAGAGCGTGGCCCAGTCTCAGAGGGCCATGGCTGAGTGGTTGCACAGTGTGGCACAGATTCAGAGGGCACTTGGTGCGGCCATTGAGAGGTGGCCCCCGATTCAAGTGGCCATCACAGAGGATTCGTCCACCATGGGTAGGACGCAGGTGGTCCTCCAGGACTGGCAGTGTCAGGTGATGCTGGAGCTTCTGGAGCTCACTGCAGAAGCACCACCGTCCCATGGAGTGACCCAGGGGCCCACAGGAACCCCGAGGGAGGAGGAAGGGCTCGAGCTTATGCCAGGGCCTTCCAGCCAGGAGACTGTGGCTGTGGCTACATCTTCTGATGACCCCCTTCCTGACACCGGGGCATCTCAGGAGCAGCAGGATGTAAGAGGGTGTCATGGAAACATCCCAGACATCTGGAAGCAGGCCAGGGCCCTCAAGGTCCAGGGCCTCCAGAGGACACCTGCCATGCGCATCACAGGCCACGGGCATGGTAGGCAGCTGGCCCCCTCCACCTCCGATGTACATTCTGAGGAGTCACCGAGATGTAGTGGTAGGCCACATAAGGTTAGGAAGTTGTAGTTACACTGAGATGGCACGGGTGAAGGGTTGCACTAGTTAGAAAGGTATTTCAGCACCTTAATGTTTTCTGTTCACAAGTTTTTATTGTCTTATTTAAACACCTTTATTGTAAATAAATGTTTTTTCACCACTTCCTTGTGACTAATTTGTTTCGATCATGAATCCTCTTTCATTGATGATCGCCGGAGGGATGCTTCATGTTGATATCAGTTGGGGAGGCCCCTCAATGCTGTGTCACTGAGAAAAGGAAGGCATTGGTTTCCCCAGACCCCATGAATGATTCCCTCCCATCCCTCACCTCGCCAGCCCCAGGGCCCTGTATGGGGGTTTCAGATCCCTTACCCGCTACACAGATGTGGGCCCCAGAGCCAGCGTGCATGTGTAGCTCAGGTAGGAGTCAGACTAGTTTGCACCAGGGCATCATCATAATGGTGCTTAGCGAGTCATCACCACCCTCCTGTCTGCTAAAAGACTCGCTAACACAGAGTACCCAGGCCTACCACTCTGGTGTGACAATGTTGCAGGATTTAGAAGGAATTTGGGGGGGGAGGGGCTGGGGATGGAACCCACAGACACAAACCCCCAGCGACTGAACCGCCTGGTGATCAGAGCCTCCTTTGCCACCCTTGCATGCCTCCTTTGGGTTGTCAGCCCTCAAGCACCTGGGTGGTGTTCCTCGGCGTGCTCTTCCTCTTCTTCCTCCTCCTCCTCTTCCTCCTGCTGGTCACCCTCCCCAGCGACGCCCAGCTGGTCAGCCTCCACATCCTCCTCCTCCTCCAATATGTCACCTCTCTGGAGAGCCAGATTGTGCAAGGCACAGCACACAACCATTATGCGGGAACAGATCACTGGGTTTATTGGAGGGCCCCGCCAGATCGGCCCAGGCACTGGAATTGCATCTTGAGGAGCCCAATGCGCCTCTCCACTATCACGCGGGTGGCTACATGTGCCTCATTATAGTGGGTCTCTGCCTCAGTCACAGGCCTCCGCACAGGCGTCATCAGCCATGTCTGAAGCGGGTAACCCATATCACCTACAAGCCACCCCTGCAGCCTGGGCTCCTCCTTGAATGCCCCCGGGATGTCCGAGCTGCTGCCAATGAAGCTGTCATGCACGCTGCCTGGATGTCTGGCACAGACGTGCATGATGGTCATGCTATGGTCGCACACTAGCTGAATATTCAGGGAATGGAACCCCTTCCTATTTACAAATCTCCGTGGATTCTGTATGGGGGCCTTGAGGGTGACGTGTGTGCAGTTGATCGTCCACAATGTTAGGTATCCCCGCAATGGCTGCGAACCCTGCAACCCGGGCTTCCTGCTGCACCTAGTGCAGGTTGAAGTTGATGAACTGGCCAGCCCGGGCATACTGGGCTTCAGTGACCTGCCTCACACAGGTGTGCCACAGACATCTCCGCTCGGGGTCTGGAAAGAAGCGGTAGCGTAAAAGTTTAAAGAGGCCGTCAATTTGACAGCCACCGAGAGTGGGTGCCCCTCCCCCTGCCTCTAAGTGCCAGGTCCTGCAACAGGTTGCATAGGTTTTTCAGAGTCGGAGATGTCGGCGGTACATGGTGTCCGACATCTGCTCGAAGGACACTCGTGCACGGAACTGCCGGGGTCTGCTTCTCCTTTTCTGGGTGAATGGCGGCCACCTCCTGCCTCTGGTGATCATCTCCCTCTGGTCCTGCATGTGGTAAGGCCCGGGCCTCCTGTGCTCCCAATTCTTCCTCCTGCTCCTCCTCCTCATCTCCAGCAGCAACCAAAAGAACAGCAAGATCGGTTGGTTGCATTGAAAAAGCCAAGTTGTCACACCATGCATGTGGAGAACTTGCTAAGAACTGGATGTAACTACTTGCCCGAACTTTTGGCCAATTCATGCTGTGTAGAACCAATCATAGGGAAGATAGGGTGTAAAGAGACATCACTTCTGTGTGTCTTGAGCAAAGTAAGAAGTCTCACAAGACCAGGTTAAAGTCCAACAGGTTTATTTGGTAGCAAATACCATAAGCTTTCGGAGCACTGCTCCTTCGTCAGATGGAGTGGAAATGTGCTCTCAAACAGTGCACCATCTGACTCCACCTCCACTCCATCTGATACTCCATTTTGATATTGTCACATTGTTGAGGATTGCTATTCCAGTTTGCAGATGTATATGTCTGGGTTAGTCATGAGGCCTTGCAATGTCCTCAAACATTCATGTGAAAGTTGGCAAGATAAGTTAGGATCTTTCAGGGATTCAGTATGTTTCCTGGACACTGGTTTGTGGTGGGATAGTTGGGAGTAGAGGATTTTCAAACAGAATACCTCTTCCCTGTTAATGTGGGACAAAGGCACATGAAAATTTAAACCTGTGCAATAACAAACTCCTCGCTTTCAGAGAGTACTTGGTCAGAGAGATTTACTACATGTCTGGCAGCATCATTAATTGCATTGCCAAACCGCTTCTGCTTAAATTATTGGGCATGTTTCAAGCGGGTACTGTTTATGGTGCGGTCATCTACTGAGACAATATAGCAGGGCAAGTGGATTGAATCCAAAAATGAAAGGAATTTTTGCATCTTAGACCAAGCCCATAAATATGTGACCCTCCTACCAAAGCGCTCCATTTTATCTTGCTCAGCCGCATTAATGAGTTAAGTGAATTCAACGAAGACAGAGCGAGGGTTTCTTCACTATCTTTTAAGTTTAAAGTTTTAAATTTATTTATTAGTATCACAAGTAGGCTTACATTAACACTGCACTGAAGTTAGTGTGAAAATGCTCTAGTTGCCACACTCCAGCACCTGTTTGGGCATGCTGAGGAAGAATTTTGATTTGATTTGATTTATTATTGTCACATGTATTAACATACAGTGAAAAGTATTGTTTCTTGCGCGCTATACGGACAAAACATGCCATTCATAGAGAAGGAAACGAGAGAGTGCAGGACGTATTGTTACAGTCATAGCTAGGGTGTAGAGAAAGATCAGTTTAATGCAAGGTAAATCCATTCAAAAGTCTGACAGCGGCAGAGAAGAAGCTGTTCTTAAGTCGGTTGGTATGTGACCTCAGACTTTTGTATCTTTTTCCCGATGGAAGAAGGTGGAAGAGAGAGTATGTCAGGGTGTGTGGAGTCTTTAATTATGTTGGCTGCTTTTCCGAGGTAGCGGGAAGTGTAGACAGAGTCAATGGATGGGAGGCTAGTTTGTGTGATGGATTGGGATACATTCACGACCTTTTGTAGTTCCTTGTTGTCGGGCAGAGCAGGAGCCATACCAAGCTGTGATACAACCAGAAAGAATGCTTTCTATGGTGCATCTGTAAAAGTTGGCATTTAGCATGGTCATTGCACCTAACCAGTATGTTTTTCAGACTTTGGGAGGAAACCAGAGCAAACCCAGGCAATCATGGGGAGAAGGCACAGACTCCGCACGCACAATAACCCAAGCCAAGAATCGAACCCGGGTCCCTGGCACTGTGAGGCAGCAGTGCTAACCTCTGTGCCACAGTGATGCCCTGGGCATCCAACTCCCAAAAGGTTTCTGGTGATCTGTGCAGGTAAGTGCACAGATTATGTGTATGCACAGACTCACCTGAAGAAGGGGTTAAGAGCTCCGAAAGCTTGTGTGGCTTTTGCTACCAAATAAACCTGTTGGACTTTAACCTGGTGTTGTTAAACTTCTTACTGTGTTTACCCCAGTCCAACGCCGGCATCTCCACATCAGGTAAGTGCATGCATGGATAAGATCAGACTCAGCTGTGATGCTCCCACAGTCAGTAAACATGGAGTGCATTCACTTTCTTGGATTGTACACCATTGAAGAATACGTCGTTGAATTATAATGTAACCCTGAGGTGGCACTCCAACAACAATTAGAGGAGGAGAGAAAATCAGGAACGAGAAAAAATCATGGGTGGCTCAACAGATCACCAGACCGCTGGGAAACAAAATGAGCAAAGTACACAGATAACAAATTAGATTAAATCTACTAAAACAATTATGGACATAGGATGAGATTGGTATTTAGTCATGCATGAAGTGACCACATTTGTTTGAGCTATTAGGTAGGACCTGAAGGATCCTTTTAAAGGACAAAGACAGCCTCCAGGCAAAATACCCGACTCAGAGTCATTTCAGAACTCCACGTAGTACAACATTAATTTCAAATTTAACAACGCAGGCGGTAAAGAATGATCCATTAGTCCTGGAAATGAATTCTATGGTTGGTTTCACTCCTATTATGCCATGTATAGGGCAAAGTCTTCAGAATGCCCAGATAACTAAGTGGTTATTCCCTCCAACAACATACAGATCAAATGGAAACACCAAGTGCAATGTATTTATAGCTGCATTCAGTTTTAAGGAGCGATCATCTTTTTCTTTGTCTCCGGTTTAGCTTTTCCCCGTCTCGCTGTTTTTGCTGTCGCATGCATCCTGGCGTGCTGGTTGCTCCCTGACAGTTACCCAAGGGGAATTCTTCATGTGTGACATTTGGTAGCGTGTGTTGGCAAGCTTTCTGCATGTCTGGTAGTGTCACAAGAGAACCCAATGGAACAGGTTAGCTGGATAAGCAATTAAGCTGATTTGTTTTCTCCCTCTAACCCAGGGACACTGGGGCGGCACGATGGCACAATGGTTAACACTGCTGCCTCACAGCGTCAGGGACCCAGGTTCGATTCCTGGCTTGGGTGAGTGTCTGTGTGGAGTTTGCACATTCTCCCCGTGTCTGCATGGGTTTCCTCTGGGTGCTCCGGTTTCCTCCCACAGTCCAAAGATGTGCGGGTTAGGTGGATTGGCCATGCTAAATTGCCCCTTAGTGTCAGAGGGACTAGCAGGGTAAATACGTGGGTTTATGGGGATCGGGCCCAGGTGGGTGTGTGGTCGGTGCAGACACTGTACAGTTCTGCACTGTAGGGAAATAATGGCCTCCCTACCGCTGATAGATGCAAGGAAATTATAGAATGTTAGATGTTACTGCACAGAAGGTTCCATTTGTTCCATAGCCCTTCAAATTCAGTTATCTGCAAAATTAGCTATCAGCTATAATCCTGTTCCCCTGTCTTCTCTCCATATGTTTTTATACTCTTTCTTTTCAAATACTCAGATAGTTTCCTTTCAAATTATATAGTGACTGCGTAACTAATCATTGAAAGTCGACCATTCCACGTTTGTGAAACTTTGACATTGACTTTACTACAATATTCAGAAGCCAAACTGAACAAACCAGGAATAATCTCAATTTCATTTGAGCATACAAAGCTACATGTGTATACACAATTACAAATCTATTGTTCGGTTCTTCACTTTACATCTGGCATGTTCATCTGAGTCCCAATTTGGCTTAACTATATATCTTGCCTTTTTGCCAAAATCTGTGGGCAAGGAAGTTCATGGAATGATGGCTGAGCACATTCATAGAATCCCTACAGTGCAGAAGGAGGCCATTCGGCCCATTGAGTCCCCACCGATTCGCCAAAGGAGCATCTTATCCAGGCTTACCCCTCTGCCCTTTCCTCCAGGTGCTTCAGTTTCCTACTGTAATGACTTCCATCAGGCCATTGAGGTTAGCCTATTGGAATATGAACTCCCTGATTAAGGAGTCAATTGATGGGCCTACAGGGAGTCTTTTCCTTGTATTTAACTGGGAGTGTCAGTTCCTCTGGGCTCCTGAAGGTAGACTGCTGACTGATAGCACTCTGTGTACTGCTGTTGGAATTGTAAATAAAGGGATTTTAGTGAAGGGATTTCTGCCTCCAAAGACTTATTACACCTCTCACAGTCCAAGGATATACAGGTTAGGTGACTTAGCAATGGTAATTGCGTGGGGTTATGGGATATGGGGAGTGGGTATAGGTGGTGGGCCTGGGGAAGATGATCTTTCAGAGAGTCAGTACAGACTCGATAGGCCACATGGTCTCTTTCTGCACTGTAGGGGTTCAATGGGCATGTGTTCCAGAACATGTCATGCCCCTAGCCAAGCTGTTCCAGTACAGCTACAACACTGGCATCTACCCAGCAATGTGGAAAATTGCTCATGTATGTCCTGTACCCGAGAACACAGTAAGAAGTTTAACAACACCAGGTTAAAGTCCAACAGGTTTATTTGGTAGCAAAAGCGTGTGGCTTTTGCTACCAAATAAACCTGTTGGACTTTAACCTGGTGTTGTTAAACTTCTTACTGTGTTTACCCCAGTCCAACGCCGGCATCTCCACATCACTGTACCCGAGAAACAGGACAAATCCAACCCAGTTAATTATCGCCCTATCAGACTACTCTCGATCATCAATAAAGTGATAGAAGGGGTCACCTGCAGTGCTATCAAGTGGCACTTGCTTAGCAATAACTTGCTCATTGTCACTCAGTTTGCCTTGGGCCAAAGCCACTCTGCTCTTGACCTCATGACAGCCTTGGTTCAAACGTGGACAAAAAGATGAATACCAGAGGTGAGGTGAGAGTGACTGCCCCTAACATCAGTGCAGCATTTGACCAAGTATGACAGCAAGGAGCCCTAGCAAAACTGGAGTCAACTGGCATGCCTGCAATCTGTGCTCAGTGCTAACTATAGTTCTATGCAAAGTTGAAAATCATTTACTCTGGCTGCCAGGAGTGTTACGTCTCAAGAGTGAGAAAGCAAGACCACCTTGTGAAGCATTATTCTATGTCCCTGGATGTCCCACATTATCAAGGTCACAGTGTTTCCTGTACAAGGTAATGCTGAGCTGAACCCGGCCTGTTCCATAAATGGAGTGGTTATTATTTCTTTTTGGCTGAGATTAATTACAAAGTTTACATGACAGCAACAGTGAAAACAAGAAAGAAGCTAACCTTCAGAAACAAATTAAACAGGAGCCACAATGCAGAGGCGCTTTAACAAAGGAAAAACTGATACAGTCTAAATTCAGACTTCATGCCTTGCGAAATGGACAAAATTTAATTTCCCCTTTACATGACAGGAACCGTATCCGTGAGTGTGGAGATTACTCAGAGAATCTATTAACCTGGCAATTTGGAAACAACAAGCAGCAGTCAAGTTAATTGTATGCATAGAAAGAACCAGGAGAAACCATAAAATTGACACAATAGAAATAAATTAACCTTCCCGAGCCCTGAGGTCAGGCCGCGAATGATCAGAAATTCTTTAATCCAGCCAGTTCCAAATTAATTATCTCTGTAGAAAAATAAAAGGGTAAATTACCGCAGCAAAAACTAGGTGCGTAAAAGAGTAGCTTAACACCCAACAACTCTTAAACTGGACAGTTTAGTTTCTTCGGATATTTCAAAAACACAGTACCAAAAAAAAAAATCTGCTTTGCAAAATGCCAGTTCATCTTTCTTCCTTCAGCTTACAATGATAACATTTTCTATGATTTATTTTGTTATCAGCAAAGAAGGTGCCAGATTCTATCCTTGATCTGACCCTGTCTGGCCTTGTTTCGGAGGTGCCAAAAGCTGGCAATCGAAGTTTCAGTACACCATCAGTCTTAGCAGCTTTTCATAGAAATCATAGAAACCCTACAGTACAGAAAGAGGCCATTCGGCCCATCGAGTCTGCACCGACCACAGTCCCACCCAGGCCCTACCCCCATATCCCTACATATTTTACCCACTATTCCCTCTAATCTACACATCCCAGGACACTAAGGGGCAATTTTAGCATGGCCAATCAACCTAACCCGCACATCTTTGGACTGTGGGAGGAAACCGGAGCAAACCCACGCAGACATGAGGAGAATGTGCAAACTCCACACAGACAGTGACCCGAGCCGGGATTCGAACCCAGGTCCCTGGAGCTGTGAAGCAGCAGTGCTAACCACTGTGCTACCGTGCCGCCCGGCAAAATTGGGTAACAAAGTCCCTTCTTGATACTATTATGGCACAGAAGATCAATGAGACGGAGGAAAAAGTGATAGATGCGAGAGTTTTTTCCTGTGGACATTGGGTGCCCGAGGTGGAGGGCTGCTCAGTTCCTCAGATTTGGCTTTGCTGATCGTCACCAGCAAAGAATTTACAAAATATATAAATAACACAATTTCCAATACAGATTGATGGTTGATGGCCATAATCATTGAGTGCTGGACATGGATTTCCAAAAGGCATTTTTTAATGATTTGATTTGATTTTTTCAAATTTGATTTGATTTAATTCATTATTGTCACATGTATTAACATACAGTGAAAAGTATTGTTTCTTGCGCGCTATACAGACAAAACATACCGTTCATAGAGAAGGAAATGAGAGAGTGCAGAATGTACTAATACAGTCATAGCTAGGGTGTAGAGAAAGATCAACTTAATGCAAGGTAAGTCCATTCAACAGTCTGACAGCAGCAGGGAAGAAGCTGTTCTTGAGTCGGTTGGTACGTGACCTCAAACTTTTGTCTCTTTTTCCCAAAGGAAGAAGGTGGAAGACAGAATGTCCGGGGTGCATGGGGTCCTTAATTATGCTGGCTGCTTTGCCGAGGCAGCGGGAAGTGTAGACAGAGTCAATGAATAGGAGGCTGGTTTGCGTGATGGATTGTGCTCCATTCATGACCTTTTGTAGTTCCTTGTGGTCTTGGGCAGAGACGGAGCCATACCAAGCTGTGATACAACCAGTAAGAATGCTTTCTATGATGCATCTGTAAAAGTTGGTGAGAGTCGTAGCTGACATGCCAAATTTCCTTAGTCTTCTGAGAAAGTAAGAAGTGAAGAGGTTAGTGGGCTTTCTTAACTATAGTGTCGACATGGGGGGACCAGGACAGGTTTTGGTGATCAGCACACATAAAAACTTGAAGCTCTTGACCCTTTCTACTTCGTCCCCATTGATGTAGACAGGGGCATGTTCTCCTTTACGCTTCCTAAAGTCGATGACAATCTCCTTTGTTTTTTTGACATTGAGGGAGAGATTATTATTGTCACACCAGTTCACCAGATTCTCTATCTCATTCCTGTACTCTATCTCGACATTGTTTCAGATCCGACCCACTCTGGTGGTGTCATCAGTAAACTTGAAAATCGAATTGGACGGGAATTTGGCTGCACAGTCATCGGTGTACAAGGAGTATAGTAGCGGGCTGAGAACACAGCCTTGTGGGGCACCGGTGTTGAGGATGATTGTGGAGGAGGCGTTGTTGCGTATCTTACTGATTGTTGTCTGTGAGTTAGGAAGTTCAGGATCCAGTTGCAGAGGGAGACGCCGAGGCCCAGGCCACGGAGTTTAATAAGGTGCCATGTCAAATGTCACTACAAGATCTTTCACCTTGTTTTATATCTTTTAGGTGGCACGGCGGCACAGTGGTTAACTGCTGCCTCACAGCTTCAGAGACCCAGGTTCAATTCCGGCCTTGCGTTCTCCAAGATGGCCTTCACGACACACGACAACGCAGAGTCGCTGAGCAGAGACTGATAGCCAAGTTGAGGACGGCCTCAACCGGGATCTTGGGTTCATGTCACACTATCTGTAACCCCCACGGCTTGCCTGGGCTTGCAAAATCTCACTCACTGTCCTGGCTGGAGACAATACACATCTCTTTAACCTGTGCTTAACCCTCTCTCCACTCACATTGTCTGTATCTTTAAGACTTGATTACAACCATTATTTTGTAAATTGAGTTAGTGTCTTTATATGCCCTGTTTGTGAACAGAACTCCCACTCACCTGATGAAGGGGCAGTTCTCTGAAAGCTTGTGGCTTGTGCTACCAAATAAACCTGTTGGACTTTAACCTGGTGTTGTGAGACTTCTTACTGTGCTTACCCCAGTCCAACGCCAGCATCTCCACACCGTGGCAAATTGTAACCAGTGGACTGGGCCCGAGCTATTTACAATCTACATCTATGTTTTTGATGAAGGGACCGAATGTATGGTAGCTAAATTTGCCAATAGCACCGATATAGGGAGGAAAGTAAATTGCTGAGAGGAGAGTCTGCAAAAGACATGGATGGGTTAAATGAGTGGGCAAAAAATTGACAGAGTATAATGTTGGAAAATCTGAACTTACCTACTTTGGTAGGGAGAATTAGAAAATCAGTATATTATTTAAATGGAGCTAATGCAGAGCTCAGTGGAATGGAAGGATCTGGGTGTCCTGGTACATGACCACAACATTAGTATGCAGGTACACCAAGTAGGAAGGCAAATGGAATGTTAGCGTTTATCGCAAGGGGAATGGATTATAAAAATAGTTGCATTTTACTGCAGCTGTACAGGGCATTGGTGAGATCACATCTGGAATAGTGTGTACAGTTTTGCTTGCAAATTGCATTGGAAACAGTTCAGAGAAAGTTCACTTAACTCATTCCTGGGATGAAGGATTTATCCTGCGAAGAAATTTTAAAATAGGTTGGGCCTATACCCTTTGGAGTTTAGAAGAACGAGAGGTGATCTTATTGAAGCGTATACAATCCTGAGAGGGCTTGATCTGGGGGATGCTTCCACCTGTGGAGGAGAATAGAACTAGGGAACACAATTTAAGAATAAGAGGTCTCCCTTTTAAGGATGAATTGTTTTTTTCTCTCAGAAGTTCAATAGTATGTGGAATTTACTTTCCTGGAGAGTACTGGAGGCTGGGTAATTTATTTAAAGCAGATTTCGGCAGACACGGAAATCAAAGGCTATTTGAGGCAGACAGGAAAGCGAAATTGAGACTGCGACCAGATCAGCCATGAGCTTATTGAATGGTGCAGCATGCTTGAAGGGATGAATGGCCTATGCTTGCTCCTGTGTCTTATGTTCCTATATCCCTATGTCCTTTGCTCCTAAGCTCTATTGCCATAGTGACTGTTTCAGGCACGTTTAGAAGCATCTTTCTTCTGTAATGTCATGAAGAAAACTTTGGTAGTGCTAATTAAAGTAAGTCCAAGGTTACCACCTTCAAAATAAGGGGCAGGATTCTCCATTCTCATCCATGCCCGCTCCACTGCAAGTGAGAACGCAGGATTTGGCATTCCAGCCAAAACGACATTCTCTTTCAGAGGCACCAGAGAATCTCAGCCGGGAACAAGGATGGAGGTTTTCAGCGAATGTATCGGGATAGGCTCGACACATAGGATCCAAAGGTGGATCGTGAATTGCTTTGCAAATTCATTGCAAATTATGATCACTCAGTCTCTCTTATTCTAATGTCACATCTATTTGGATCTTCACCATGAATTAGATAAGGCAAGAATGCAAAACTACTAACTCTTGGTGAATTCCTTTTGTGAATGAAAAACTCTCATTTATATAGAGCCATTCATAACCTCAGGAGACCCAATATTGTTTACAGACAATGAACTACTTTTGAAGTGTAATCAAATCAAGGAAACACATCAGCCAACTGGTATGCAGCAAGTTGCCACAACTGGCCATGAATTAAATGATTCAGTCATCTATTTTGGGAATTGATTGAGGGATAAATGTCAGATAGATTTAATCCCCATCCCCAGTTGCCCTCAAGAGGGTGGTGGTGAACTGCCTTATCGAACGGCTGCAGTGCATGTGGTGTAGGTACATCCACAGTGCTGATAGGAAGGGAGTTCCAGGATTTTGACTCACCGAAATTGAACGAAGGGTGATCTATTTCTAAATCAGTGTGGTGGGCGGCTTGGAGGGGAACTTACAAGTGGTGATGTTCTCATGTATCTACTGTGCATATCCTTCTAGGCAGTATAGTTTGCCTGTTTGGACTCTCGATGAGTTCCTGCAGTGCATCTTGAAGATGGTGCACATTGCTGCCACTGTGCATCAGTGGTTGAGGGAGTGAATATCTGTGGATGGGGAGCCAATAAAGCGGATTGATTTGTCCTGGATGTTGTCAAATTTCTTGAGTATTATTGGAGTTGCACTCATCCAGATAGGTGGAAAGAATTCCATAAGACCATAAGACATAGGAGCAGAATCAGGCCACTCGGCCCTTCGCGTCTGCCCCGCCATTCAATCATGGCTGATATTTTTCTCATCCCCATTCTCCTGCCTTTTCCCATAACCCCTGATCCCCTTATTAATCAAGAACCTATCTATCTCTGTCTTAAAGACACTCAATGGCCCACTCAATTCCATCACACTGACTTGTGCCTTATAGATGGTGGACAGGCTTGGCGAAGGCAGGGAGTGAGTTGCTTGGTTCAGGATTCCGAGCTTCTGACTGGCTCTTCTAGCCATCATATTATACAGCTAATCCAGTTCAGTTTCTGGACAATGGATGTTGATCCAATGACAATGAAGGAATGATGATGAATGTCCAAATCATATTGACATGAACTTGAAGGTGATTGTTTTCCCAAGCTCTTTCTATCCTAGTTATTGGATGTCATGGGATTGCAAAATCTTATTGAAGAAGCCTTGGCAGGGCATCCACAAGGCAGCACTCATTACAACCATCCAGCGCCATTGGTGGAGAATGTTGATGTTTGGGTTAGTGGATGCACTGCCAGTAAAGTGGATTGTTTTGTCATGAATTGCATGCATCTTTAAAAAGTCTTCAAGCTATTGTGCATACTCTGGTTTCTTAGGAATTGCTTGAGTTAGTAAGTACAATTATGATGGGATCGGATGTGGGTGGCAGAGGTCTGGATGATTTGGATTACATTTAAGATGGAACCCTGGTGAGCAAACAGCAGAAGCTCATCAATCTGAAGCCAGGGATAAACTATGGGAGAGACTTGAGATGTTGAAACCCACAGGGTAACACTGTGGCTTCACAGTGCCAGGAACCCAGGTTCAATTCTGGCCTTGGGTCACTGTGTGTGTGGAGTTTGCACATTCACCCAGTGTCTCGGCCAAGACTGTGGTGAAGTATTTCATACTCCAAAGTCACCCACGTGAAGAAATGTTTCCTGTCCTCTTCTCTCGCATTCTTAATGATTTAATTCATGAGCCTTCTCTCTGACTCATTAACCAAGAGGAAATAATACTTTCCTACTTGCTCTATCAAAATTATTCACAACTTTAAAAAAGTCTATCAAATTTCCTCTTAACCAGTTTGCTCTGGTTTCCTCTCATATCCAAAAATGTGCAGGTTAAATGGATAGGCCATGTTAAATTGCCCCTTAACAAAGAAGAGCAAAGAACAAAGAAAATTACAGCACAGGAACAGGCCCTTCGGCCCTCCAAGACTGCACCGACCACGCTGTCCGAATTAACTAAAAACCCCTACCCTTCCGGGGACCATATCCCTCTATTCCCATCCTAAAAGAACAATTCCCATCCTAAAAGAACATAGTGTCTATCTTAGTGTCCCAGAATTGGTGGGGTAAATAAGTGGGGTTATGGGGATGGGGCCTGGGTGGGATGCTCTGTTGGGGGGTCGGTGCGGACATGATGGGCCAAGTGGGCTCCTTCTGCACTGTCGGGATTCTATGATATTCTGTGGAGCTGAAAATGTTAAGAGGTAATTTGATAGATTTTTTTAAAGTTGTGAATAATTTTGATAGAGCAAGTAGGAAAGGATTATTTCCTCTTGGTTAATGAGTCAGAGAGAAGGCTCATGAATTAAATCATTAAGAATGCGAGAGAAGAGGATAGGAAATATTTTTTCACGTGGGTGACTTTGGAATATGAAATACTTCACCACAGCCTTGGCCGAGATTATTGAATTTTAAAATGAAAAGAAATATTTGAAGCAGGCAAAGTTGCAACTACAAGAGAGAAGAGTAGTGGGATTTCAGATCACTTCATAGTGTGGAAGGAGGCCATTCAGCCCATAGAGTCTGCACCAACTCTCCGTAACTCCACTTGAATAAAGAGCCAGCCTAAACATGACGGACTAAATAACCGCCTTTTGAAGTGGATACTTGTTAATGTTCTGGAGTAATTTGAGAAGTTAGTTTGGTGCAAGCTGAAAGGGACAAGCTGAAGAACATCACGACTGAAAATTTTAGTCATCCTGCCAAGGAAACATTATAGAGATGTTATATTCCACGATTCCCTGATTTGCAAATGTATTACTGTCTCTCAACTCCCGTGGGAGAGATGGAATAGTAAAATAGGAGAGTCTGCTTTGACAATTCAGCAAAGTGAACTGAACTGTATAATACTTTGGAGAATTTCAACCAAGATGTATTAAATGACTAGAAAAATATTGAATATTTCAGAGATTTTTTCGACTTAGCTTAATTTATTATTAATTGGAAAAAAATACTGCATTGGTAACTTTATAGGCATATGTAAAAATTACTCTTGCAACAGTCAGAAAAGATAGTTTGGAAAAGAGAGAAGCTGGATTAAAGCATTTTGAGGTTCTGTTTTTAGCAATGTATGATATGCAGGGTGAGTTACAGAGTAGTCGGGCTTGGATGTGGTACTATAGGGGGCTCGTCACAATAAATGACCAAATTTAATTTTCCAAACTGATGTTCAGCTTGGGTTCTGCCAGGTCCAGATCTCATTGCCTTGGTTCAAACATGAACAAAAGAGCTGATAATGGGGTAAGAGTGACTGCCCTTGATATCAAAGCGACCTATGACTGAGTGTCGTGTCAAGGAGCCCAAGCAAAATTGAGGTCAATGGAAATCAAAAGGAAAACTCTCCACTGGTTGAAACCATGTCGAGCGCAAAGGAACATCGTTGTAGTTGTTAGAGGTCTATTATCTCAGACAGCACACTGCTGAAAGTGTCACAGAGACTGAGGCACGGTGGCATAGTGGTTAGCACTGCTGCCTCAAAGGAGCAGGGTCCCAGGTTCCCAGGTTTGATTCCTGGCTTGGGTCATTGTCTGTGGAATTTCTCCCCGTGTCTGCATGGGGTTTCTCCAGGTGCTCTGGTTTCCTCGCACAATCCAAAACAACGTGCTGGTTAGGTGCTTTGGCCATGCTAGATTCTCCCCCAGTGTACCCGAGCAAGCGCCAGAGTGGCGACTAGTGGATTTTCACAGTAACTTCATTGCAGTGTGATTGTAAGCCTATTTGCGACACTAATAAATAAATTGCTGCACTCAGTGCATTCCAGATCACAGAACTATGTTGTGTGAAAACAATTTTCCTCATGTCACCTCTGATTCTTTTGTTAATTATCTTAAATCCTTGACTATTGTATGTCATGTTAATGCGAACAATTTTTCCATGCCTACTCTGTTCAAACCTCTCATCATTTTGAACACCTCCATTAGCTCTCTTCCTAAACTTCTCTGATCTAAGATGATCAATTATGATTTCGCCAGACTGTTCTCAGAACTGAAGTCCCACATCTTTGTGTTGGCAATCTACTAAGTGTCCTCTGAAAGTTCTACAAGACCTTGAAATCATTCCGAAAGGGTGATACTCAGAAATGGACACAAGCCTAACTTGTTGATTTTTCTATACTATGGTCCTGATATTAAGCAGGAGAGAGAGAAGCCTCCATACAAACTGGATGAGAACAACTGCGTTTTAGTTTTTTATATCTTTATTTCGAATTTGACCTAAACCCACCTGTTAAAATGCATGCCATGCCTCTCGTCCTTGTAAGTCAGTCACTGAAGGCCAGCAGGCAGGTGCAGCAAGCAGTAAAGAAGGCAAATGGTGGGTGGAATTTTACCGGTTCACTCTGCCCATCAATGGATAGTCTCAGGGAACAGGATCTATGGGGACGTGGCCTAAGGGGTAGAGCTAGAAGGAGGCGGGTTTATGGGGATGGGGATTGTGGGGACGGAGCCTCAAGGGGCAGTCTAATCGAGGAGGGGGCCCGCTGTCACCCTGCAAGTGATTGGTGGAGGGAGGGAGGGGGAGGGGGCACTGTCTTTCTGAAGCCGACCAGTATTGGGGGGGCGGGGGGGTGGTGTGGGGGAAGGAAGCCCTCTGCTACTCTGTAGCTCAGATCGGTGTAGGGGAGGAGGGCAGGATCGGTCTGGGCGTTGGTTGGGGCTGCATTTTGGGTGGTGTGGGGCTCGCGATTGGCCGTGGGGGGGGTGGATTGCTGGGGGGGCTGTATTCAGGCTGTCTGCAACAGCAGAGGCCTGTCAGATCCCTCTCCGTCAGTCAGACCTCTGATGTTGCTATTACGCATGTGCAAATACAGAGGCCTGCTCCTGCGCAATAGTTCCCTCTGCTCGCTGGCTGATGAATTAAGCCCCACCCACTGCCTGTAGCAGCTAGAAATTGTCCAGCCCACATTTTCAATGTCTAAATCCATAAGATTGGGAGTGAAAACTCGCCCAAAAAACAGACCTGCAACTCTCCCATTTTCATGCTAGCTGGACACTTCGGGCCTATTTTACCATTTTGATTCTAAGTGCTGGGCGGACTTGAAACTGGGAGTGTTTCAGATCCGACTTTTAGACTCGTTCTCAGGCACCCCCATATGCACTCTGCCTGCAAAATTATCAGCAGTTCCGAATTGCGCTGCAGAGGCCTGGGGGCGGGGCTTTTCGCACCTGAAATCCTGCAGCTCCAATCAGTGCCTCCAACTGCGCATGTGCAGAAAAAAAGGTGATCGAAAGCAGCTCCCCTGCCACATCACTCCCGGGCCGGATAATGCCTCCCCCGGCCCCCGCAGACATTGCCCCACCCCTACAACATTACTGACCCCCTTATCCCCCCACCTCCTCATCCACCCAGGCTGATAGTGGGCCCCTCCCCCTTCCTCCTCACTGATCACAGGCAGAGTGGCAGCGGACCCCCCCTTCCCCCTCACTGATCTCAAGCAGAATGGCAACAGCCCCCCCTTCCCCCTCACTGATCACAAGCAGAGTGGCAGCCGACACCCTTCCCCCCCACCCCACGATCTCAAGCAGAGAGCCCGCCGGACGCTCGGCATTTACCTCCTCACTAACTGGAGCATCCGAATTGGACTTTTGTAAAGCATGTCTGTTTTGTGCCGAATCTGGATGGGTGAACGAGGTGGTAAAGGGGGAAGTACCGGTAAGGTTGGGCATGCAGCCCATTACATCAATTTAAATGCATTTAAATGGCCGTCGCGCCCGTTTCGGGCGCGGTCCCGATCGTGGCCATTTTCGGGCCTTGGTAAAGGGAGAACCGGCATGGAGGCGGGTGCGGATCACACTACTCGCCTCATGCCCGACTTTACCAAGTTTTCGCGCCTGAAAACGGGCGAAATGCGATGGTAAAATCGGACCCACAGCATCATTCTCATAAAATTTCGCCCGGTATGTTGGCCTACATTGCAAGAGATTTTGAGCTGGGATGTCTTGCTGCAATTATACTGAGCCTTAGTAAGGCCACTCCTGGAATATTGTGTGCTGTTTTGGTGCCCTTATCTGAGGAAGAATGTTCTTGCTATAGGGGGAGTGCAGTGAATGTTTATCAGACTGATTCCTGGGACAGCGGGAATGACATATGAGGAGAGATTGAGTCGGTTAGAATTGTATTCACTGGAGTTCAGAAGAATGAGGGGGGATCTCATCGAAACCATAGAAACTTAAAAGACAGGGTAGATGCAGAAAGGATATTCCCGATGGTGCGGGTGACCACAACTAGGGGTCATAGCCTACGGATGCAGGATAAACTTTAGAGCTGGAGTAAGAAGAAATTTCTTCACCCAGAGAGTGGTAAACCTATGGAATTCACCACCACAAAAAACAGTTATGCGCAAAATATTGTATGTTTTCAAGAAAGAGTTATGTATAGCTCTTGGGGCAAAAGGGGTCAAAGGATATTGGGGGAAAGGCAGGTTATTAAGTTGATGATCAGCCATGATCATGCTGAATGGTGGAGCAGCCTCAAAGGGCGAAATGGCCTAATTGTGCTCCTATTTTCTATGTTTCTATGTTTATGTTTCTTTTTACAAAGTCCAAGGATTTTGAATGCCTTTTTAATACTTTATCAGTTTGTCATACAATCTTCAGAAATTGCGTACTTTGTGCCCCCCGCCAACATATTTGAAGGTGAGGGGGTGGGGGCATGTAAAATTAAATGGCTAAGCTCCTCGATCACCTTCCTGCTCACCCCTGAGCTGACACCATATTACAGGTGCGTAAGGTGCCAACAAGCCCTCTTACCCTTAGGCTAGTTGAGGCCCTTAGTTTGCCAATTAAGGACCACTTAAGGGTCTGTTTCCACCTCTGACACCATAATACGGTGGGCAGGGAGGGGAGGGTGAAAGGAAAGTGGCTACTTTCCCAACTCAGTGGGGAGAAAGCGAGAAGGAAGGTGGGGGGTGCAGTTTACATCCTTATGTTCAATCCCCACTAAAATGGCACCCCCTTTATGCCTCCCCCTTGGCTTCCAGAATGGTTCCCTGTGCTCCCCCTCCTTCCCACCCCACCCTCCCCACTAATGCAGCCTGGAACCATTGGGACTACTCGGCCAATCAGATTGGCTGACAGCTCTCAAGGCCGGGGCTTCCTTTCCCTGAGGGGAGGAGGTCCCACTTTCAGCTCGTTGAGGACACCCCCAGTGTATTCACATCGTGGGTCAGCCCTTTTTAATATTGGCAGGCTCAAGCCTGACTTCTGTACTGAGGTTCTCGGGGTGGGGGTGGTGGGGGGTGGTGGGGGGGGGGGGGGGGGTGGTGAATGGTAGTCACACAAGATTGCAACCCCTCCTCCTGTAAAATTCACCCCATTGTTTCCCCTTGCCAAACTGGATTGGGCATCACTCTCTTTAAAAATTTCATCTCCCAAGCTCTGCCCGTTTTACAAATCTGCCTCTGTCCTCCTGCAGTCTGCTCCTATTCTTTTCCCTGGTTGCCCAGTTTTATTTCATCTGCAACTTTGAAAGCGTGGCCTTGCTTTGAACATTTTCTTTGAAATGCATCAATCTTTGAAAATTTTCTTTGAAAACTTTGAAAAAAGAAATAGTTCAAATATTGACTTCCATACGCCGTCTGTAAGAATTGATCTTTTTTTGTGAAGAACATCTTCCTGCTGTCAGTAGGTAGTTTACCCTTCAGCAGTCTGAACTCTTGTCCCCTTGTCCTACTATCAATAAGTATTCTGGGTTTTCATTGTCTAAATCTTTAAATGTCTGGCATCCTTCTATTGAGTTCTTTCCCAATCACCTTTTTTCAAGATTAAAGAGTGAAATTTCTGCAGTCTTCTCTCGTTCCTCATTCTTGTAGTTCTCAGCCTCAGGACTCATCTTGTGTTACTTTTGGAGCTTGAAGACCATAAGATATAGGAGCAGAATTAGACCATTCGGCCCCTCAAGTCTGCTCCATCATTCGATCATGGCTGATATGTTTCTCAACCCCGTTCTCCTGCCTTCTCCCTGTAACCTTTGATCCCCTTACCAATCAAAAACCTATCTAACTCTGACTCAAATACACTCAATGCCTTGGCCTCCACAGCCTTCTGAGGCAAGGAATTGTACAGATTCACACTGTCTGGCTGAAGAAATTCCTCCTCATTTCAGTTCTTAAGGGCAGTCCCGATACTCTGAGGCTTTGCCCTCAGATCCTAGTTTCCCCTATTTAGTGGAAACATCAATGTTCCTCTTGTGCCTTCTTGGCCAAAACTGAACACAGGTTTCAAGGCATCATCTGAACATGGAATTATACAGCCTCAGCATCACTCCTCTGACATCTATTGTGGTAGCGCATCGCTCAGTATTTTACTTGCTTTGTTGCCTGCTGTATCAGAGTAACTTGACATGTTGGGCCCAATTTTACCATCGCA
This sequence comes from Mustelus asterias, assembly GCF_964213995.1. Taxonomy (NCBI): domain Eukaryota; kingdom Metazoa; phylum Chordata; class Chondrichthyes; order Carcharhiniformes; family Triakidae; genus Mustelus; species Mustelus asterias. Next base: position 27,988,196 of record NC_135807.1, read on the forward strand.
TTGCACCCATTTTTGGGCGCGAAAACTTGGTAAAGTCGGGCATGAGGCACGTAGCATGATCCGCGCTCACCTCCGCGGCGGTTCCTCCTTTACCAAGGCCCAACAATGGCCGAAGGAGGGGGTCCACTGCCACTCTGCCTGAGATCAATAGGGGGGAAAGGAGGGGTCCGCTACTACTCTGCTTGAGATCAATGGGGGCGAAGGGGCCCGCGATCGATTTGGGTGGCGGGGGGGTGGGATGGTAAGGGGATCAGTAATGTTACTCAGGTGGGGCAATGTCTGTGGGGTCAGGGGAAGGCACTATCCGGCCTGGGAGGGATGTGGCAGGGGAGCAGTATTCTATCATTTCTTTCTCTGCGCATGCGCATTTGGAGGCCCTGATAGGATCTGTAGGGTTTTGGGCGTGTTAAGCCTCGCCACAGGCTTAACACAGGCTTCTGCAGCGTGATTCAGAGTCGCTGATTTTTTTCAGGCAGAGTGCATTTGGGGGCGCCTGAGAACAGGTCTAAAAGTCGGATCTGAAACACTTCCAGATTCAAGTCTGCCCAGTACTTAGAATCAAAATGGTAAAATAGGGCCTGTTGAATGCCCATTGACTGTCAAAGTTCGAGCCCTCCAATCAAGTTCACTTTGTTATTATAATGGTACAATAGAAGTCTCACAACACCAGGTTAAAATCCAACAGGCTTATTTGGAATCACGAGCTTTCAGAGCGCTGCTCCTTCATCAAGTGAGTAAGACTTACCTAATGAAGGAGCAGCGCTCCGAAAGCTCATGATTCCAAATAGACTTTAACCTCGTGTTGTGAGATTTCTTACTGTGCCCACCCCAGTCCAACGCCAGCATCTCCACATCACGATTACTATGGTAGAGTTCTTACGTTTCCTACATTTTGCAAATACGCTGGATCGACATCTCGGCCAGCCAATTTTGTGAAGGCCCCAATCGGCAAGGTGTATTTGTAGGAACAAAATCAGAAAATGATGGAAAAACTCGGCAGGTCTGACAGCATCTGTGGAGAGAGAATAGAGCAAACGTTTCAAGTCTGGATGACCCTTTGCCAGAGCTTCTGAGCTTCTCGCTGACAGAATTTCCGTTTGGAGCTCTGACGAAGGGTCATCCTGACTTTCCAACATTTTCTGTTTTTGTTTCAGATTCCAGCATCTGCAGTATTTTGCCTTTATATTTATAGGAAGATGAGTGTATAATAAATGGGGGATAAAGATGGAAGGAGATGTAGATGAAAGGTTAACTTCAATGTTGGTTACTGAACATGTGAATAAGGATTTCTGTTGTAGTGATGTCATTCACTGAGAAAAGATGTCTGAGAAGCATCTCAGGGAGGAGCTGTAACTGTGCCACCGTGCCGGTCTATAGCCTTGTAAGTAGTCACTGATGTAAATTAAGGCATTTTGAACAAAACAAACAGATGTTAGAGGTAGGTTCTTTACTCAGAGAGTAGTAAGGGCGTGGAATGCCCTGCCTGCAGCAGTGGTGGACTCGTCAACGTTGAGAGCGTTCAAGTGGTTATTGGATAAACATATGGATGATATTGGAATAGTGTAGATTAGAGGGGCTTTAGATTGGTACCACTGGTTGGCGCAACATCGAGGGCCGAAGGACCTGTACTGCGCTGTAATGTTCTATGTTCTAAAAGACCATTGCCTCCAGCAAGATCTCTTCCAGAGTAAGGGACCATGGAATTGCGAGACAAACTTGAATAACAGAGTATTGAGCAATGGATTGTTATCCATAGCTTACCAGTATAATATAGATCAGGTCCAAAGCCCAATATTCAATGAACCTTAGGCTTTCTTTTGCATTGTAGGCTTTGTTACACTTTCCCATGACAATTTGATTTTCCAGATGGCAATCTCTTGCCTATGAATCATGATGTAGAAATAGATCTGCCTGAAGAAACAATTTAGCAATTTTCTGTCGAGCAACATGATCAGTCAGAGAAAAGTATGGAGTGAAGAGATGTGTGGCCTAGACAGAAATATTCATGGGGAAAGGAGCAGTGGTTAAAAAAAAGGGGATTAAACTATGCCTGTTGCAATGCACATCATGTGGGAAATAAACTTAGAGAACTGGTTGCCTCTGCCGGGGACAGTTCCAGAGCTGGGCATTCTGGGGAGCCCCATGGGAAGGGATCCCCTTATGTGTGTTGGGGAGCGCTGAGGCCTGTGGGGGAGAGTGCCCCCGAAAGTGCAGTTGTATGGCATCGCTCCAATGCCTAGAAGCGAGTGGTAGAGAAGGGATCACCCCATTGCGTTCTCGATTTGATTTATTATTGTCACATGTATTAGTATACAGTGAAAAGTATTGTTTCTTGCTCGCTATACTGACAAAGCAGACCGTACATAGAGAAGGAAAGGAGAGGGTGCAGAATGCAATGTTACAGTCATAGCTAGGGTATAGAGAAAGATCAACTTAATATGAGGTAGGTCCATTCAAAAGTCTGACAGCAGCAGGAAAGAAACTGCACTTGAGTCAGTTGGTATGTTTCCACAGACTTTTGTATCTTTTTCCCGACGGAAAAGGTGGAAGAGAGAATGTCCGGGGTGCGTGGGGTCTTTGATTATGGTGGCTGCTTTTCTGAGACAGCGGGAAGTGTAGACAGAGTCAATGGATGGGAGACTGGGCTTCGTTCACGACCCTTTGTAGGTTTTTGCAGTCTTGGACAGAGCAGGAGCCATGCCAAGCTGTGATACAACCAGAAAGAATGCTTTCTATGGTGCATTGTTGAGAGTCGTAGCGGAAATGCCAAGTTTCCTTAGCCTCATGAAAAAGTAGAGACGTTTGTGGGCTTTCTGAACTATAGCGTCGGCATGGAGGGACCAGTTCAGATTGTTGGTGATCAGGACACTCAAAAACTCGAAGCTCTCGACAAATTCCATTTCATCCCTGTTGATGGAGAGAGGGACATGCCCTCCACTACACTTCCTGAAGTCAATGACTATCGCCTTCATTTTGTTGACATTGAGGAAGAGATTATTGTCGTTGCATCAATTCACCAGATTCTCTATCTATTTCCTGTACTCCATCTTGTCATTGTTTGAGATCTAACCCACTACGGTGGTGTCATCAGCAAACTTGAAAATTGAGTTGGAGGGGAATTTGGCCACAAAGTCATTGGTGTATAATGAGTATAATCATGGGCTGGGAACACAGCCTTGTGGGGGACCGGTGTTGAGGATGAGAGTGGAGGAGGTATTGTTGCCTATCCTTACTGATTGCGGTCTGTAGGTTAGGAAGTCTAGGATCCAGCCACAGAGGGAGGAGCTGAACTCCAGGCCACGGAGTTTGTAGATGAGCTTTATAGGAATAATGGTGCTGAAGGCTGAGCTGTCGTCAATAAATGGTAGTCTGACATCGGTGTCTTTGTTGTCTAGGTATTCCAGGGTTGCGTGTAGGGTCAGGGAGATGGCATCTGCTGTGGAACTGTTGCGGTGATAGGCGAACTGTAGTGGACCCAGGCAATCTGGGAGGCTGGAATTGATTTGTGCCATGACTAACCTTTCGAAGCACTTCATAATGATGGATGTCAGGGCCACCAGATGATAGTCATTAAGGCACGCTACCTGGCTTTTCTTTGGTACTGACCGGGATGTTGGTCATCTTCTTGAAGCAGATAGGGATCTCAGATTGTTGTAAAGAGAGGTTAAAGATATCTGCTAATGCCCCTGTCAGCTGCTCTGTGCAGGATCTGAGTGCTCATCCAGGTACGTCATCAGGCCAGTTGCTTTCCGTGGATTGACTTTTGAGAAGGCTGCTCTGACGTCTGCAATGGTGACCTCGGATGCAGGTTCGTCCGAAGCTTCCAGGGTGGAGGCTGTGCTCTCACTGACCTCTTGCTCAAAACAGGCAGAGAATGCATTGAGCTCATCGGGGAGGAGTGCATTGGTGGCGGCGATTTTACATGCCTTCATCTTGTAGCCTGCTATGTCTTTCAGACCTTGCCATAGTAGGTGGGAGTCCGTGCGGCTAGCCTGGGGCTCTAGCTTGGTCCGGTACTGTCTTCTGGCATCTCTGATCGATCTCCGTGATCATATCTGGATTTCTTGTATAGGTCAGGGTCACCTTACTTGAACGCCTCAGACCTGGACTTCAGCAAGCAGTGGATATCGCTGTTCATCCATGGTTTCCAGTTGGGGATTTGCTTCTTTGGCACACAGTCTTGCTAATGAAGTCAGTTACTGCAGTGGCATATTCGTTCAGGCTGGTGGCAGAGTTTTTAAATACTGACCAGTCCACTGACTTGAAGCAGTCCCATAGGAGGTCATTCGATTCCTCAGACCAACATTGCACGACTTTCTTTAATGGATTCTCCTGTTTCAGTTTTTGCTTGTAAGCCGGGAGCAGGAACACAGCCTTGTGGTCTGATTTACCAAAGTGTGAGCGGGCGATTGAGCGGTAGGCATGTTTGATATTTGTGTAGCAATGGTCGAGAATGCTTGTGCTGTGGTGGTGGCAGGTGGCCCCATGCTTGTGAGGGGGACCCTCTGTGTCCGCGGGCGGTGCTGGGAGGCTGTTTATTTTCTGTGCTGATCGAGGTGCCCTTTAAGGATGGCGGCGCAATCTCTGTGGAGTTGGCCTTGCCCTCTCTATCAGGCTCCACCCTGCCAGATTGATGGCGCAAACCATACCCACTCAATCTTTTATAGAGTGCTGGAAAATTTGGTCTAACAACACAGCTGTGCAGCCGGTTTTCAGCCAGAGTCTGGCACTCTGAAAAAAATACGACAAAATAAGGTGGGTAATTGGAGTTGAAATACAGTTCTAATTCAATGGCAGAATAAGCTCGAGGGACTGTGTTAAGGTTCAGGAAGTAGTGATTAAATTGTTTCAAACCTTAATAGAATCTAAGTTTAAGTACTGTGTATTAACTCTAGGATTTAGACAGGGCATAACACACCTTCTTTAGGTTGCTATGGATGCTGAGAAAATACAAATATGAAAAAGGCTTGATTTTTTTTCACTAGAACAGTGCAAATTATGCAGTAACCCAACAGAAGCTTGTAAATTGGTGAAAGATTGGGGCAGGGCAAATAGAAACACAGTTCATAATTGTAAAGGTGGCCGAACAAGAAACAAGGGGACATGACTTCATGATTCAATCTAAGTGATTTAGAACAGAGGGCAGGAGAATTTTCTGCGCACAGACACAATGGAATCCACATCCAGGTTTAGAAGTTGACATAGAAGCTATATTGACATTGCTGATTAGATTGAAAGAAGCGAAGGCAGAATGGCAAAGAAATATCAGGTCCTACAACAATGCTGTTGCCTCACTGATACACTGCTGTCTCCTCTCCCACCTCCAGCCATTGATCTTTTGTCTCTTTATCCCACGCTGAGAAACCAACCTTTCTGCCTTAGCTCTGACACATTAACACATCTCCCTGCCACAAATTCTGATGCTCCATCACCTCGCTCCACCCTGAGTCTCACCACTGGGCCACAGCGTGACACAGTGGTTAGCACTGCTGCCTCACAACGCCAGGGATCTGGGTTCGATTCCTGGCTTGTGTCACTGTCTGTGTGGAGTCTGAACGTTCTCCCCATGTCTGCATGAGTTTCCTCTGGATGCTCCAGTTTCCTCCTACAGTGCGAAAGACGTGCTGGTTAGGTGCATTGGCCATGCTAAATTCTCCCTCAGAGTACCCGAACAGGTGCCGGAACGTGGCAACTAGGGGATTTTCACAGTAGCTTAAGTGCAGTGTGAATGTAAGCCTACTTGTGACTAATAAATAAACTTTAAACATTCTCTGTCCCACCTCCATGTCTAAAACTCTAATCCTCTGCTAGCATTCCCCCTTATTTGGAATGCTGACACTCTGTTGTTTTGTCTTTTGGAGTCCTGAATATTCCCAATGTTACACATCTCAGCTGAAACAGAATGAGAATAACTCTGCAATGTACAGGGTTTCAACATGAAATTTGAGCTTTGGAATTTGAGGCATTTTATCAAGATATCCTGAGAAAATTTGAGAATTTTTAACAGTTTTCAATAACACCACCTGTTCTGATGCCAGTTTGGATTTGTTCTGGAGATGGTATACCTGGGAAATGTTTTACAGCACCTCATAGGTACCCAACTTTGAGCTGTAAGATCTGTTCAAAATCTATTTCTTCCAGCGGGGAAATGAGCAATGAGAGATTTTAATGTGAGAGCTAGGTTATTCAGCAATGAAATCAGGAAGCACTTTTATGCACAAAGGGAGGTGGAAACTTGGAAATCACATCCCCAGTTGTGGAGGCATTTAAAGCATTTACGACTTAAATAGATGTACTTACATTATATCAAGGGATATGGAGCAAAGGCAAGATGATAGAGTTGAGATAAGAACATAAGAACATAAGAAATAGGAGCAGGAATAGGCCATCTAGCCCCTCGAGCCTGCCCCGCCATTCAATAAGATCATGGCTGATCTGAAGTGGATCAGTTCCACTTACCCGCCTGATCCCTATAACCCCTAATTCCCTTACCGATCAGGAATCCATCTATCTGTGATTTAAACATATTCAACGAGGTAGCCGCCACCACTTCAGTGGGCAGAGAATTCCAGAGATTCACCACCCTCTGAGAGAAGAAGTTCCTCCTCAACTCTGTCCTAAACTGACCCCCCTTTATTTTGAGGCTGTGCCCTCCAGTTCTAGCTTCCTTTCTAAGTGGAAAGAATCTCTCCACCTCTACCCTATCCAGCCCCTTCATTATCTTATAGGTCTCTATAAGATCCCCCCTCAGCCTTCTAAATTCCAACAAGTACAAACCCAATCTGCTCAGTCTTTCCTCATAATCAACACCCCTCATCTCTGGTATCAACCTGGTGAGATGTAGATCAGTCCTAATCTAATTGAATGGTGGAGCAGGCTTGAGAATTTGAATGTCCCAAAGTTGTTCACAATGTTCCTGTCTTCCAGACTGACTCATAGGCTGGCTAAAATTTGCAATCCACAATAAAATAAACAGCATTAGTCTGAAATCCAGGCAGCTGAAGTGATGTGACGGAAGAGGAGAAGGTACAACATGGCAAGTCCCTTGTTTTAAACAGTAAAAGAATAGCTATCTATCTATGTCTATCTAAAACCTTTGAGATTTCCTGCCATTCCAGACAGCGCTCTCTTGCCACAACCTCATTGAACTTCTCTGCTGGCTCTGAATTGTTACATTGTTTGCCCGATATCCAATATTTGATGTGCAGAAATTCCCTTCAAATAATTTTTTTATTTGTTTATGGGACGTGGACATTGCTGGCTAGGCTAGGCCATCATTTACTGCCCATCCCTAACTGCCCTTGAAAAGGTGATGATCAGCTGCTTTCTTGTACCACTGCAGTCCTGTGGTGTAGGTGCACCCACAGTGCTGTTAGGAAGGGAGTTCCAGGATTTTGACCCAGTGATAGTATAAGAAGGGAGATATATTTCCAAGTCTGGATGGTGAGTTATTTGAAGGGGAACATTCAGATGGTGGTGCTCCCATACACCTGCTGCCATCATCCTTCGAGATGGTAGAGGTCACAGGTTCAAAAGGTGACGTTGAAGGAGGCTTGGTGAGTTCCTGCAGTGCATCTTCTAGATGGTGCCACCCCGCTGCCGCTGTACATTGATGGTGGAGGGGGTGAATGTTGAAGGTGGTGGATGGAGTGCCGTTCAGGCAGGTAGCTTTATCCTAGAAGGTGTCGAGTTCTTAAATATTGTTGGAGAAAAGGCTCACCTTAAAAACATTTCCAACTTTGCAGCAGGACAGTCCCATAGAATCATAGCTGTCCCTTTCAAAGAATTTGCACAAATTGTTGTATGATTCTGAATACACTGCAGCATACAGGATTAGAGTTCAATGGGTACCGGATGCCCATTTTGTAAAGTTTATTTGTTAGTGTCACAAGTAGGCTTACATTCACAGTGCAATGAAGTTACAGTGAAAAATCCCCTGGTGGCCACATTTCGGCACCTGTTCGGGTTCATTGAGGGACAATTTAGCATGGCCAATGCACCTAACCTGCACATCTTTGGACTGTGGAACAAAATTAAAGGACCCGGAGGAAACCCACACAGACACGGGGAGAACGTGCAGACTCCGCACAGACAGTTACCCAAGCCGGGAATCGAACTCGGGTCCCTGGCACTGTGAGGCAGCAGTGCTAAGCACTGTGCCACCGTGCAGCCCCATTTGATAACCCTTAATACGCAATGGTCAAACCTGAGTGAAAAAAAAAATTGATGACCCATTTCCCTTTGTGTCCTCTCAAATTATATTGTGCAGTCACAGTTAGCCTTGCCAGCTGGTTTTAATCTTCCACATTCTGTACAAATCCAACACCGAAGAAAATGCCTCCATTAATAATGGCATCTTTCACAATTTCAAGATGTGCCCAATGTTTCACAGTCAATGTCGTACTTGTGAAGAGTTGTTGCTTTTGTAATTGAAGGAAATGTGATAATCAATTTGTGACACGCACTGACCCACAAACAGCAATGATTTTTTTTTGTCATATTGGATGAGGAATAAATATTAACTGAGACACTGAAAAACTCTTCTATTCTTGCCATGGGATCTTTTGCAGCCATTTCATTTAGATTAATTTAAGAAAATGACCAAACTGACCCCCAACCTGCCTCCAACATGCCTACTTCTAGTTTAAATGGAGGCCAACTCCCTCTCCGTAGGCAGGTCAATCCTTAAAACATTTTAAGGAGGCTGTGTGCTTCTGCTTAAATATAATTTTTAATTTTAGCACCTGAAAACCAGGTTTCACAAGCCTTGGGAGCTGGAGGGAGGCGTGAAGAGCTGGATCCATCAGCAAAAGAGCTTTTACAGCACTCAGTGTGGTCCAGGAGTAGCCAAGGTGTTCCATCCAAACAATAAGTAAATCCTTTTCGCTGATCTCACTTCCTATTCAACCCAGCACTCATGATCTGTTCTTCTAACTCCCCTGATGGCCATACATGCTGATGACTGATGCCCCTCCTGATGTGGAGATGCCGGCGTTGGACTGGGGTGAACACAGTAAGAAGTCTCACAGCGCCAGGTTAAAGTCCAACAGGTTTATTTGGTAGCAAACACCATAAGCTTTCGGAGCGTTGTCCGCAGCTCTTTTCGGAGCAGCGCTCCGAAAGCTTATGGTGTTTGCTACCAAATAAACCTGTTGGACTTTAACCTGGTGTTGTGAGACTTCTTACTGTGCCGCTCCTGATGACAGACTCCTTCCTGGTGACCAAAACCGCTCCCAACCACTTACCATCTCCTGCTGACCGAACCCTGGCTATAGACTGGAACACAGTAAGAGTTTTAACAACACCAGGCTAAAGTCCAACAGGTTTATTTGGTAGCTAATGCCATTAGCTTTCGGAGCACTGCTCCTTCGTCAGATGGAGTGGAAATCTGCAGTCTATTGTGTGTTCAATTTCATAAAAATGCTTGAATTCGCTGTCCTCTGACTCAGATTTGGGAATTTGGTGTGTCTCGGGATATGCCTTTGATATAATTGTCCATGCCATCTTCTCCTTGTGTTTCCTTGGCAGTCACTTGGCTTCACTCTTATTTATCTAATCCTTTGCTTGTTACCCCACAGTGACCTCATCCAAAGATTTGAGACCGGATTTTAACAAGTGCGTTGACATTCTGACATCGGGCTCATTTGTGGGTCACATGGTCCCATGGGTAGGTCAAAGGATTTCCTCGACAATCTTCTGATCAGCAGCCAATTAATGTTCAGCTTATGGGGGAGCTGGCTATTAATAGATGCCGGCAGAAATGTCACGGTGCCTCAGTGGTTAGCACTGCTGCCTCACAGCGCCAGGGACCTGAGTTCAATTCCCGGCTTGGGTCACTCTCTCTGTGGAGTTGCACATTCTCCCCATGTCTGCATGTGTTTCCTCCCAGGGCAGGGCAGCTCATTGCAGAGTGAGAAAAGCATTGGATGCTGGCATTAGACCATATATACGTCTTAGCACTGGCTCCTCTGTGACCCTTACTGACAGTAAGAAGTTTAACAACACCAGGTTAAAGTCCAACAGGTTTATTTGGTAGCAAAAGTGTGGCTTTTGCTACCAAATAAACCTGTTGGACTTTAACCTGGTGTTGTTAAACTTCTTACTGTGTTTACCCCAGTCCAACGCCGGCATCTCCACATCACCCTTACTGACTACAGGAAACTCTAAATCAAGGATAGGTATTTGTGAATATGAACATTGTTAAGAGAATTCCTGCAGGGTCAGTAGAACATAGAACATAGAACATTACAGTGCAGTACAGGCCCTTCGGCCCTCGATGTTGCGCCGACCAGTGAAACCAATCTAAAGCCCATCTAACCTACACTATTCCAATATCATCCATATGTTTATCCAATGACCATTTAAATGCTCTTAATGTTGGCGAGTCCAGTACTGCTGCAGGCAGGGCATTCCACGCCCTTACTACTCTCTGAGTGAAGAACCTACCTCTGACATCTGTCCTATATCTATCACCCCTCAATTTAAAGCTATGTCCCCTCGTGCTAGCTATCACCATCCGAGGAAAAAGGCTCTCACTATCCACCGTATCTAATCCTCTGATCATCTTGTATGCCTCTATTAAGTCACCTCTTAACCTTCTTCTCTCTAACAAAAACAATCTCAAGTCCCTCAGCCTTTCCTCATAAGACCTTCCCACCATACAAGGCAACATCCAAGTAAATCTCCTTTGCACCCTTTCCAACGCTTCCACATCCTTCCTATAATGCGGCGACCAGAACTGTATGCAATACTCCAAGTGCGGCCGCACCAGAGTTTTGTACAGCTGCAACATGACCTCCTGGCTCCGAAACTCAATCCCTCTACCAATAAAAGCGAACACTCCGTACGCCTTCTTAACAGCCCTATCAACCTGGATGCCAACTTTCAGGGATCTATGCACATGGACACCCAGATCCCTCTGTTCAGCCACACTACCAAGTATCTTACCATTAGCTTGGTACTCTGTAATCCTGTTACTCCTTCCAAAGTGAATCACCTCACACTTTTCCGCATTGAACTCCATTTGCCACCTCTCAGCCCAGCTCTGCAGCTTATCTATGTCCCTCTGTAACCTGCAACAACCTTCTGCACTGTCCACAACTCCACCGACTTTAGTGTCATCCACAAATTTACTAACCCATCCTCCTACGCCCTCATCCAGGTCATTAATAAAAATGACAAACAGCAGTGGCCCCAAAAACAGATCCTTGTGGTACACCACTAGTAACTGAACTCCAGGATGAACATTTCCCATCAACCACCACCCTCTGTCTTCTTACAGCTAGCCAATTCCTGATCCAAACTGCTAAATCACCCTCAATCCCATGCGTCCGTATGTTTTGCAATAGCGTACCGTGGGGAACCTTATCAAACGCTTTACTGAAATCCACATCAACTGCTTTACCCTCATTCACCTCTTTGGTCACCTTCTCAAAGAACTCAATAAGGTTTGTGAGGCACGACCTACTCTTCACAAAACTGTGCTGACTATCCCTAATCAAATTATTCCTTTCTAGATGATTATAAATCCTACCTCTTATAATCCTTTCCAAAACTTTGCCCACAACAGAAGTAAGGCTCACTGGTCTATAATTACCAGGGTTGTCTCTACTCCCCTTCTTGAACAAGGGGACAACATTTGCTATCCTCCAGTCTTCTGGCACTATTCCTGTAGTGGAGATGCCGGCGTTGGACTGGGGTAAACACAGTAAGAAGTTTAACAACACCAGGTTAAAGTCCAACAGGTTTATCTGGTAGCAAAAGCCACACAAGCTTTCGGAGCTCTTAGCCCCTTCTTCAGGTGAGTGGGAATTCTGTTCACAAACAGAGCTTATAAAGACACAGACTCAATTTACATGAATAATGGTTGGAATGCAAATACTTACAACGAATCAAGTCTTTAAGAGACGAAACAATGGGAGTGGAGAGAGCATCAAGACAGGCTAAAAAGATGTGTATTGTCTCCAGACAAGACAGCCAGTGAAACTCTGCAGGTCCACGCAACTGTGGGAGTTACAAATAGTGTGACATGAACCCAATATCCCGGTTGAGGCCGTCCTCGTGTGTGCGGAACTTGGCTATCAGTTTCTGCTCAGCGACTCTGCGCTGTCGTGTGTCGCGAAGGCCGCCTTGGAGAACGCTTACCCGAATATCAGAGGCCGAATGCCCGTGACCGCTGAAGTGCTCCCCAACAGGAAGAGAACAGTCTTGCCTGGTGATTGTCGAGCGGTGTTCATTCATCCGTTGTCGCAGCGTCTGCATAGTTTCCCCAATGTACCATGCCTCGGGACATCCTTTCTTGCAGCGTATCAGGTAGACAACGTTGGCCGAATTGCAAGAGTATGTACCGTGTACCTGGTGGATGGTGTTCTCACGTGAGATGATGGCATCTGTGTCGATGATCCGGCACGTCTTGCAGAGGTTGCTGTGGCAGGGTTGTGTGGTGTCATGGTCACTGTTCTCCTGAAGGCTGGGTAGTTTGCTGCGGACAATGGTCTGTTTGAGGTTGTGCGGTTGTTTGAAGGCAAGAAGTGGGGGTGTGGGGATGGCCTTGGCGAGATGTTCGTCTTCATCAATGACATGTTGAAGGCTCCGGAGGAGATGCCGTAGCTTCTCCGCTCCGGGGAAGTACTGGACAACGAAGGGTACTCTGTCCACTGTGTCCCGTGTTTGTCTTCTGAGGAGGTCGGTGCGGTTTTTCGTTGTGGCGCGTTGGAACTGTTGATCAATGAGTCTAGCGCCATATCCTGTTCTTATGAGGGCATCTTTCAGCGTCTGGAGGTGTCTGTTGCGATCCTCCTCATCCGAGCAGATCCTATGTATACGGAGGGCTTGTCCGTAGGGGATGGCTTCTTTAATGTGTTTAGGGTGGAAGCTGGAGAAGTGGAGCATCGTGAGGTTATCCGTGGGCTTGCGGTACAGTGAGGTGCTGAGGTGACCGTCCATGGGATTGAGGTGACGGTCACCTCCCTAGCCTCCCAGAGAATCTGAGGATAAATCCTATCCAGCCCAGTGGACTTAGCTATTTTCACACTTTCCAGAATTGCTAACACCTCCTTCTCATGAACCTCAATCCCATCTAGTCCAATAGCCTGTATCTCAGTATTCTCCTCGACAACATTGTCTTTTTCCTGTGTGAATACTGACGAAAAATATTCATTTAGTGCCTCTCCTATCTCTTCGGACTCCACACACAACTTCCCACTACTATTCTTGACTGGCCCTAATCTTACCCTCGTCATTCTTTTATTCCTGACAGATGAGAGGTCACCAAAGGCATTTGAACCACATGAGACATCAAAGGAGGATTCACCATCTGAAGAGACAGCATTGCATCAGCCTATCACAGATACTGTCATGTCAGTGGGCATCGATGGGTGCATAGAACAGGTGGCACCAGCTGGTGTGCACGGCAGAGACATGCAAGTGGAGGTGACAGAGGCAATGACAGCTCCATTCAGTCAGTAATGGAGGATTGCGAACAGGCCAAACAATGCTTAGCTTCCCATAGATGCCTTGGGAGACAATACATCAAATATGTACACATCTGAAAGGGTCCCCAGAGGCTGTTTGCTCCCATTTGTGTATAATGCATGAGTGGCACCGTGTCGCTGATGTATGAGTGCATGGTGTCTTCCATTGAGAAAGTGACAACCTTCATGGAGAGACATTTGTGGTGGACCACTGAGTGAATGTAGGATGTGTGCGTGGCCTGTATAGTGTGATCACGGTGTGGTGTTGAGCATTGGGTTGATGAGATTACAGATGAATGGACCCTTACTGGGTTTTGTCCCACTTTAGATGTCCAAATGATTTCTGCCTGCATAATAGTATACATTTCTGCTCCTGGCTCCTGCGATCTTTCCTGCAAGAGTCAATGATTCCGGTGCTGAACTGGTCAGCATTCCAATCTTTACCTTCCATAAGTTTGAGTTCATCCAAATCTCTTCTGCTCATATTCTAACCCGTACCAAATCTGGCTAACCTATTACTCCTGTGCTTATTAACCTGCATTGGCTCCTGGTTCCCCAATTCCTCCAATTGAAACTTCTCATCCTTGTATTAAAATCCCTTCAAGGCCTCAGCCCTTACTCCAGCCCTGAGGCCTTCTGAAAAGAACAAAGAGCAAAGAACAAAGAAAATTACAGCACAGGTACAGATCTTTCAGCCCTCCAAGCCTGCACTGACCATGCTGCCCGTGTGAACTAAAACCCTCTACCCTTCTGGAGACCATATCCCTCTATTCCCATCCTATTCATGTATTTTTCCAGACGCCCCTTAAAAGTCACTGTCGTATCTGCTTCCACTACCTCTCCTGGCAGCGAGTTCCAGGCACCCACCACCCTCTGTGTAAAAAACTTGCCTCGTACACCTCCTTTAAACCTTGCTCCTCGCACCTTAAACCTATGCCCCCTAGTAATCGATTCTTTCACCCTGGGAAAAAGCTCCTGACCATCCACTCTCACCATGCCCCTCATAATCTTGTAGACTTCTATCAGGTCGCCCCTCAACCTCCGTCAAAACCCTGCAGTCGCCCAACTTTGACTTCTGATGTATTCCTACTCACATTGCTCCCTCAGTGACGGCTGTGCCTTCAGCTGGCTGGAACCTAAACTCTGGCAATATCTCCCTTAAACTCACGCCTCTCCATTTCACTTGTCATTTGAGGCCTTCCTTAAAGAACAAAGAACAAAGAACAATACAGCACAGGAACAGGCCATTCGGCCCTCCAAGCCTGCACTGATCATGTGTTCCTGACTATACCATCCGTTTGTATCCCTCTATTCCCAGTCTGTTCATGTGTTCACAGTCTGTTCATGCGAAAGAGGAAATCTACCTTGTACTGATTCTGACAGAACTGGTGCTGACCTGGATGTGACGCAGGATTTTTACGCAGCAATATATCTACATTCCCTGACCGGGAATCGAACCCGGGCCTCTTGGATTAAGTTTTTAGTCACCCCTCCTAATACCTACTTTGGCTTGGTGTCGAGGTTTAGCTGATTACGCTGTTACGAAGTGCCTTTGTTAAAGGTTTTTCTTTGTTGCAGGCACATTTTAGAAACAAGTTCTTGTTGCTGTTGTTTATATGTGCATTTGAACAGTATTTATTGTGATTATGGTTTTTTTATTGGGTTTTTGTCTATTTATTTAGGTTTCGATGCATTTCAACATTTCTTTGACTGCATTTGGTATGTTTATTACCTGTTTCAGGCTTGCTCATTGTTCTTTTGGATCTGTTTTGATATATTTCGAAGGTTTGTTAACGAACCTTCACTGAAATCTAAGTGTATATTTTGTCCTGTTTGCTGGGGGACTTGCAATGTCCCTGGGAATAGAATCCTTCCTGGATTTGTATTCAGCGCTGAGATGTTCTTACAGTATTGTCTTGTCCCACTAGGTTGTTAGATATACTGTAACTTACACCCAATACTTTGGGGACCAGTCAATGACAAACAGGATAATAAATGAATGAGCTGCACGACAGATGTTTTACCAAATATAGCATTTGTTTCAGTGTCATGTTCTTTCTTGATTCAGATGAGATTCTGCATATTATTAACATTTTTTTTCCGTCAAGTCGTGCGTTCTGCTCCTCGGACATTAATACAATTCAAATTCCGTTGTTTGGTGGTCTACAACTCACACCGCAAAGGATTTATTTTACGCTGCTTCGATATCTTTTCCCATTAACATCAATGCGGGAGAGAAATCTGAGGAAAAAAAATGTACAGGCCAAATGGTTCAATCCCAGGCGACGGTTCAAAGATTTGGCCTGAGTAAAATCTATTCTCCTTCTCAGCTCAATAAAGGGTAGCCACACCCCGACAGCGATCAAGATGCTTATCCTTGCATGAAGCTGGCAGCATAAAGGTTCGATTATTCCTGCACCGACACAGAAAGGTGACAGTAGAACTGAAGCCTCATGCTGGCCTGTGCCGCACTTGAAAGCATTAGAGTCTGAGTGCCTTTTTCAATTGAACTTTCCATCATCTGATATAAATGCATGCTGTCAGCTGGATTAAGGTTGTCTGACTCAGACAGAATGCTTCCCCCCCGCCCCGTGCCCTCTCCCCCCCCCCCCCCCCCCCCCCCCCCCCGCCCCAGACGACCATTATCAAAACAAATAATGGGATGGAATGTGTGGGTTCGGGGGTAGGGAAAAGACCTGCTATTCACTAGAAAGTAAATGTTGACGCATGTTACATCCTTGGAGACCGTGGCAGTGACTGTAATTCCAGTTTTGAGCTGCTTTATAGCATAAATACACCTGGCAGATTGAAAGGAGCACTCTTCTGAGACATAGCCAGAAAAACTTTGCAAGGCATTGTTACAAAGATTTCAGCTGTCGTGAGAGTCCAAGAAAAGAAGTTTGTTTTTTAAATGTCATTTGAACCCAGTGCACAACCAGAAATAGGCTTCCGTGTATCTTGCGATCAGAACACATCCAATGCTGCAAACCTGAAATAAAAGTCTAGATATATTCAGCAGGTCAGTTGATAATGGAGAAAGAAGGGTCAGAGTCAACAACAAAAAATCTCATCTATTTGTCTTTTTTTAGTTTTTAGGTCGAATTTTATGGTTAAATGAAGGACATCAGGGATTCCAGTTTTTGTCATCAAAGAACAAGGAATCATAGAATCATCAGTGCAGAATCGACCCATCAAGTCCGCACCGACACATTAGAAACACAACCCATCTACCAGCACTTGACCCATAGCCCTGAATGTTACTACCCGCCAAGTGCTCATCCAGGGACTTTTAAAGGATGTGAGGTAGCCCGATCTCCCACCCTCCCAGGCAGCACATTTCAGATGGTCACCACTCTCTGGGTAAAAAAGTTTTTCCTCACATCCCCGCTAAACTTCCAGCCTCTCACCTTGAACCTATGTCCCCTTGTGACTGACCCTTCAAATAAGGGGAACAGCTGCTCCTTATCCACTCTGTCCACGTCCCCCATAATCTTGTACACCTTGATCAAAGAGCAAAGAACAATACAGCACAAGAACAGGCCCTTCGGCCCACCAAGCCTGCATTGATACATGGTTTCTATCCCTCTGTTCACCTCCCGTTCATGTGTCTATCAAGATACACCTTGAACGTTGCTAACGAGCCTGCTTCCACCACCCCCACTGGCAGCGCGTTCCAGGCACCAACGACCCTCTGTGTGAAAAACTTTCCCCGGACATCTTCCCTAAACATTCCCCCTCTCACCTTAAACCTTTGCCCTCTTGTAGTCGACCCTTCCACCCTGGGGAAAAAAAATCTCTGACTATCTACCCTATCTATGCCTCTCATAATTTTATAGATGACTATCAGGTCACCCCTTAGCCTCCGTCATTCCAGTGAAAACATTCACATATCAGAATCAGCACAACTTAAATAGAGGGTAAAGTTCCCATTATTCCCTCTCCAAGGAAATATTTTAATCGCACTTTATCAGTAAGGTGATAAATATTCCATGTCAGCTCTGAATCTCAATGTTTTTCCTTTTTTAATGGATTAGTTTAACAACGTAAAAAGTGTTAACTCAGTTGAATGTTTAGCTTCCTTGAAACCAAGTATGTTCCTCATCTGTGTCAAACGTCCACTTTTTCATTGTTGCTTTTGACTCTTTAAGGAGATTTATGGCATGTGCAGTTCTGAGACATATGCTTCCTCAGAATGTGATTAGTCAATTATTATGCACCTGGGGTAGAATTGTTCTGCATAAAATGGTAATAATGGTGACAAACGTTCTGATGGTATAGCCCGTCTCTAAACCAGGTGGCAATGTTTCACTGACAAATTCAGCAAGTCCATTTTTTTTTACAGTACCAGGTGGCTACATAAAAAACCAAGCATTAAGTCTTTGCCTAATAAGGAGCCAAAACCTTGTTGTAGGATCCAGCTTCAAAGTAATTATATGTTTAATGGAGTAAGTTTCAAGCTTGCCACGCACTGAATTCTTTCATGGCCCCAGTGGCCATCAGTGAAAAGTATAATTCTTCAAAAGAAAATCGAATAACAATATACTGGTAGAGTAAGGAATAGCCTCTCAATTCCATAGTTGTCCCATTCTCCCCTTGTGTACCAGTTGAGGAAAAAACAACATGTTTATTTATAGGTAAAGACTATACAGAGGCTTCCAGCTTCATGGCTGCAGCCAGCTCCCGAGGTGGTTCATAAGTCCATAAGGTGTAGGAGCAGAATTAGGCCATTCGGCCCATCGAATCTGCTCTGCCATTCGATCATGGCTGATATGCTCCTCATCCCCATTTTCCTGCCATCCCCCCACAACCCTTCAACCCATTACCAATTAAAAATCTGTCTAACTCCTCCTTAAATTTACTCACTATCCCAGCATCTCTTAGGGTGGCAAATTCCACAGATTCACAACCCTTTAGGAGAAGTGGTTTCTCCTCAACTCTATTTTAAATTTGCTACCCCTTATCCTAACAGTATAACCTCTCGTCCGAGAATGCCCCAAAAGAGGAAGCCTCCACTCCATGTCTACTTTATCCGTACCTTTTATCATCTTATATACCTCAATTTGATCTCCCCTCGTTCTTCTAAATTCCAGAGAATTTAGAAGAACCTAAACTGTTCTAAAACAGAAACCTCTACTTGCTGCAGTGGACCCCCAACCTGGTCCCTGATTGGTTTTCCGAGCCATGTGACCTTTAAAGGGACAATCACCACAACCCTTCCCGCCTAAGTTCTTTTATACAATTGGCAATAATCAATTTACTCAGTCCCAGATAATTGAACATTCAACATATGAATCAGACTGTAAATTAAATCTTTCAGGTGGTTTTTGATTGCTAGTGGAGCGGCGTAACTCCTCTGTCTTAGATGCTTCCGCTGGGCTGCTGTCAGTAAAAACCATAATCAGAGGTTTCTCTTCAAGCACAGACATCTCAGTTCCATCTGTTTCCATGGGGATGTCAATTGCGCCTGTGTCAGGATGACCAGGTACTTCAATGCTTGGATAGCTGACAATATTCCCAAGATGGCAATATAGCTCCTGATGGCAGTACTGGCTGCTGAGGCAACTCTCACTCTCTCAAATGGTCTACCTGTTTCCAGATGATCTTTCAGTCGACGTCCACCTGATAGGACAGGAGTCCAGTTTTTAATACAATGACTCCACATAGCGAATTCAACCCATTTCCAGAATTCATCCATGTCTTCATCCACTGAAAATGACCTTGACTTGTCTTGCCTTCTGACTGCTTTGGCTGCCCTCTAGTCTCACTGACAAATTGTGAAACACGAGGCTCAGTCTCGTTCTGAGATGATGGTTCATTAACAACTCTGCAGGCGGGAGGTGGGGAACGGGGGAGACGCTGAGTGTTCTCAATGCTCAAAAATAGGCCATCTCCTCGCTTCCTAGAACAGGGGAGAGCCAGTTATCTGTAAGGTGCAACGCAGAGAGAATATATTGAGATCTCAAAGCATACAGAGTTTGAGACAGAGTGCACTGAAAATGGGGTTGATGAAACGTTTGCAAATGTCCAACAGGCTTAATGTCTCATCTAAATTCCCTTTGGATCGGGTTAATTAGATGTTCCAGCAGGAACGAGTTTGAGGACAAGGCCTTGAAATTTGATGATGTTGTATGCATTTTAGAGGTGTAAAATCAGCAGAAAAACACCCAGCATAGTTGGCGGTGTTTCTGCGCCAGAAGTATACCACCCTCCTGACAAGTATCGGAATGAACAGAAGGGTTCAGTCCAGGCCTGAAATTCATCTTAATCCTTTGTGCATGCAAACAACGAGGCCTAATGCCAGTTTGAAACCCATTTGGTCAAGAAATAACAGATCTATATGCAGTCCTATATGTGGAAAATTACAAAAATACAGAAAAATAAATGTGTGCAGTGGACAAGACAACATCAGACATGCGGTCCTTAAAGAAGCCACTGCAGACCATCAGTGGAGAGAAATGTTTTGCAAAACAATATTAACCTGAATATGGAGTTTGGCAGTGCGGGAGCTCTTCTCCCACTTCACATTAAAACCATTGGCCCCTCCCAGTCAATGCTTGCTCCCTTCCTGATTGCCTCCCTTTCCCTCTTAACTGCTGACTTTTATCTCTCCTGCCTGTTGCATTCCAAAGCACTCCTCCACCTTCCCCATCCTCCCCCCCCCTCCCTTCTTCCTGCTCATTTCCTCCCTCTCCCTCCTGCTTTGCTGCCTCTCCCAGTCGCACCCGCCCACCAACTCCACATTACTCACACTCCTCTCCCGAAGGTTTGCTTGGGATTGGATTCTGAAAAAAGAAGTAGAAAAGACAATCAAAGCAAGGATGCTTTTCAGTATACCAGTCCCTAATAATGGCCAACTTTAAATTTGCTTGGAGATTGTTTGCAGGCGACCACGAGGAAGAGGATTAGAGACATCAGGTATACCCTGTTCAATGCTGACACGGATCAATGAGCTTCATGAAGCGATGCCCTCCGGGGTTGCAGGGAGTAGCGCAGTGGCAGCTGGATGGTGATCATATCAGGGACTGTTCTTTTTCACTATATATTCCTGCACGTACCACACAGGTAGCATCTGTGACAGCGATGAACTCGCTCGCATTTACTCCTGCAATGGAAACACATTGCCACTATATGTAGGTGTATTAGATGCCCCTGAGATACAGGACATTGAAACTTAGCTCCCACTTCCATCTTGTAAGTCTCACACTCTGAAGTATAAAACTTATCATCTGGTAGTTGATTCCCACATCTGATGTTATCGTCTTGTTGCCCACCGTGGACTTAATTATTTTTCTGTATTTTTGCAATTTTCCTGTGACCTTTATGCCTCAGAACTTTCATCCGTTGTACTTTGTAATTTCCAAACATCCTATTCTTGCTCATCCCTTCATCCCCACTGCATTAAAGCCCTGTTCCAAATGATTCTTTCCTAATTAAGTCCTGGAAAATGGGAAGTTCCTTCATTTCCTCTGTTATTCTCTTCTTCCATAATTCACAGTCTTTTAAAAACTTGTGATTGAACCACTACTGATCACTTTACCTATTTTCTTCCACAACCTCAGTAACATCCTGGATCCCACAATGTCTTTGGCATTGTAGTTGCTACAAAGTGAGCAGACCTCTCAAAAGTTTTCTTTATTACACTAATGAAAGGAAAACATCCATTTGAGTGGTTAGCACTGCTGCCTCACAGTGTCAGGGACATGCGTTCAATTCCAGCCTTGGGTGACTGTGTGGAGTGTGCATGTTCTCTCGATGTCTGCATGGGTTTCCTCCAGGTGCTCTGGTTTCCTCCCACAGTCCAAAGATGTGCAGGTTAGTTGGATTGGCCATGATGAGTTGACCCTTAATGTCAGGGGGATTAACAGGGTAAAAATATGGGGTTACGAGGATAGGATCTGCGTGGAATTGTTATCGGTGCAGGCTTGATGGGCCAAATGGCCTCCTTCTGCATTGTAGGGACTCTATGATACTTTATCCATCACAGGAGTAACATTAGTTTGATGGAAATTTTTCATGCTGGGTGTTATTCAAGTGCTCAGCATTGCAGGTCTTGGTAAAAAGCCTTGTCATTCACGAGCCATCTGTTGATCTATATATTTATTTTATATAAATCTTCAATGATTATGGGACACCTGCAGCCAAAGTATTGAAGAGTAAGTTGCTTAACCAACCTGTTATTACCCTGCGAAAATATGATGGCAATAAACCACCAGAACATTGCATATAGAAGTTGGGACGTCTTGTTGAAGTTGTACAAGACATTGGTAAGATCATACTTGGAATACTGTGTACAGTTCTGGTCACCCTATTATAGAAAGGGTATTATTAAATTAGAACGAGTGCAGAAAAGATTTACTCAGATGCTACCGGTCTTGATGGTTTGAGTTATAAGGAGAGGTTGGATAGACTGGGACTTTTTTCTCTGGAGCATAGGAGGTTGAGGGGTGGTCTTATAGAGGTCTATAAAATAATGAGGGGCATAGATCAACTGGATATTCAATATCTTTACCCAAAGGTAGGGGAGTCTAAAACTAGAGGGCATAGGTTTAAGGTGAGAAGGGAGAGATACAAAAGGGTCCAGAGGGGCAATTTTTTCACACAGAGAGTGGTGAGTGTCTGGAACAAGCTGCCCGAGGTAGTAGTAGAGGCAGGTGTTTAGCAGTTACATGGGTAAGATGGCTATAGAGGGATATGGGCCAAAAGTGGGCAATTGGGATGAGCTTAGTGGTTTAAAAAAAGGGGCGGCATGGACAAGTTGGGTCAAAGGGCCTGTTTCCATGCTGGAAACGTCTATGACTCTATGACTCCAAACACTTGAAGATCAGAAACACTCACTTGCTGTACCAAATAAGAACATAAGAACATAAGAAATAGGAGCAGGAGTAGGCCATCTAGCCCCTCGAGCCTGCCCCGCCATTCAATAAGATCATGGCTGATCTGACGTGGATCAGTACCACTTACCCGCCTGATCCCCATAACCCTTAATTCCCTTACCGATCAGGAATCCATCCATCCGCGCTTTAAACATATTCAGCGAGGTAGCCTCCACCACCTCAGTGGGCAGAGAATTCCAGAGATTCACCACCCTCTGGGAGAAGAAGTTCCTCCTCAACTCTGTCTTAAACCGACCCCCCTTTATTTTGAGGCTGTGTCCTCTAGTTTTAACTTCCTTACTAAGTGGAAAGAATCTCTCCGCCTCCACCCTATCCAGCCCCCGCATTATCTTATAAGTCTCCATAAGATCCCCCCTCATCCTTCTAAACTCCAACGAGTACAAACCCAATCTCCTCAGCCTCTCCTCATAATCCAAACCCCTCATCTCCGGTATCAACCTGGTGAACCTTCTCTGCACTCCCTCCAATGCCAATATATCCTTCCTCATATAAGGGGACCAATACTGCACACAGTATTCCAGCTGCGGCCTCACCAATGCCCTGTACAGGTGCATCAAGACATCCCTGCTTTTATATTCTATCCCCCTCGCAATATAGGCCAACATCCCATTTGCCTTCTTGATCACCTGTTGTACCTGCAGACTGGGCTTTTGCGTCTCATGCACAAGGACCCCCAGGTCCCTTTGCACGGTAGCATGTTTTAATTTGTTTCCATTGAGATAGTAATCCCATTTGTTATTATTTCCTCCAAAGTGTATGTCAAATGTATTTCCAGGGATGGCTTGGTTGTTCAGTAGGTTGGGCGTTGTAGAACCAGCTGAAGACCAGACATTTCAAAGGATAAATTTCTGGCCTCAGAAACCTGAGAAAGAATGGGGGAGAAAAATCAGCAGGATTCATCCCTGTTTGACCAGCTCACTGGTAGAACATGCACCCTAGTGTCAAGATGGGTGCATGTTTGAGAGCCACTCCAGTAATTTGAGTATAAAATGTAGGCCAGCACCCCAGTGCAGCACTGAAGGAATGCAGCACCATTGGATTTGCTGCCTTTCAGATGAAGTGTTAAACTGAACTTCCCTCCGAGTTAAATGGAGAGTTCCACGGCACTATTTCGAAATAGAGCAGAGAAATGCTCAGCCTAATATTAATCCCTAAACCAAGAACAATAGAAAAAAAGGTTATCTGACCATTAGCTCAGTGCTGTAGTTGGATCTTGCCATGTGCAAATTCACTGCCATGTTTCTTCCATTACAGCAAGGCTTCACTTGTTGTGAAGTGCTTTTTCATATGTGGATGTCACTGTAGGCGCTATATGAATGCAAGCCTTTCTTTTCAGTGATTTCCTGCTTCAGGAAGTACATGCATGTCTATAAAGCGAGTATCGGTCTCAGGTGATGGCTTCCTGGAGCTGCTGCCAAGCAAAATGAGATGCTTCTCATAAGTACGCAAGAAAGAAAGCTGAGAGGAAGGAACGAATATTCAAAACCTAATAGGTTCTTTTATTTCATGAGTGCAGTATTATTAATGCACTGTCATGTGGTTCGGGGATAAAGGGTGACTAATTTTACATTATATATAGACTATGTAGGAAATAAACAAGTGCATTAATCTCTGAGTTCATTAAAGAAGAAAGTAAGCCAAATATTCATCATTTAAATGTGTTTGTATTGTCTATTATTTTTTTTAAAATGTATTTCGGAACTTAATGAGCCACTGCACAGTGTGATAGAACACACACAGTGGGAATGGAAACAAAAACAATGGATTCATTGAGAAAGGGGAAAGGGACATCCTCTTATTTTCCATGAACTAATTTAGGTTTCAGTGTTAATGTTCCAACCAAGAAGATATATGTGCAGACAAATCAAACTACCACCGGGTGTTGGAGTAAGATGTGCATCTTGTATTAACTGATCTCGAGTGCGGTAAATTTCACTTAACGTACTAAATCGCTGCTCTCTTCACCTTCGCTTCCCCTACACTTTTACTCCTCCTGTCGAATTTGAGCTTTCGAAGATAGATAGTTGGTCCGTAAATGGAACATCCATCACTCGTTTGCTGCCTCAAGGTTCGTTTCGAAGTCTGGGCCTCACTTGTGTGGATCTGGCAAGCTGTGCATGCCAAAGTGGCATAGATTATAAGTCTTTATATGCCCTGTTTGCTGTTTATGAGCAGATTTCCCACTCACCTGATGAAGGAGCAGCACTCAGAAAGCTAGTGGCGTTTGCTACCAAATAAACCTGTTGGACTTTAACCTGGTGTTGTTAGACTCCTTACATAGATTATAAGAGCAGGGAGGTAATGTTGGAGCCGTACAGAACATGAGAGATCTGCACACATGCAATGGCACCCTCTAGCTGTCAGCAGCTGCTTTCCAGCGAGAATAGACTCTGTCCACTCCCCCTACTGGCATGAAGCACACTTTGCCTCTGTTTGTGCACTAAGTGGAATAAGATCGCGTCTGAGAACTTGCCAACAAAATGGGTGCGATTCTTTCCTGTTTCCTCGCTCATTGGGCACTTAGAATTTTTTTGGTGTATCGCACTCCCCCCAAGTGTTTCAAACTAAGGAGTCTCACATTTAAGAGAATTGAGGAGGATTTTAGAATTTCTTCTCTCAGAACAATCTTTGGAAGTCATAATCCAGACAGCATTGAATGCCTGATCATTGAATATATTCAACGCTGAGTTAGAAAGGTTTTTCAATCCATGAAAGGACCAAAGGTTATGGACAGGTGGGGCAAACAAATATAATGAAAGCCACAATCAGATCAGCAGTTATTGAATGCCATAGCAGGTTCAATAAGAGATCAAATGGGTAACTCCTGCTTCTATTTCTTATGTTCTTTGCTACTTTCCTTCAAATGTCTTTTAATGGCTATTTGCTGATTAAGTCAGATGTGAGAAACTTCAGCAAATGCCTTTTGAAAGTCTATGAAGGCTGGAATTTTCCGGCCTTTCTTGCCGGCAGGAACCGTTTGTTCCGCCGAAGGTGATTAGGTGACCTCCCATGCGAGTTCCACGGCTGCAGGGAACCGTGAGAATTATAGAATCATAGAAACCCTACAGTGCAGAAGAAGGCCATTCGGCCCTTCGTGTATGCACCAACAACAATCCCACCCCACAACGCCACACATTTACCCTGCTAATCCCTCTAACCACACATCTCGGGACACTATGGGCAATTTGGCATGGCCAGTCAACCTAACCCGCACATCTTTGGACTGTGGGGGGAAACTGGAGCACCCAGAGGAAACCCATGCAGACATGGGGAGAATGTGTAAACTCCACACAAACATTGACCAAAGCTGGGAATTGAACCCGGGTCGCTGGAGCTGTGGGGAAGCAGTGCTAATCACTGTGCCATTGTGCCACTGGGAGACATCAGTGGGGGACCTGTACCGGGACTCGCGACTGGCGTCTGGCCGATCATGAGTCTCCCAGGCCTTGAGTCTCCCGGCTGATTACCATATTGAAATGCCAATTTCAATAAGATTAGCGAGCCCGGAACAGTGGTCTCCGGTCTCGCTAGTGTCTCCCCAACCACCCTCCCACTCTTCACCCCACACCCCCCACTCCCCATCCCCCCTGCCAGTAGAGGTTCCCATCAGCGGGGATTATAATCGGTCCCCATCAATGGCATGGTCACCCTGCTGGTGGGGGCAGAGGCCATTGAGGCCCCCACAGGAGGTCAGGGGCTGGGGAGTGCCATGGGAGGCTGGCGATTGGGGCTGGCCTCGGGGAGAGAGGGTGTCGGGTAGGCCATCAATCAGGTGGAAGGTGTTTGGGAAGCCAACGATCGGGAGGAGGGGGCCGGAGGTCGAAAGAAGGGGGCTGGCAATCAGGAGAAGGAGAGCAGCGATGGGGGAGCCAGTGCACATGTGCCGGTCTTCCCCACTGACAGATCGGTGCATGTGAAGTGGCCCGCTGAGTACTACGCTGCTGGCTCTCCAGCGGGCTCAGGCCCTGCCTCCCACTTAGCGGTGTGAATCTCCCTGAGACACTCTGTGTAACACAGAGTGCTGATATGCTCAAAAAACGGGCGGGAAAATCTCCCATTTTCCTGTCTGTTGGGCACTTCGGTTTTTTTTGGGAGAATCCCAGCCCATTTCTTTTTCTTTTTCTGCAAAACCCACAACCCTAACATAGTTAGGACATTACAGAATCTGATACCATCGGAACCCGCAAAAAGCCATTACACGTTCACTGGAAGAACAAAGAACAAAGAACAGTACAGCACAGGAAACAGGCCCTTCGGCCCTCCAAGCCTGTGCCGCTCCTTGGTCCAACTAGACCAATTGTTTGTATCCCTCCATTCCCAGGCTGCTCATGTGACTATCCAGGTAAGTCTTAAACGATGTCAGCGTGCCTGCCTCCACCACCCTACTTGGCAGCGCATTCCAAGCCCCCACCACCCTCTGTGTAAAAAACATCCCTCTAATATCTGAGTTATATTTCGCCCCTCTCACCTTGAGCCCGTGACCCCTCGTGAACGTCACTTCTGATCTGGGAAAAAGCTTCCCACCGTTCACCCTATCTATCCCCTTCATAATCTTGTACACTAATTTACAGAGAACTAATTTACAGAGAACTAATTTACAGAATTATGGGGAAAAGTTGGGGTGCAGGGTTAAATTGGACAGCTCTTCAGAACAACTGGCATAGATTTGATGTTGGGAGATTCTTTGATGCCAAGATTTCATGAGGAAGGCCATTCAGGGCATTGTAATTTGTCCATTCAGACTCGCTGAGTCCATTCTGACTCCTCCATTGTCAATGATTCGATGATTTTCACCTTCATCACTTCTGTGTGGTTGGTCTTTACAAGAATTGTTAAGTCAGAATGCAAAGAGATTTCTTGATGTATTAATATCGATTTTTACTGGAAGCATGGAATCCCTACAGTGCAGAAAAGGCCATTAAGCCAATCGAGTCTGCACTGACTCACTGATAGAATATCTTACCCAGGCCATTTGGGGTGGCACTGTGACACAATGGTTAGCACTGCAGCTCCACAGCGCCAGGGACCTGGATTCAATTCCCAGCTTGGGTCACTGTGTGGATTTTTTTACATTCTCCCCGTGTCTGCGTGAATTTCTTCCAGGTGCTCCGATTTCCTCCCACAGTCCAAAGATATGCAGGTGGGCTGACCATGCTAAATTCCCCCTTAGTGTCACGGGGACTAACTAGGGTTATGGGTATAGTGCCTGGGTGGGATTGCAGTCAGTGCAGACTCGATGGGCCGAATGACCTCCTTCTGCACTGTAGGGATTCTATGATTCTATGATCTCCCTTGCCCTAATCCCTGTAACCTCACACATTTATCATGGCTAATCCATCCAACCTACACATCTTAGGACACTAAGGGGCAATTTAACATGGCTAATCCACCTAACCTACATATCTTGGGTCATTAGGGGCAATTTAGCCTGACCAATCCACCTGACCTGTATATTTATGGACTGTGGAAGGAAATGTGGAGGATGCAGAGGAAACCCAGGCAGACACGGGAAGAATGTGCAAACTCCACACTGACAGTTCCCAAGGTTGGAACTTGGGCGATGATCTTTGCGCGTCGATGGAGACGGGAGAGGTGCCGAAGGATTGGAGGATTGCGGATGTGGTTCCTATTTTCAAGAAGGGGAATAGGGATAGCCCAGGAAATTACTGACCGGTGAGTCTAACTTCAGTGGTTGGTAAGCTGATGAAGAAGATCGTGAGGGACAAGATTTATGAGCATTTAGAGAGGTTTAGTATGCTCAAGAATACTCAGCATGGCTTTGTCAAAGGCAGATCGTGCCTTACAAGCCTGGTGGAGTTCTTCGAAAATGTGACTAAACACATTGACGGAGGGAAAGCAGTAGATGTGGTTTATGTGGATTTTAGCAAGGCGTTCGATAAGGTCCCCCATGCAAGGCTTCTAGAAAAAGTGAGAGGGCTGCTGCCCTGTGGATCCAGAACTGGCTTGCCCAAAGGAGGCAGAGAGTGTGTATAGATGGGTCTTTTTCTAAATGGACGTCGGTCACCAGTGGTGTGCCCCAGGGATCTGTTCTGGGACCCTTGCTGTTTGTCATTTTCATAAATGACCTGGATGAGGAAGTGGAGGGATGGATTGGTAAGTTTGCCGACGACACGAAGGTTGGTGGGGTTGTGGATAGTCTGGAGGGATGTCAGAGGTTACAGAGGGACATAGATAGGATGCAAGACTGGGCGGAGAAGTGGCAGATGGACGTCAACCCAGATAAATGCGTAGTGGTCCATTTTGGCAGGTCAAATGGGATGAAGGAGTACAATATAAAGGGAAAGACTCTTAGTACGGTAGAGGATCAGAAGGACCTTGGGGTCCGGGTCCATAGGACACTAAAATCGGCCCCGCAGGTGGAGGAGGTGGTTAAGAAGGCGTATGGTGTGCTGGCCTTTATCAATCGAGGGATTGCGTTTAGGAGTCCAGGGATAATGATGCAGCAAGATAAGACCCTCGTCAGACCCCACTTGGAGTACTGTGCTCAGTTCTGGTCGCCTCATTACAAGAAGGATGTGGAAAAGATTGAAAGGGTGCAGTGGAGATTTACAAGGATGTTGCCTGGATTGAGTGGCATGCCTTATGAGGATAGGCTGAGGGAGCTCGGTCTTTTCTCCTTGGAGAGACATAGAATGAGAGGAGACCTAATAGAGGTATATAAGATGTTGAGAGGCATAGATCGGGTGGACTCTCGGACGCTTTTTCCCAGGGTGGAAATGGCTGCTATGAGAGGACACAGGTTTAAGGTGCTGGGGGGTAGGTACAGGGGAAATGTTAGGGGGAAGTTTTTCACACAGAGGGTGGTGGGCGAGTGGAATCGGCTGCCGTCAGTGGTGGTGGAGGCAAACTCAATAGGGTCTTTTAAGAGACTCCTGGATGAGTACATGGGACTTAATAGGATGGAGGGTTATAGGTAGGCCTAAAAGGTAGGGATATGTTCGGCACAACTTGTGGGGCCGAAGGGCCTGTTTTGTGCTGTAGTTTTCTATGTTTCTATGTTTCTATGAAACCCGGGTCCCTGGTGCTGTAAGGCAGCAGTGCTAACCACTGTGCCACCGTTCCACCCATAAAAAAAATAAAACTGGAGCACCCAGAGGAAACATACACAGACAGAACGTGCAAACTCCACACAGTCACCCAAGGCAAAACTTGAACTCTGGTCCCTGGCTCATTGAGGCAGCAATACTAACCACTGTGCCACTGTGCCGTCCTACTTTGACAAATTTGAACTTGTTCCCCTTGCCCTACTCACAAAATTTAACTCAGTGTGATATTCAGGGTTTATATTTTCCATAATATTTATTAATTTGTCAATTTTTTCTTCCTAGGTCGAATGTTTTGATGCACTCCAGTTTTAGCTCATGGCTTAAGACCTGTTTGTACCAGAGATCAAGCTCGTGCCTTTTCTTCACATTGCTTACTCTGCTTAAATGTCTCTCTTATGCCTTGTCTGTCAGAACATGCTATTTAAGATATGGTTTAACAAGGACAGTGTAGAGTTCAATGA
This sequence comes from Mustelus asterias, assembly GCF_964213995.1. Classification (NCBI taxonomy): domain Eukaryota; kingdom Metazoa; phylum Chordata; class Chondrichthyes; order Carcharhiniformes; family Triakidae; genus Mustelus; species Mustelus asterias. The sequence goes on from NC_135807.1 coordinate 28,018,090, forward strand.
TAAGTTTCTCTGAGTTATATTCAACTGTTGTGGTTTCATTGCATTGATGCATTGTTCTGTTAGGACTTGTTTAGCTGCAAGTCTGTTAAGACTCCTGGATCTCTCAACCTAACCTGGAGCTAATTTAACAATTTATTGACTGAATATGTATTTAATTTCACAAAAGCAAAATACTATAGATGCTAGAAATCTATCTGCTATATTGCACATGTCTGTACTGAATATTGTCTGCCATTGATCTGTGCACCCGTTTATTTTCTCCAATTTGTGCTATAAGGTAAGGATTATCTTTCTCTTTCATATCCCTTTTAACAATTGTTTAGCACATTTTGGATCACTCTTGTTTATTCTGAGTTTATAATTTTTCAGTTGTTATTTATGATCTCTATTCAGTATGTGTCGCTTTTGTCTTCTGCTGGTGTTGTTGAATAAAACTCCCAATCTAACTCTGGGATTATTTCAGATACAGCCTGCAGGAATTCTGCAGCTTTCTACGTCCTTTGCTAATATCTCTTGGATCTGCGTTTACTGGGCTGTACTTTAACCTACTTCGCCAAAGCTGATCTGAAGTTTTCTTGTGTATGTTTTAGGCAGTATATAAGTGAGGCCTGACTGTTAGAACATGCCTCTCACAAAACCTCCAAGGCAAAAAGGTCATTGGTTCCACTCAGGGGTTGTGAGCCCACAACATGTCATGAAGCAGCTGTGCATTCGACTTGCTAACTCTTGACTGTAAGAAGGAAATTGTAAAGCAATTGTCAGTTTCTTAGTCAAACATTATTTGACTGATTCAAGTAAATTTCTTACTTTAGCCTATCTCATCATTGAACTATTGATTCTCCTTTGATCTTATCATGTGGATGAGGGAGGTGTTCTTTCCTACATATCCCTAGTGTTGGCTTAGTTTTCTTCACATTTGGGATGTCTAGGCAGAGTTACAAACTCTGTAACCTCTCCTCTTCTACAAAACTCACGCTATTTATCTTCCAGGTGTTCCTGACTCCTGACACATCACGTTCTTTTATTGTCCACTCTGACTTTATTGAACAACAGAAAATATTTAATCATAAACCTTGGTGGCGACAGGAGAAATCGCCCTAGGACAATTCTTCTTCTGCCCGGAGAATTCAGTGATCTGACTGCTATTGTGTGTATTCATATTGGAGCAAAGTTCAGAGAAATGTCCTTTTTAGGCTGCAGCAAGAAATGTGTCATACGTCAGAAGCAGAATATCAACTTATTTGATCCTAGGTGACACACGACTGGAGAACTGGAAACATATGAATTGAAACATTTCTAAAGGAGACAAAACAACAACTACTAACTACCTCCTACCTTGAGTTACGTTGCCAGTAACATTGGAAGTCCCCATTTTAAGTTAAAGTCACCACACTAAAATGGTTTAAACCACTCCCTCTGAAAAGATACACCTTGTTGCAGACTACTGAGCACCTTTCCCCATTCATAACAGTGAATAGGAACTTAGCAATGGAAAGTATTATTTCAACTTATAGGGTGCAATGGTTCAATGTTTTTTTTGTGAAGGGTTTTACAGAATGTAACAACAACTTCTGTGTTAGTTTTAATGGGAAAATCCGATTCGCATAAAGTCACTTCACTTCAGGAATGCAACTATAGTCTCAAGTGAAGACTTATTGTACTGTGCTAAATGGGGAGGAGGAAGAAGTAAAAATCTTTAGAACAGCGTCGACCTTCACCCACTTATTTCTCCTTTAAAAGATTTTGCTTTGGAATATGATCAGTAAGATTGGTATCTCCAAATCTGTGATCCATAGGAGAATATAGCATTAAAAGAAGGAGAATGGGAGAGGAGTTTTGTCGAGCAAAAACACCAGCCTGGGCCAATTGCGTCAAATTGGCTGTTTTTATCATGTAAATTTTATGTACCTCTTAATCGTGCAGGTGTACCTTAACCGGACAGACTGCGACGGTTCAAGAAGTCAGCTCACCATCACCTTCTCAAGGGCAATTAGGACTGAGGAATAAATGCTGATCTTGCCAGCAACACTTACATCCCTGAATGAATAAAAGAAATCCAGTCGCTAATAAAATATGCATGTTGTTGAACGATGGGAGCATTCATACTTAATAGATGGATTGTATATGATGTCATCTATTGATATAATTGTAATTGATTTTTTTAGGATGCTCCATGTATCTCAATGCATCCAAAAATTGAGTTTTAAGCTTCAGTTTTTAGTTTATTTCTCTACGATGTCTGCCAGGGAAAGTTCAATCAGAAACACTGTATGTGGTTTGAGAGTTTGCAGGTAAATTAATCTCTCAGGGAGTGAGACCTTTGCCAAGAGTTCTTGATTGATTTTCACCCGATATACATATGTGCATATTTAAGTCAAGTTAGTTCAGCGGTAAAATCTTTGTCTACAACCTTAACCTGACAGTACTGACAGCAGTACTGAAGAGGTTTTGCACACTCGCAATGAATCAATGGGCCAGAATTAGTTTTCAAAGTTAATCTGGCGAGGTTAATTTATGCATAAAGGATGCAACTTCAGGCTGGGAACAGAGGAACGATTAAACATTAATTAAAGTTGTTGGGCAGAATTTTTCAACCTTGCTCACCCCAAAACCGGAAAATCCTACCTGAGGTCAAAGGACTTTTGCATGGTATCTCCTCTCACTGCCTGCTACAATTCCCGTGGCAGGTGGGAAGGGAAAGTTGCCCCCATTGTCTGAGTTTCATCACTTCATCTTTCTCACTTTGAAAATAGTACCTTGCTGTCTGCCTGACCACTGGCATGCATTAAAATTCGCGAAGCTGTTAACTTCGGACTGCAGAAATGAACCATGTGCACAACAAGTGTTTAAAGTTAAAGTTCATTTATTAGTCACAGGTAAGACTGACTTTAACACTGCAATGAAGTTACTGTGAAATTCCCCTAATCGCCACAGTCCGGCGCCTGTAGGGGTCAGTGCACCCTAACCAGCACATCTTTCACACTGTGGGAGGAAACTGGAGCACCCGGAGGAAACTGTGCAAACTCCACACAGACAGTGACCCAAGCCGGGAATCGAACCCAGGTCCCTGTGAAGCAGCAGTGCTAACCACTGTGCGACCGCGTCGGGCCAGTAATTAGTAGTATAAGGATTATTTTAGACGATTAGTTCCAATCAACCTGCCTGGTACTAAAATTAACTATTACCAGCACACCTCATTTCTTCAGGTTTAGATTTTTTTCTCAGAGTGGTTTTCAAAATCTTAAATTATCGATAATCTTTTTCCTACTCTCCCTTTCTGTCTCCCTTTTCCTCTCTTCATCCAATCTTCTTCCTTATTTATATTTCTTTTTGCACCAGAGTTGACATTGACTAAGTTCCTTTGAATCAGTCTCTTTCTCAATTTCTCTGCTCTTTATGTTCCAGTCCTTGGTTAAGGGAACACACTGCGGGTGATTCTCCCAGCTCGTTGTGCTGCGGGCTTCCCACTGGGTGCCCAGATCTCCCAGCCGAAGATTTCCAGAGCAATCCATGCCGGAAAAACGGCGCAGAGCTGATACGATCTGGAAATCTGGATTTCAATGTCATTCGCGGGCCCGGGACTGAAGTCTCCGGGCCCGCTAGCATCTCACACCCAGCTGGATGGTTCACTCCAGCGGTGTTTACAACTGCTCCCCACTCATGGGGAACAGGTGGCCGACCATGATGGAGTGAAGAAAGGCCATTCAGACCCCCCAGGAGGTCGGGGTTAAGGGGGGCGGTGCCCCATGGGGGCGGTGCCCCATGGGGGCAAGCTGGCACTGCCCAAGGGGCAAACTTGCAATGCCCACTGGAGGTGATCAGTTGGTGTGGAGGGGGGTGGGGGGAGGGTCCCCATGCCACGCTACATTCGGGATCGCTGGCAGAGAGAAGGAGGACGGTGATCGGACTTGGCCACCTGGGTGGAGGAGTCGGGGCTGCGGGGGGCGGGGGGCGGGGGGGGGGGGGGGGGGGGTGGGACTGCCGGAGGGAGAGATTGGGACTGTGAGGGTGTGGTGAGGGCTGGCATGGTGGGGGAGAGAGGAGGGGGTGGGCGGGATCGGGAGATTGGGGCTAGTCGGGGGTGTGGGGAGTGCGGGGGAGAGACATCCGGGCTTGCCTGGGAAGGTCTGGGAGGCCAGCAATCAGGGGGTGGGGGTTGGAAATCCAGCAATTTGTAGAGGGGAGGGTGGTTTACAAGGCTGGCCAACGATTGGGCTCGCTAGCGATCTGGAGGCCGGCAATGCAGGACCACTGCGCATGCACCGATCTCCGCACTGATAAATCGACACATGCACAGTGCCCCACTCAGCGGAAATAGGCTCCACCGCCTGATTTTCAGAGGGAATCCTGCCAGGGCACTCTGTGAAGCACAGAATGTCGGAGATCCATTCTGAAAATCACGCTAAAAAATTGGTGGGAGCTACTTTTCACATGAATTAGGGACTTAGAATTATTTTGTGAGAATCCCGGCCACTATTTGTTGCCCTGGGAATCAGTTCCCAGTTAAATTGATAGCAAATATTGTGGATGCTAACAAACTGCAATGAGATAAAAGCAGAAGATGCCGGGAGTGTAAACCCCATTTTGTCTTTTGTCCATTTTCTGTTTTTGCCTCAATTCCCTCATCATGCTGTTATCAGCTTGTACATTCAGTACTTGGCTAAAGTTGGTATGAACTAAAGGATGAAGGGGCAAGTCTAACTATAGCTAAAACTGGCCCATTAAATGTGTATTAGGGGAAACTTTCCACTGGCTGGAGTCATAATTAGCTCAAAGGAAAATGGCTGTACTTGTTGGAGGTCAACCATCTGTCTTGGGACATCACTGCAGGAGATCCTCAGGGTAGTGTCCCAGCCCCAACTATCTTCATTTGCTTCATCAAGGGTCTTCTCTCCATCATAAGGTTAAAAGTGGGGACTATCATGGATGAGTGCACAATATTCAGCACCATTCCCAATTCGTCTGATGTTGCAGTGGTCTGTGCTCATATATAGCAAGATCTGGACAATATTCAAGCCTGGGTAATAAGTGACAAGTAGCATTTATGCCACACAATTGCAGGCAATGCCCATTTCCAACAAAAACAATCTAAGTATCTCCCCATGGCATTCAATGGCATTACCATTGCTGAGGCCCACCCTGTTAACATCCTGGGGAGTTACCAGTGACCTGAACTGCAGGGAGTAAATCACCTCCTGACTCCTCAAAGCCAGTCCACAATGTACAAGTCAGGAGCCTGATGGAATACTGTACTCTTGCCTGGATGAGGGAACTCCAACAGCACTCAAGAAGCTCAGCACCATCCAGGACAAAGCAGTCCACTTGATTGGCACAACATCCACTAGCTGCAAGTTCCACTCCAAGTCACACTCCCAACCTAACAGCACTGTGAGTGTTTTTACAACACACGGACTGCAGTGGTTTGAGAAAGCAGCTCACCATCACCTTATCAAGGGCAATTAGGGATGGACAATAAATGCTGGCGTAGTAAGTTACATCCACATCTCATGAACAAATCTTACATAAAAACTGAAGCTTGCCACTTCTTTCTATAGGTGGATATGAGATTTGATTATATTATTTGAAAATCAACAGAGTGGGTCCCTAGATGCCTGTTGACATTAAAATAGATGATCTTGTCCCCTGTTTCATTGCTGTTTGTGGAATCTTATTGTACATAAACTGTTTCCACATTTCACCACATTGACTGCACCTCAAAAACATATTATTTTCCATGAATTTGTTTGGGGATGGTGTTATATAAATGTACTGTGCTAAGACAAATCTGTCCTTTGACTGCTGCTAAAGGCTACCTCATTTCCCAGTATATAATTTTTTCACTAAGCCTTTTCGGCAGAAAAGAATGATTGGACACATGTGTTGTCTAAGCCAGACAGAGGGCCACAATAAAGAGATTGCAAAGTGTTCTGGTAGCATGGATGCCAAGGTTCTTTCTCAGTTTAACCATTATTGCCTGGAGGCAGTTCAATTTGAGTTCAGACATAAATATTCCACTGTTCTTGTCAGTTTAGATCAGTACAAGTAAGGACATTTGTTCACCATTGGATCATTTAGAGATTATTTTCCCTTGTTTTCCTTTCATTGTTGCAATATTGCCAATTTATTTTGTGGCTAATCTTTCGAAACGGGAGCTAGTTCAACCAAAATCATTCTGTGCTTTTCACAGATAAGGAACAGCCTCCTGAAATCTTCCTATAGTTCTTGACTGCAGTTAGAAAATTTCAAATAAAAAGCGTTGTGAGAAAAGAAAGTAGATAAAGTTCTCAGAAAGACAAGCGGGTTAATTTCATTTCTGAGTTGAGGCAAAGAATGTAAGTGTGGTGTGGTTATGCTAGAACTCTTTGAATCACTTTTTAGGCCAGAGCTAGATCATTCATGGAGTTCTGGTCACTACACTACAGGGAGTATGTGATTGCACTGAAGAGGGTACAGAGATGATTTACGAGGAGGTTGCCAGAGAATGTTAGTTATGAAGGAAGACCAAATAGACTGTGATTATTTCCTTTGGATCAGAGAGGGCAGAGAGGAGACTTAGTTGAGGTGTATGAGTGACCTAGATAGAATGAGTAGGAAGGACCTTTACCCTTAGAGAAGTCAGTAACCAGAGGGATAGAGTTAAAGTAATTGGCATAAGGAATAGAGTCACGGAGTCATAGAGTCATAGAGGTTTACAGCATGGAAGCAAGCCCTTCGGCCTAACTTGTCCATGCCGTCCTTTTTTTTAAACCCCTAAGCTAATGCTAATTGCCCGCATTTGGCCCATATCCCTCGAAACCCATCTTACCCATGTAACTATCTAAACGCTTTTTAAAAGACAAAATTGTACCCGCCACTACTACTACCTCTGGCAGTTTGTTCCAGACACTCACCAGCCTCGGTGTGAAAAAATTGCCCCTCTGGACACTTTTGTATCTCTCCCCTCTCAGAATTTTTTGAGGAGGTAACTAAGTGTGTAGATGAAGGTAGTGCAGTTGATGTCATATACATGGATCTTAGTAAGGCGTTTGATAAAGTCCCCCACGGTCGGCTTATGAAGAAAGTAAGGATGTGTGGGATAGTGGTGAGTTTGGCCGATTGGATAGGTAACTGGCTATCTAACAGAAGACAGAGGGTGGTGGTGGATGGAAAATTTTCGGACTGGAAACCGGTTACCAGCGGAGTGCCACAGGGATCAGTGCTTGGTCCTCTGCTATTTGTAATTTATATAAATGACTTGGAGGAGGGGGCTGAAGGGTGGATCAGTAAATTTGCTGATGACACCAAGATTGGTGGAGTAGTGGATGAGGTGGAGGGCTGTTGTAGGCTGCAAAGAGATATAGATAGGATACAGAGCTGGGCTGAAAAATGGCAAATGGAGTTTAACCCTGACAAATGCGAGGTGATTCATTTTGGTAGGACAAATTTAAATGTGGATTACAGGGTCAAAGGTAGGGTTCTGAAGAATGTGGAGGAACAGAGAGATCTTGGGGTTCATATCCATAGATCTCTGAAGGTTGCCACTCAAGTGGATAGAGCCGTGAAGAAGGCCTATAGTGTGTTGGCGTTCATTAACAGGGGGTTTGAGTTTAAGAGCCGTGGGGTTATGCTGCAACTGTACAGGACCTTGGTGAGACCACATTTGGAATATTGTGTGCAGTTCTGGTCACCTCACTACAAGAAGGATGTGGAGACACTGGAGAGAGTGCAAAGGAGATTTACCAGGATGCTGCCTGGTTTGGAGGGTAGGTCTTATGAGGAAAGGTTGAGGGAACTTGGGCTTTTCTCTTTGGAGCGGAGGAGGTTGAGAGGAGACTTGATAGAGGTTTATAAGATGATGAGGGGGATAGATAGAGTGAACGTTCAAAGACTATTTCCTCGGGTGAATGGAGCGGTAACTAGGGGGCATAACTATAGGGTTCATGGTGGGAGATATAGGAAGGATGTCCGAGGTAGGTTCTTTACGCAGAGAGTGGTTGGGGTGTGGAATGGACTGCCTGCAGGGATAGTGGAGTCAGAAATTTTAGGAACATTTAAGAAGCTATTGGATAGGCACATGGAGTACTTCGGGATGATAGGGAGGAAATAGCTTGATCTGGGTTTCAGATAAAGCTCGGCACAACATCGTGGGCCGAAGGGCCTGTTCTGTGCTGTACTGTTCTATGTTCTATGTTCTATGTTCTCACCTTAAATCTATGCCCTCTAGTTTTAGACTCCCCTACCTTTGGGAAAAGATATTGACTATCGAGCTGATCTATGCCCCTCATTATTTTATAGACTTCTATAAGATCACCCCTAAGCCACCTACGCTCTGGAGAAAAAAGTCCCAGTCTATACAGCCTCTCCTTATAACTCAAACCATCAAGTCCCAGTAGTATCCGAGTAAATCTTTTCTGCACTCTTTCTAGTTTAATATTATCCTTTCTATAATAGGGTGACCAGAACTGCACACAGTATTCCAAGTGTGGCCTTACCAATGTCTTGTACAACTTCAACAAGACATCCCAACTCCCGTATTCAAGGTTCTGACCGATGAAACCAAGCATGCCGTATGCCTTCTTCACCACTCTGTCCACCTGTGACTCCACTTTCAAGGAGCTATGTACCCCTAGATCTCTTTGTTCTGTAACTCTCCCCAGTGCCCTATCATTAACTGAGTAAGTCCTGCCCTGGTTCAATCTACCAAAATGCATCACCTCGCATTTGTCTAAATGAAACTCCATCTGCCATTCGTCAGCCCACTGGCCCAATTGATCAAGATCCCTTGCAATCCAAGATAACTTTCTTCACTGTCCACTATGCCACCAATCTTGGTGTCATCTGCAAACTTACTAACCATGCCTCCTATATTCTCATCCAAATCATTAATATAAATGACAAATAACAGTGGACCCAGCACTGATCCCTGAGGCACACCGCTGGTCACAGGCCTCCAATTTGGAAAACAATCCTCTACAACCACACTCTGGCTTCTGTCAAGAAGCCGATTTTGTATCCATTTAGATACCTCACCCTGGATCCTGTGAGATTTAACCTTATGCAACAATGTACCATGCGGTACTTCGTCAAAGGCCTTGCTAAAGTCCATGTAGACAACATCAATTGCACTGCCCCCATCTACCTTCTTGGTTACCTCTTCAGAAAACTAGAGGAGAGTCAAGTAGAAATCTTTTCACTTAGAAGGTAGTGGGGGTCTAGAACCCGTTGGCTGAAAGGGTGCCAGAGTTAGAAACCCTCACTGCATTGAAAAAAGTACTTTGATCAGCACTTGAAGCATTGTCATCGACAGGGCTTTTGGCCAAAAGCAGGGCAGTGGGTTTATGCAGGGTCACTTTTTGTTTTTGCTGACACAGAAATGGTCTGTCCTTCTACAACATAAACATTGTCTGGTTGAATGTCGTAATGCCATCCTAATAGTCACAGTTACCACTCAGCATAAAACTAGGAATTGTAATGATTATGAACTACACTGAACTACACAACCTACAGACGATGAAATCAAGTTCTGGCATGACAGTTTGTTAAAGTAAATTGAACAAACATAATCGTTTATAGGAAATAAATAACCAGGTGAGTTGTTGGATTGCTTCAAAGAGTCATTCGCATGGTGGCACAGTGGTTAGCACTGTTGCCTCACAGCTCCAGGGACCTGGGTTAGATTTCCAGCTTGGGTCACTGTCTGTGTGGAGTTTGGACGTTCTCCCCATGTCTGCGTGGGTTTCCTCCGGGTGCTCCGATTTCCTCCCACCGTCCACAGATGTGCGGGTTAGGTGCATTGGCCATGCTAAATTGCCCCTTAGCGTCCCGGGATACATAGGTTAAAAGGATTATGGGGTAAATATGTGGATAGGGCCGAGGTGGGATTGTAGTCAGTACAGACTTGATGGGCCGAATGGCCTCCTTCTGCATTGATGGATTCTATGATTTGAATTCTCCAATCTTGTATGCCTTGCTACTGCTGCCAGCAAGAATGGAGAATTTGGCGCTCAGCCAAAACTCCATTCACTGCAGTGGGATCAGAGAATCCCAGCTGCGGATGAGGGCAGAGAATTCCGGCCATTCTTAACTATGGCTCTGTGGTAGAGCGCTTGCCTCTGAGTTAGAAGATTGTGGGTTTAAGACCAACTTCAGAGACTTGAATACGAAGTCTAGGGGTTGCAATACCAAGGGGCAATGCACTGTAGGAGGTGCTATCTTTCAGGTGAGATATTAAACTGAAGCCCTTCTGACCCTCTCAGATGGATGTTAAAAAAAGCCCCATGACACTGTGTTGAAGAAAGATCGCGGCATTCTCACTTGCATTTTGGATTCCAATGATTAGTCAGGTTGGTTCGGTTGATTGGCCATGATAAATTGCCCCTTAATGTCAGGGGCTTAGCAGGTTAGGTACATGGGTTAGGAGATGGGGCATGGGTGGGATTGTAGTCGGTGCTGGCTTGATGGGCCAAATGGCCTCTTTCTGGATTGTAGGAATTCTATGATTCTGTGAATATTTACATTTCAATCAACATCACTCAAATAATGCATCTGGTCGTTATATCATTGCATTGGGGGGACATAGTTGTGTGATGTTTTAATTATTCGATGGGATGTGGGTATCACTGGCAAGGCCATCCCAAATTTCCTTTGAACTGACTGGCTTGCTAGGCCATTTCAGAGGGCAACCACGGGTCAACCATATTTCTGTGGATCCAGAGTCACATATAGGCCAGACCAGACCAGGTAAGAACAGCAGATTTCCTTCCCTAAAGGGCATCAGTGAATCAGATGGGTTGTTTACAGCAATCGATGATGGTTGTCATGATTACCATTACCGAGACCAGTTTTAAACTCTAGATTTGTTCAGTGAATTCAAGTTCCACCAGCTACCATGGTGGGATTTGAACCCATGCTCCCAAAGTATTAGCCTGAGCTGCTGAATTACAGGTTCAGTGACATTATGCCACCATTTCTCCCAATTGAATGCTGCATTTCCTACATTATGACTAATTTGAAAGTAAGTACATTGCCTGAAAAGCACTTTGGGGCATTCTGAGCTGGTGAAAAAGGGTTATTTAAATGCAAGTCTTTGGTCTTCCATTCTCTGACGGGAATGGGAACATAACTCTTCCATGTTCTAATCTCTCAATACGCTCTGAAATGACTGAACAAGGGCTCTGTTGTGGAAGAATCTCGGTGAAAAAGAAAGCACTACCGCCTTCTCAGAGCAACCAAATCTGACCTCTACAGCTCATGTTAGTGTTGCAGACATCGCTGGTGGCATGTTGGCACAGTGGTTGGCACTGCTGCCTCACCGTGTCAGGGACCCGGGTTCAATTCCTGGCTTGGGTCACTGTCGGTGCAAAATCTGCACATTCTCCCCGTGTCTGTGTGTGTTTCCTTCATGTGCTCTGGTTTCCTCCCACAGTCGGAAAGACGTGCTGGTTAGGTATATTGGCCATGCTAAATTCTCCCTCAGTGTACCCGAACAGGCACCAGAATGTGGCGACTAGGGGAATTTTACAGCAACTTCACTGCAATGTTAATGCAAGTCTACTTGTGACACCAATAAATAAACTTAAACTTTTTGATATGATGTGATTTATTATTGTCACATGTATTAACATACAGTGAAATGCATTGTTTCTTGCGTGCTATACAAAGCATACTGTTCATAGAGAAGGAAATGAGAGAGTGCAGAATGTAGTGTTACAGTCATAGTTAGGGTGTAAAGAAAAATCAACTTAATGCGAGGTAGGTCCATTCATGGCAACAGGAAAAACGCTGTTCTTGAGTCGGATGGTACGTGACCTCAGACTTTTGTATGGTTTTCCTGACGGAAGAAGGTGGAAGAATGTCCAGGATGCATGGGGTCCTTAATTATGCTAGCTGCTTTTCCGAGGCAGCGGGAAATGTAGACAGACTCAGTGGATGGGAGGCTGGTTTGCGTGATGGATTGAGCTACACTCGAGACCTTTTGTAGTTTATTGCGGTCCTGGGCAGAGTAGGAGCCATACCAAGCTATGATACAACCAGAAAGAATGCTTTTTATGGTGCATCTGTAAAAGTTGGTGAGAGTCTTAAACTCAATAATAAAGAGAAAAAAGGAATATAGGAAGCAGTTACTAAATTTACCAGTGGAAGTAAACTAAATGCCTAATGAGCCACTTCAAAGCTCCTTATCATACAATCTTGTGAATGTTTATCAGAGAGTGGTGACAAAAAAGGCAAACTTAAATCTCAACAAGACAACAGCAGCTGTTGTTTTTTCCAGTCTTGAGTTGTGCATTACCAAATGTTCTACTGAAAAATAACTACTCCCCAAAACAGTCACAACACCACATCACCAGGAAGTAAGGGAGGGAGATAAATATAGGGAAAGCTTTGATGTCCTTTTTTTAATGTCCAAGTACCTAAAGGAATTAAATATGCATGTGCAGAGTGAACAAAGAATGTGCACAAGAGTCATTGAATAGCACAAAGTTATCGGAAAATAACTTGATTGATTTTACATTCCCAAGCACCTTTGATTTGATTTATTGTTGTCACATGTCTGGTATACAGTGAAAGGTATTGTTTCCTGAGCACTTGTTGGTGGGGTACCTGAGGTGACCCGTACTGACAGGAAAACTCAGACAATACAAGACTCATGAAGCCAGTGTTTCTGAATCACAGACGTAACCTTATTTAGCTGTTGGGAGTAATCAGGCAAAGGGTCGAGGCTGCTCTAAGACAGATTGGCCAGATCTCTGAGCCGAGTTCTAATGTATACAGTTCAATACGGTCAATTATGGATTTTTCTTATCAATTATACCTGCCTTACATTAGTTTTGAATCAATCATCTTCATTATACATCAATCAGCAATATATCTGCCATATACTCTAGCCAATCTCATTCTCCGGCATCATGGTATTTCATTAGTTAATTACAAATGGATGCCCCTTCCTCTCTTGGCTCAAACTAATTTCCCCGTTGCCTGGTTACCCTAGACGCTAGCTGTAAAGGTTAAAGTGTACGTTTCCATGGGTTCCTTTAAAGACCACTGCCAAATCAGATGAACAAATGACTCCACGTCCAGGGCATGCACCCATGCTATTTGGATAGTGAATAGACTCTATTCATGAAGTCTGATTAGATATTCGAATTGTTTCTACCACTAGATAATAATTTAGGCTCTCTCAAGGCTACAGAATTCTCTCGGAATATGATTTGACCCAATGGATGTTACCACGATGCTTTGCAGGATTTACCTTGACTAAAGCATACAATAATTCTTTAAAAATACATTGATACATTCAAAAATATTATCATGTATGCTTTAAATCTCAATCACTTGTTTCAATCTCTTACTGCATTTCATATGAGTGTAAACTGCCTTCTATTAGCTTATGAATCTGTGTTTTAAAAATCATTTAACTTCATACTGGTAGTTCTGTCAGTGAAGTTAATGTCTGATGTTTGAAAATTACTAATCTTATTACCCCACTTCAGTGCCATATAGACAAAACATATCACTGTACCATTACAATCATAGCTAAGGTGTCAAGAAAGATCAATTTAATGTAAGGTAGGTACATTCAAAAGTCTGATGGCAGCAGGGAAGAAGCTGTTCTTGAGTCAGTTGGCATGTGACCTCAGGCTTTTGTATCTTTTTCCCGACGGAAGAAAGTGGAAGAGAGTATGTCTGGGGTGCGTGGGGTCCATGCTATTGCAGGCTGCTTTTCCGAGGCAGCGGGAAGTGTAGACAGAATCAATGGATGGGAAGTTGGTTTGCATGATGGACTGGGCTACGTTCACAACCCTTTGTAGTTTCTTGCGGTCTTGGTCAGAGCAGGATCCATACCAAGCTGTGATACATCTAGAAAGGATGCTTTCGAGATTGCATCTGTAAAGGTTAGTGAGAGTTGCAGCTGACATGCTGAATTTCCTTCTGAGAAAGTAGAGGCATTTTTAACTATAGCATCAGCGTGGAGTTTACCTCATTGACACCTGATGAATTTACTTGACAGTTTGTTCTTACATAAAACCTGACTATGCAGTTCAATTAATTGGGACATCTCTGTGTTTGTTGCCATGTATGCCCCTTTACTTTGAAAGGTTTTTCAACTTTCCACTAACTGGAAATTTTGCAATTTGAAACGACACAGTAGAAATTACTTGAAAATACAAAGCCATCTTCCAAGGTGAAGGTGCAAAAGCAAATAAGGAGCAAATGAGGAGTGTGAAGACATGGACATTTCTATAATGCATAGATCCATGGAAACTTGCCACTGTCTAAGGATGAGAGATTAAAATACAAAGTGTTTGTTGCGGGGTTCTCTGAAGGCTAGATATCACCAAAGACCTCAGCCAATACAAAGACTGACGAAAGCCAGTGTCCCGGTTAAAGATGTATCTTTATTGACCAACGATCAATGGGAGAATGAGCATTGGGCAGTCCAATGTCTCTCTGGAAGAGAAGACCTTGAAGTATTCCAATACCACTCTGAGGTTACAATACATCCATCAAAACAATTATACATTTCTCACGTTTGCGCCTCCTCACTGTTAATAATGGTCATATATCTTTGTCAATTGCCTTCTACTTTCTGGGATTTCACTGGTCCATAGAATCCAGATGCTTCCTCCCCCATTGCTTGGTAACCCCTGACGCTTAGCTACAAAGGTCAAAGTTAATGTTTCCACCAACTCTTGCTTACATCAATGGCCGTACCAGATAGATGTACACTCTCACATCTGAGGAGACTTGCCTTATTTGGACAGTGTGTGTAATCCTATTCATGAAGGGCTCTGAGAAGCTTACTGTTAGTAATTTTTGCTGCTAAGAACTTGTACATTCTGTGGTTTCATTGTTCCAAAGAATGTGGTTCTGTCTGCTAAAGCTACATCCCATCATCCCTTGCAGCAGCCTGCCTTTGGCTAAAGTGCACAATTACTTTTAAAAATACAACGGATATATTTTAAAATACCAAAATACATTTTTAAATCAGAAATTTTTGTTTAACTCTAATACTTATTTTAATTTCTTACTGTTTTCATACCGTTTTCATGTAGACAGTTCCCCTGTTAGATTGCGAGTCTGATCTGAGATCATTTCACTTATTGCTTGTGTTTTATTAGTGACTCAAATACCTGATTATTTGAAATTTCTCTAACCTATTATGAATTTCTCCAACAGTGTTGGATATTGAAACAATGGCTGCCACAGGCAGACCCATCCAAAAGCCCATAGAAACACACAGTGGGTGAGGTATAACAGGCCAGGCTGCAGCCACTGCAGGGGGATTGCAAGAATGGCTTCAGCAGAAGAGACAAGTGGAAAGCTCGCTCTCTCTTTTGGAACAAGTGAATTACCCGATTTGGTCGGCAATCAGCTTCTGATTCAAGTTCGCGAATGACATTAAAATTAACACTTTTGCATAATCATCAGGTTCCTGCCCGCTCTGGTCGGGAATCGGAAACTTCTTTGACGCCTGGCAGCAATCCTGTTTTAGCCCCGACTCCCTATTCGGCGGGCCATCAGGGTTCCGGCTGGCGGCAAACAGGGCCGGTGAATCCCTCCCTATGTGTAATGTATTCAGGAGGCCAAAAATAACCCGATGGACAAACAAAACAACATCAGTGGATTGAATGACTGCTGCATTTCAGCAGGTTTTCACGTCTCTGAGAGAATGGATCTGCAGCTGTCTGCTTCCATTTCTCCTGCACTTCTCCAAGTAAATAAATAATTTTTCACAGCTGAGTAGTCTTCTACCAGCTTCATCCCATCTATTGCCTGTTATTGGGCTATTTTCAGAACATGAGAGCCTTCCTTTCTTACTTAGCTGTCAATTACCAGTTTTTTCTGCTGTCCCTCCAAATCAGTGTAGCATCGTTTTGCCTGCATAGTACATAGCTGAAAAAAAATCTCTGTTAACACAAATAATAAATACAAACACATTGACAACTGTCACTGATCAGCGTACGGAGTGTATCAGGACTAAAAATACCCTATAAATGACTCTGCCACTCATCTTTACCCAGTGACAATGCCACGGCAAATGAATTTCTCCCAGTTTAAATAATCCTCGCTTATGCATGCATCAGAAGGGCTCCATAATTCAGAGAATGACAAAAAGCATAAGCTGATTTACCCCTCCTATCAAAGCAACAATAAAACCTGAATGGATTGTGCCTTATTTGTGGGACAGACGGTTGATTTGCATAGACCAGCAAAGATATGCATGATGAGGAGAAAGGGGAGAATTTGAAATAAGCAAGCTTGTCATCCACACAGAACCTTTACCATGCCGCCTGTCTTGAAGTGATTATATCTGTGTGACAGCCTCGGTTTTATATATTTTTTCTTCCTTTTCCGGTTCTGAAACTCTTGTGCGTATTCATCCCATCGCACATAACCTACCCTCTCCACGCTTCCTCATTATTCACAAGGGAATTGGAGTCTGTTTGCAGTCCCTGTTTAAATTAATAGATTATTTGGCATGAGCTACATCTTGTCTGGCAGTCATATGCTTTTGATTAACCACGCATAATGCAATGACAGCATGTGGGTTAAAGCAATTTCATACCAATCTCTATCCATTATCCAAATCGTTATGACACATTGCAAGGTCTGACACATCTGTGGGTCCCACAAAGAGCACTCAGCCCTTCACTCATGGACCTGGATACCAATCATTGACAGCTTAGTGAAAGCTGGTCAAAAATTATTAACATAGTAATGGGGAACTGAATGAATATCAGTTAAGAGTGATGCTAGGAAGCCATTTTGTCTGTAAACACTGTGGTAAATAAATGGTTTGCAATGTTGAGGACGTTGAGGGAAGCAGAGATTTTCACATTATTTTTGAAACCATAAGAAGCTAATTGGAAAATGCTTGACATTTTTGTCTGTAGATCTTTAAAACAAGCATTAATGATCAGACACGTAACAAGGTTTCCCTTCCTCTCAGTGTAAATGAATAATTTTAACCTAAGTAGAGAATGTCTGTCATTCATTAATGTTTCCCACAGAATTTCACACAGTAAACACTCGCAAATGGTGACATTTGTTAAATGCTTGTCACTTGATCTATTTCCTGCTTTTAAATTCATATATGTCGGTAAGTGAGGTGAAATGAAATGCATTCGACTGCTTAAGCTCCAGGTTTATGTCATCTGGGCATAAAAATTTTTGTTGGCGGTATTAGCTAATAAATGTTTAATGTTTTCATAATGCATATTTTTGACTAATTTTCCACACAAATAATTTGACACAGGGAATTACTTTTCATGTTGGGTTTTTAAAGCCAGCTGTTTTCCAATGTGCTTTAAACAAAGAAAGACAAAATTTAGTTTACTCCCATTTTTAATTTGGGGGGAGAGTGCGTGGGGGGTGGCGGGGGGTGGGGGGGTGGGGGGGTTTGCAATTCATGATCTGCTCATAGCCAATCCCATTGAGGCAAGCAACATGCAAACTTTATGCTACATTGTCATTTGAATAACCATATTGTTTGAAGCTGACTTATTCTGCTGGTTGGCTGAGCACACAAAAAGGGGTCCAGGAGTGTCCGTGGCTGACACAAGTTCCAGCTAGCATGAGCCTTCCTAAAGGCTGCTTGACTCTCTTAAAGTGTATCTGCACTGTTTGTAAGGCAGCTACTGTTGAACGTCTCTGCAGGCTGTAAGGAGATACACTCCAAATTTTGCAACAGGGAAAAGAGAGGACTTCCAGGTCCTCAGATGCAGCATGGAGGATTTAGACTAGGAGATCGACAGAAGCAAACAGTCCATGTTTAATGTTTATTGATTAGTGTCACTTGTCGGCTTAAATTACAATGCAATGAAGTTACTGTGAAAACCCCACTCTCCAGTGCCTGTTCGGGTACACTAAAGGAGAATTTAGCATGGCCTAACCAGCACATTTTTTGTGGAAGGAAACCGGAGCACCTGGAGGAAACCCACGCTGACATGGGGAGAACGTGCCAACTCCACACTGACAGTCATCCAAGCTGGGAATCGAACCTGGGTCCCTGGCTCTGTGAGGCAGCAGTGCTAACCACTGTGCCACTGTGCCACCCTGGGTAGCAGGGCCAACAGGCCTTCAAAGAACATCCTCGGAATGGAATCGGAACAGGTGACCAGGGAGATCGATTCCCAGAGAACATGACAGCAGGGTTACAGGAAGTTCATTGACCTCACTCTTCAGGTCAAAGTTAATTTCTATTCTTTCTTGCGTTGTGGGCATCATTTGAGAAGGACAGCATTTGCTGCCCATCCCTAACTGCCCTTGAGAAGGCATTGGTGAGCCATGGTCTTGATCAGTTTGTGTCTCTGCATATGACACCTCCTACACAGCATAGCACCATGTTCATTCACCCACAGTTATCACTCATCCATCAGCAGTCTTTAGCAGTCAGGACAGGGGTTTAATTCAGCTGGTTCATCTCACCCTTACATAGCTATCAATGATACCAGTCTCACGTCCCTCACTGCTCCCACATTCCTGCAGCAGCTCAGCTATGGCAGTCTCACTACCCAAACACATTGCAACAAACTTATTAACATTCTTTCCTCTCTTTCGTAGGACAAGAGAACCCATATTGACAGGGAGCAGCTTACAGAATCTTCTCATCAGGACTTGCCGCATTTTTGTCTTAGCCGATAGGTTGATGAGTTTCCTATTTAATCATGTGTGGAGGTATAGTCCTTCCACATCAGCAGAGAAAGCATAGGTCAGGACAAACAAAGAGGTATCAAACACAGTAGGAGATAAGATGTAGCTCATTTCACCTTATTCTTGTTCTCAAAACTGTTATAGGTGGGGCCGTTGAACTGAATGGTGTTATGCATGTTTTCATGGAAGTAATATATCAGATTGCAATGATTGGGAGGATGGCCAATTTTCTCCAGTATCTGGTAGAGGCACATCCTGCTTATTGTGTCAGGTGTTGTTTGAGATCCACAAAAGCAAAATGCTCTCTGCACTTCTCTGGATGCCAATTACATCTTAGTTTCTCCTTTATCATAGAATCCCTACAGTGCAGAAGAAGGCCATTCGGCCCATCGAGCCTGCTCCAACAACAATTCCACCCAGGCCCTCTCCCGGTAAGCCCACTTATTTATTCTGCTAACCCCCCTGACACTAAGGGGCAATTTATCATCACCAATCAAACTAACTCACACATCTTTGCCTTGTGCGAGGAAACCGGAGCACCTGAAGGAAACCCAGGCAAAAATGGGTAGAACGTACAAATTCCGCACAGTCACCCAGGCCGGAATTGAACGCAGGTCCCTGGCGTTGTGAGGCAGCAGTGTTAACCACTGTGCCACCGTGCTGTACTAGCTGCATCCTCAAAAACCTCTAATAAATTTGGTAAAACAAAAATTCCCTTTGTTAAGAACTCCACTGATGTTAAATGTGAGGGAATCCCAGAACCCAGAAGAGTAACTTGGAACACTGGTACTTAGTGGTGTATATTTTCAATCTGGTATAATGTGAGAAATGATATCCAAACCAAGGAGGAACAGTCCAGTCATTTTTTGATCAATTAATAAAGAATATTTATTAACTTAAAGAAGCCATGATGTGGAGATGCCAGTGTTGGACTTGGGTGGGCAGAGTAAGAAGAATCACAACACCAGATTAAAGTCCAACAGGTTTATTTGGAATCACGAGCGTTCGGAGTGCTTCTCCTTCCTCGGGTGAGTGGGGAAGGAGCAGCACTCCAAAAGCTTGTGATTCTAAATAAACCTGTTGGACTTTAACCTGGTGTTGTAAGACCTCTTACAGAACTTAAAGAAGAACACACAACAGTGCACTTAACTCCACTGATAGCTATACACACACAGTATTACATGAAGTTACCCCTTGGTCCCAACTGCCTATCTTTGCCTAAGAAAGGCGCATTTTTTCTCAAAACCAGATCCAATATTATATAACTCTATGAGCTAAATCCAGCAGATAGTTACCACCCACAGGTTATTCATCCACATTTGGTAAAGCTGTCTTTAGTCTTAGCGAAAGACTTATCTGTTTTGTTCAAGGTTTGGATTTTAAGCAGTGGCCTTTCAGCAATAACTTGTTTTCAGGGAGCCTGCTTTCGACAGGTGTGGGTGGCTATGATGGCAGCTGCTTCTACTGTGTCCCTTTCTCCAGTTATTTCTATGGATATTTCATCTTTCCCTCTGAAACTACCTACCCTGTGGACCTGACTTTTAGTATTTAAGTTCCAATTCCCTTATCGCTCCACTTTAAAGTCACCTTTTCTATACACCATTGTTTTTCAACTAGTCATATAGGAAACACTTATTTTTCACACTGGTATGCTAATTCACTTATCAAACCAACCTTCAGGCAGTTCCCTTTTATTCCCTTTCTTTATTTAATCCCAATTTAATTTTTAATCTTAATTTTTTTCAATTCTTGACATCTTCTATAAAACCATGTTGACTTGTTCTAATCATATTATATTTTCGAAGTGCATTGTTAAGACTCCCTTCATTATAGATTCGCACACTTTCCCAATGATAGGTATCAGGCTAACTGGCCCATAGTTCATTGTTTCCTCTCTCCCTCCACTGTTAAATAGCTGCGTAACATTTGCTATTTCAAATTGACTGGTACTGTTCCTGCATCGAGGTAATTTTGGAAAATTATAGTCTTCGCATCCACTATCCCTGCAGTTATCTCTTTTAGAACCAATTTAATTAGTCCAGTTAATATCAAGATACCCGCACAGATCACCAGAAACCATTTGGGAGTAGGTTGCCCAGGCTGACATGGTGGTTAGTACTGCTGCCTCACAGTGGCAGGGACCTAGGTTCGATTCCCGGCTGGGTTTCTGTCTGGGCGGGGTCTGCACATTCTCCCCGTGTCCGCATGGGTTTCCTCCGAGTGCTCCGGTTTCCTCCCACAGTCCGAAAGACGTGCTGGTTAGGTGCATTGGCCATGCTAAATTCTCCCTCAGTGTACCTGAACAGGCGCCAGAGTGTGGCGACTAGGGGATTTTCACAGTAACTTCAGCAGAAGATCCTGCCTCCTGGTAATGCATGGAATCACTTATTGGCACCCCATCCACCATCCTAAACATTCCCTCTGCCGCCAACCCATCCTGGCTACAGTATGTACCATCTACAGCGTGCAAAGTCAATTTGCCAAGGCTTCTTCAACAATATCTCCCTGACTTGTGACACCTATCAATTAGGAGCAGGTGCATTGGAACACAAAGAGGCATTTCACCACCACCATTCCAAGGGTAATTAGGGATGAGACCCATCATCATCTCAAAATACCCCAATGAGGTCACCCCACCCCTAGACTTCCAATTTCTACTTTCTACCATAGGAGCCCCAGCCAGTTTTGCAGTTTTCTGATTAGTGTACCTATGAGTTCAGATATTATCCTAATATGTTAATTGTCTGTTCACTACTTTACCCAGTAAAAAGTCTCACAACACCAGGTTAAAGTCCAACAGGTTTATTTGGTAGCTAAAGCCACTAGCCTTCGGAGTGCTGCCCCTTCATCAGGTAAGTGGGAGTTCTGTTCACAAACAGGGCATGTAAAGACACAAACTCAATTTACAAAATAATGGTTGGAATGCAAGTCTATACAGGTAATCAAGTCTTAAAGGTACAGACAATGTGAGTAGAGAGAGCTTTAAGCACAGGTTAAAGAGATGTGTATTGTCTCTAGACAGGACAGTTAGTGAGATTTTGCAAGCCCAGGCAAGTCGTGGGGGTTACAGATAGTGTGACATAGAAGTGGCAGATGGATTTCAACCCAGATAAATGCGTCGTGGTCCATTTTGGCAGGTCAAATGGGATGAAGGAGTACAATATAAAGGGAAAGACTCTTAGTACGGTAGAGGATCAGAAGGACCTTGGGGTCTGGGTCCATAGGACTCTAAAATCGGCCCCGCAGGTGGAGGAGGTGGTTAAGAAAGCGTATGGTGTGCTGGCCTTTATCAATCGAGGGATTGAGTTTAGGAGTCCGAGGATAATGATGCAGCTATATAAGACCCTCATCAGACCCCACTTGGAGTACTGTGCTCAGTTCTGGTCGCCTCATTACAGGAAGGATGTGGAAAAGATTGAAAGGGTGCAGAGGAGATTTACAAGGATGTTGCCTGGATTGAGTGGCATGCCTTATGAGGAGAGGCTGAGGGAGCTCGGTCTTTTCTCCTTGGAGAGATGTAGGATGAGAGGAGACCTAATAGAGGTATATAAGATGTTGAGAGGCATAGATCGGGTGGACTCTCAGAGGCTTTTTCCCAGGGTGGAAATGTCTGCTATGAGAGGACACAGGTTTAAGGTGCTGGGGGGTAGGTACAGGGGAAATGTTAAGGGGAAGTTTTTCACACAGAGGGTGGTGAGCGAGTGGAATCGGCTGCCGTCAGGGGTGGTGGAGGCAAATTCAATTGGGTCTTTTAAGAGACTCCTGGATGAGTACATGGAACTTAATAGGATGGAGGGTTATAGGTAGGCCTAAAAGGTAGGGATATGTTTGGCACAACTTGTGGGGCCGAAAGGCCTGTTTTGTGCTGTAGTTTTCTATGTTTCTATGTTTCTATGACATGAACCCAAGATCTCGGTTGAGGCCGTTTTCATGTGTGCGGAACTAGGCTATCAGTCTCTGCTCAGCGACTCTGCGCTGTCGTGTGTTGTGAAGGCCGCCTTGGAGAACACTTACCCGAAGATCAGAGGCCAAATGCCCATGACCGCTGAAGTGTTCCCCAACAGGAAGAGATGCTCCCTCCACTCACATTGTCTGTACCTTTAAGACTTGATTAGCTGTAAAGACTCACATTCCAATCATTATTCATGTAAATTGAGTTTGTGTCTTTGTGCCCTGTTTGTAATCAGAACTCCCACCCACCTGACGAAGGGACAGCCTGTTCTGAAAGCTAGTGGCTTTTGCTACCAAATAAACCTGTTGGACTTTAACCTGGTGTTTTGAGACCTTTTACTGTGTTTACCCCAGTCCAACGTCGGCATCTCCACATCATCACTAATTTACCAGCAGTGGCTCTGAGGCTATGGTATTTTCTTCCTGTTCTCCAAATTTGTGTTACATCAAAGAGCCAGCACTTCGTCAAGATCAAAAGGTACCTTGGAGGGCTCTATCGCATGAAACCTTCAGGGAACATGACCGAAGGCATCTGACCAATTTGCCTGACAGAAAATGCGCCACAGTAAGTGGACCAGCAGGCCAATCAGACGTGTGAAAACATTTTAATTATAGCTGGGATAAGGAGGGACACAGATAATGAGGCAACTGCTTTAACATAATTAATGCAGGCAGATTAACTTGCCACAAGTCCATGATGGAAAGCGCCAAGATCACAAGACCTCCACTTGCTAACTTGGCCCCAGAACTGTCATTCAGCAACTGAGGCAGATGGATCTGGCAGTCCTGGACCTTAAACTAAGCCCATGGCATCTGGCCGAGAATCCAGTGTTAAAACCACCAAGTTAATGAAATGCTGGAGTCAAAAGTATTTGAAGTCGTTGCCAAGTTGACTGGTCTTCATTCTCTGAAGCTGCAGAATATTCACGTTTACTTCCTGCAGTATATTAAAGAGGTGTCATGGAATACTTTGCCTCAGAATATAATTTTGTGCCAACAAGCAGCAATGCTTTGCATGCTGACATAAATGTAAAAAAATATGTTCAGCAATATTATTTTCCTTTTAAGCTAAACTTCTTAGTTATGATTTTGATTTTGATGGCTGAATTTTATGTTTCCCCAGTGGACGTGCGTCACATGGGGTGGGGGTATGTTAAATTGCACTACTTCTCACCCTGGGCTCACCCATCATTGTCTGGGAGAGCGAGGTACTAAAATATGTCCCCCATTTGCCATATTAAAAAGATCATTTAAGGCTCAATTAGACTTGTTATCAAACCTCGTGACCCGAATAATATTCCGCCCACGCCATAATATATTTGGCATGGGCAACAGGGCAGGAACAGGAAATCCCATATTTAACCACAAATAGCAAATGACAGAAGGAAGGGCGGTTAGGTAGTCGCTCTTCAGAGGCCGTCCTTTGCTAATTGTGGGACAGCCTCCCCATCGTCCCTACTTGGAATGAATCTCCCTTTCTTAAATTCTTGGGCAGCACAGTGGCACAGTGGTTAGCACTGCTGCCTCACAGCGCCAGGGACCTGGGTTCGATTCTCGGCATGGATCACTGTCTGTGCAGAGTCTGCACGCTCTCCCTGTGTCTGCGTGGGTTTCCTCTGGGTGCTCTGGTTTCCTCCCACAGTCTGAAAGACGTACTGGTTAGATGCATTGGCCATGCTAAATTCTCCCTCATTGTACCCGAACAGGTGCCAGAGTGTGGTAACTAAGGGAGTTTTGCAGTAACTTCATTGCAGTGTTAACGTAAGCCTACTTGTGACACAAATAATTAAACTAAACCATCCACTCCCCACCATTGGCTCCTATCCCTAACATTCCCAAAACATCCTAGCCCAGGACCCTGGGCTTAACTGCTTCAGGTAATCCTCGGCTTTGTTCTCCTCTCTTCAGTTGCACTCCTGGCAACGGCCTCCTGGCACTACAAGGACTGATGAATTCTGATTGGCCAGTCACTCCAGTGGGCGGAACTTTGCATTATTCAGCCCTGGGAGGTAGTGTAAAATGGGTGATGTTAATTCAGGCAGTGAATGTCAGGGAGGGAATAGTGTATCCTGTAATACTCTATAACAGACTGCTGAATCGATATAATCCACTATCACCCAAAGTCAGAGTTATACCCCTTGTATTTTAGTTACTTTCCTGTTGATCATATTGAACAATATCACTGTTAATACCTCCATTAGCTAGCTGGGCTATAGCTATGATGTGGAGATGCCGGCGTTGGACTGGGGTAAACACAGTAAGAAGTCGCACAACACCAGGTTAAAGTCCAACAGGTTTATTTGGTAGCACAAGCCACTGGCTTTCGGAGCGCTGCCCCTTCATCAGGTAAGTGGGTGTTCTGTTCACAAATAGGGCATATAAAGACACAAACTCATTTTGTAAATTGCTGGCATGATACTGCAGTGTCACCAGCCAAGCAATTGTGACATCCGCACATCTTACTTTTTAAAAATTTATTTGTGGGACATGGGCATCGCTGGCTGGTCAGCATTTATGCCCATCGCTACTTGCCCTTAGAGAGCAGTTGAGAATCAACCACAATGCTGTGGCTCTGGAGTCACAGGTAGGCCAGACCAGGTAGGGAGGGCAGATTTTCTTCCCGAAAGGACATTACTGAACCAGATGCGTTTTTTCTGACAATCGACAATGGTTTCATGGCCATCTGTAGATTCTTAATTCCAGATTTTTAAAATTGAATTCAAATTCCACCAGCTGCCATGGCGGGATTTGAACCCGGGTTCCCAGAACGTTGGCTGGTTTTCTGTAATAAAAGTCTATCGATAATACCACTAGGCCATTGCCTCCCCTTCGTAGTATCTAAAATGTGCAATTCAACTCACATATCATCAAAAGGATAAGTGACCATAACACTGGCAAATAATCTTGAAGCAGTTGATGTAATGGAAACGATTTTAAACCCAGGTTGCCATAGCTTTTAAACATGTATACGTGCTGGGCAGTGTGAAGTTGCTGCTTTTGTTACACTATTCCTACGCTGATGTTCTGATACTAACATTCTCATTGTAAATTAATAATAGATAAAATGCTGGATATACATTGCAGTTAATCAAATAGACAATAAGAAGTAGTATGTCAAAATCATTCAAGATTTTGTTGTTGACCAGAGATTAAGAAATGATTCTTTAATGTGTCCCATTACTCATTGACATCAGCTCAGCAGCTTTCTAATAAGCATATACTCTTCATCTAAGGCCTCATAAAATATTTTAATGTTTTAGTTCACCCTATTCCTTTGAGAATCTTCAGTCTCATATTTCAGCCACACAACACAAGTTTGCAAAGAAAGATAAGCATTAATGCACAGATCTCAATTCAGATGTATTTCTTTAATCGGGAAAAACATGTGGAAGGCTAAGTTGGGTAAATTAAGTTTCATTTTCCAGCACCCACTGCATGTTTAGCACAATGTTGTACAGGTTAGATACAGTTTAAAATAAATCACTCTCTGCTGCACGTTTTGAAGTTTAACCCTCCTGAACCAATGTTGCATTTTCATTTCCCACCAGCCATCCTAATTTCTTGGAGTGAGATAAAGCACAAAATGTTACGCGAGGAACCATTTAACTTCTGCGAACTCAGGTCTCAGAAAGGGGGATGGAACTGGACAAAATAACGTCATGTAGAATCCAGACAGCTGCGAGAGAAAGGAGATGATGATACATAGTAAAACTGATATAAAGCAAGTTTAATTGGATAAGCTTGTGCACGGGTGCGGCATGGACCAATTACTTCCCCTGTGATTCATACTCCTGCACCTATATAGCAGGCTATCTAAGCTGGGACAGATGGGCTGTATGTAAACCCTAGCAATCCAGTCCATGAAGTTCAAGCAACTCGATGTCTGTTTGCACTTATATTCCTAACTTGCTTATTTGCCTAATTACTTTGTTGCTCAAAGGTTCTTATTTCTCAAAAACTTAACATAATCTTTCAGAGTTTAAAAGTTTATTTATCAGTGTTACAAGTAGGTTTATATTAACACTGCAATGAAATTACTGTGAAAACTCCCTAGGTGCCACGCTCTGATGCCTGTTCAGGTACACTGAGCCCCCCCGTCCCCGCCGACTATGGCAAGATCTGCAAGACATAACAGGCTACAAGATAAAGGCATGTAAAATCGCTGGCTCCAACGCACCCCTCCTTGATGAGCTCAATGCATTCTATGCCCGTTTTGAGCAAGAGGTCAGCGAGAGCATGCCCTTCACCCTCGAAGCCCTGGATGAACCTGTATCTGGGGTCACCATTGCAGATGTCAGAGCAGCTTTCTTGAAGGTTAACCCACGGAAAGCGACTGGCCCGGATGGGGTACCCGAACGAGCACTCAGACTCAGCTGGCAGGGATATTCACAGACATCTTCAACCTCTCTTTACAACAATCTGAGGTTCCTATCTGCTTCAGGAAGACGACCATCATCCTGGTACCTAAGAAAAACCAAGCAGTGTGCCTTAGTGACTATTGGCCGATGGCTCTGACATCCATCATCATGAAGTGCTTCGAAAGGCTAGTCATGGCATGAATCAATTCCAGCCTCCCAGACTACCTGGATCCACTACAGTTTGCCTACCACCGCAACAGATCCACATCAGACGCCATCTCCCTGGCCCTGCATTCAAACCTGGAACACCTAGTTAGCAAAGACACCTATGTCAGACTCCTATTTATTGACTACAGCTTAGCCTTCAACACCATTATTCCTACAAAACTCATCTCCAAACTCAATAGCCTGGGCTTCGGCACCTCCTTCTGTGACTGGATCCTGAACTTCCTAACTCACAGACCACAATCAGGTCTGTGGATAGGCAACAACACCTTCTCCACGATCATCCTCAACACCGGTGTCCCACAAGATTGTGTTCTCAGCCCCCTACTATACCCCTTATCTACTTATGACTGTGTGGCCAAATTCCCCTCCAATTCAATTTTCAAGTTTGCTGACGACACCACTGTAGTGGGTCAGATCTCAAACAATGATGAGACAGAGTACAGGAATGAGATAGAGAATCTGGTGAACTGGTGCAGCAACAATAATCTCTCCCTCAACGTCAACAAAATGAAAGAGATTGTCATCGACTCCAGGAAGCGTAAAGGAGAACATTCCCCCGTCTACATCAACGGGGACAAAACAGAAAGGGTCGAGAGCTTCATGTTTTTAGGTGTCCAGATCACCAACAACCTGTCCTGGTCCCCCATGCCGACACTATCGTTAAGAAAGCCCACCAACGCCTCTACTTTCTCAGAAGACTAAGAAAATTTGGCATGTCAGCTACGACTCTCACCAACTTTTACAGATGCACCATAGAAAGCATTCTTGCTGGTTACATCACAGCGTGGTATGGCTCCTGCTCTGCCCAAGACTGCAAGGAACTACAAAAGGTTATGAGTGTAGCCCAATCCATCACGCAACCAGCCTCCCATCCATTAACTCTGTCTACACTTCCCACTGCCTCAGCAAAGTAGCCGCATAATAAAGGACCCCACGCACCCTGGACCTTCTCTCTTCCACCTTCTTCCGTCGGGAAAAAGATAGAGAAGTCTGAGGTCACGTACCAACCGACTCAAGAACAATTTCTTCCCTGCTGCCATCAAACTTTTGAATGGATGTACCTTGTATTAAGTTGATCTTTTTCTACATCCTAGCTATGACTGTAACACTACGTTCTGCACTCTCTCGTTTCCTTCTCTATGAATGGTATGCTTTGTCTGTGTAGCACGCAAAAAACAATACTTTTCACTGTATGCTAATACATGTTTTAATAATAAATCAAATCAAATCACATCAAACTGAGGGAGAATTTAGCATGGCCAATGCACCTAACCAGCACGTCTTTCAGACTGTGGGAGGAAGCCAGAGGGGGATCTGGTCTCGAAGGTGTTGGCTATGAGGAGAGGTTGAATAAACTAGGATTATTTTCACTGGAAAGACAAAGGCTGAGGGGAGACCAGATAGAGGTCTACAAAATTGTGAGGTGGATGGCAAGAGGCTTTTCCCTAGGGTGGAAGTGTCAATTATAAGGAGACACAGGTTCAAGGTGAGAGGGGCAAAGTTTAAGGGAGAAAGGGAGATGTGCGGGAGAAGTTTTTCACACAGAGAGTGGTGGGTGCCTGGAACGCCAGAGGAGGTGGTGGAAGCAAGCACATTAGCAACATTTAAGAGGCATCTGGATGGGGACATGAACAGGGAGGGAATAGAGGGATACGGACCGAGTAAGGGCAGAAGGTTTTTTTTTAGTTTCGTTAGGGCATCATGATCGGCACAAGCTTGGAGGGCCGAAGGGCCTGTTTCTTTGCTGTACTTCTCTTTGTTTTTTGTTCTTTGAAAACCCATGCAGATGCGGGGAGAACATGCAGACTCCGCAGACGCAGTGATCCAAGCCAGGAACTGAACCCGGGTCCTTGGAACTGTGAGGCAGCATTGCTAACCACTGTGCCACCGTGCTGAGAGAGAGAGAGCAAAGATGTGGCTTCAACTGTGAGCGTCAATGCAATGGAAACTGTTCTGGATTGTCCCATTTTACTTGCCTATTGTGCCCCAAAGATTTAATTTTTGTTAACAGATTGAAGGATAAATCTTTTATCAGGGCATCAAGTTTTGTCAGTCTGAGCAACGTGAGTGACAAGTGGTTCCAAAGAGACATTTATTTGAATTTTATGGGGCTGATAATATGGTCCTTCCGTGTCAATTCCAAACATGAGAGACAGAAAATAAGACCAATGATGTGTTTTACCCCAGAAGGCAAACAAAGAGTAAAATTTGGGAAATGGCAGGTACTGAACTCATGTTTTATCCCATAAAATGGAACTCCAGTTCAGGCCAGCAGCAACAATTCCAAGTTTAACAGGCTTTTCCTTTTGTGTTACCCTATCCATTGTCACCAGGAGAAATCACTAGAAATCCCCCACTAAACAGCATTGTGGGAGCACAATTACCACAAGGGCAGTCAGTGGTGGTTCCTGAGTCACCATTGCCTTCTCAGT
Organism: Mustelus asterias; assembly: GCF_964213995.1. Taxonomy (NCBI): domain Eukaryota; kingdom Metazoa; phylum Chordata; class Chondrichthyes; order Carcharhiniformes; family Triakidae; genus Mustelus; species Mustelus asterias. The sequence continues at coordinate 28,047,692 of NC_135807.1, forward strand.
GGTTAGCACTGCTGCCTCACAGCGCTAGGGACCCAGGTTCGATTCCCGGCTTAGGCCACTGTCTGCGTGGAGTTTGCACATTCTCCCCGTGTCTGCGTGGGTTTTTCTCCGGGTGCTCCGGTTTCCTCCCACAGTCCAAAGATGTTCGGGTTAGGTTGATTGGCCATGCTAAGTTGCCACTTAGTATCAGGACGACTAGTAGAGTAAATAGGTGGGGCTATGGGGATAGGGCCTGGGTGGGATTGTGGTCGGTGCAGACTCGACAGGCCGAATGGCCTCCTTCTGCACTGAAGCGGGATTCTGTGATTCTCAAGGGCACTGGTATGGGGATCTTGGGGGAGAAAAAAGTTTAGCTCTCCTGAACCAGTGATAGCCCATGAATGAATATGACATAGCCAGCAGTTTATGGTGACATCAGCAAGACCTTTCTTCTATACTGTTCTTCAGTGCAGCATGGCTCCATTGCGAGGATGGAGTTAATTTGGCTACGAGGTCAGATGGCAGACATCAGGCCACAATTGATGTGTGAATTGACATTGCTACAGGCCCTGAACTGTTGATCAGGAGTAAGCACAGCACTTGGTATCATTGTTCTGCCAAGGCAGTTGCCCATGCATGAGCTGAATCTGTTAAAACAGAGAAATTAAGGTCAGGTTGCTGCAAAGAGGACAACACCTATATAATACCAGCTGATAATGGAGGATAATGATCTTATTTCCCACAGGACTATGTGGCGTGCTCCTCAGCATTTCACAAAACCAAAAAAAGCTTGGATAGTTAACTACCGTGCCAGACAGCAGTTATCAGGTCAAGTACGTTGCAAAAGGATAGGCCATGAAACAGCACCAGGCCTCCTGCTCCTGATCTGCAGCAAGTGCTTCATCTAAGTTGGTAATCTCACAGTGGCACAGTGGTTAGCATGGCTGCCTCACAGTGCCAGGGACCCGGGTTCAATTCCTGGCTTGGGTCACTGTCTGAGTGGAGTTTGCACATTCTCCCGGTGTCTGCATGGGTTTCCTCCGGGTGCTCTGGTTTCCTCCCACAGTCCAAAAATGTGCGGGTTAGGTTGATTGCCACTTAATGTCAGGGGGACTAGCTGGGGTAAATACATGGGCCATGGGGATAGGGGCTGGGTGGGATCGTGGTCGGTGCAGACTTGATGGACCGAATGGCCTCCTTCCACACTGTAGGGATTCAAATGATTCAATGATCCCCCCCAACTACTATTGTTGTTGTCATTTCTTGTATCAGAATGGCGCATCAATATCATAGGCCATGTATTCCTTAGAAAAAGGCCTGTAAAATGGATGTTACATAATCCAATTTCTATCGAGGGCACTGTGTCCAGTTTCAATACACAATAATCTGAAAATGTAACCATTCCTTTCAGTAGTTTTAAGCTTTAGGTCCTTGCATTTTCTCAATACCTTCAATTTTTCTTCCATTTCCTCACCAATTGTTGTTCAAAGTTCCTAATTTCTCAAAATAATAACATTCTCTCCCAGTAGAGAGAGAGAGAGAGAGAGAGACAGACAAAGATAGTGGCAATAGCTTCTTTGGTGAACATTGATATGGTAGAAATTGTTCAGGATTTCTACTTTGCCATTGATGTAATTGAAAATCTTAGTTCTCTGTCATGTTCCTATTCAACAACAACAACTTGCATATCTATGACATTTTTAAGGTATGAAAAAGTCAAGGTGCTTCACAGAAGGATAAGCAGACAATGGTTGTCACAGATAACAAAGGAAATATCAGGAGGGGAACTAAAATCTTGGTCAATGACATACATTTTAAAGAGGGTCTGAAAGGGAAAGAGAGATGGAGAGCTTTAGAGAGGAGGCTTCAAAGCCTAGATTTCTGTAGACACAGCTGTCATTGATTAGGACAAATAGAATGAGAGATTCATAACAGGCCATAACTGGCAGAAATTAGGGTCTTGGATGAGTGTTGGTCTGGAAGAACTTCTAAAGTTATGAACTACCTTCTACATGTGGAGTAGGAGATACAAGGCGGAGATTCGAGTGGACCAAAGTTGATGGAGAGCAATAGCTGGGAGGCAGATCAAGAGAACATTGACAAGCCTGAAGGTGAAAAGGACATAAGAGAAGATGATGAGCAAACTAGATTAAGAAGTCAGTTTAAACCAATGGCAGAAAGTGACATTTGAAGAATTTGGAATTGTTGAGTAAGAGGAAGTGAGATTAAACAGGAGAGGTTGGATGAGCTGAGTTTTAGTGACAAAGTCCACGAGTGCGTATTTGTTGTCGATGATGATGAAGAGAGATCAAGCTGAAAGTTAAAGAGATGGTTAATTGTGATTGGTAATATTATAATTGTGGCACAGTGGTTAGCACTGCTGCCTCACAGCGCCAGAGACCCGGGTTTCTCCTTGTGTCTGCGTGGGTTTCCTCCGGATGCTCCAGTTTCCTCTCTCAATCGGAAAGATGTGCTGGTTAGGTGCATTGGCCATGCTAAATTGTCCCTCAGTGTACCGAACAGGCACCATAGAATCATAGAATCCCTACAGTGCAAAAGGAATCCATTTTGCACATTGAGTCTGCACCAACCACAATCCTACTCAGGCCCTATTCCCGTAACCCCATATAATTACCCTGCTAATCCCCTGACACTAGGCTCAATTTAGCATGGCCAATGGATGCTGCACTTTCTCCGGGACACCCTCTCTCATTGGGTATTTACCTAGACGTGAACTTGTGGGAGTCTCCCTGGGGCCGTAAATGACAGCTCGAAACAAGTTCACCTGTGGTGACTAGGGGATTTTCACAGTAATTTCATTGCATTGTTAATATAAGCCTACTTGTGACAACAATAAATAAACTTAAACAATGTAATGGTTGAAAAAGAAGGTCCACAATTTTCTCCTCAGGCTTACTTATAAGTTTATTTATTAGTCACAAGTAAGACTTACATTAACACTGCAATGAAGTTACTGTGAAATTCCCTTAGTCGCTACACTCCGGCATCTGTTCGGTCAATACTCGGCCTTTTGGCTAAGATCAAGTGTATGGTCGGCACCCCATTGTCGGCTGCACTTGGTCGAGGTCATTGGGTTGCGCTGAGGCTTCATATGTTTCATATGAAGCAATTTTTAAAAGCGGCATCTCGGCCTTTTGGCTAAGATGCAAATGAGACCAAGTCTTGGAGGAGGATCCTCCCCCTTCTCCAATCAGCTTGGCTCATGTAGATCAGGCCCAGGACAGGGTGGTTTGGTCGCTCACCCTGTCTTGTCAGCCTGGATCTGAAATGTCTCAACTTGTTGAGACTCTGAATTGGATTTGATTTGATTGAATTGGAAAAGTATTAAAAAAAAATCTGTTTTGTCAATACACCTAACCAACACGTCTTTCAGACTGTGGGAGGAAACCGGAGCACCCGGAGGAAACCCACGCAGACACAGGAAGAATGTGCAAACTCCACACAGACAGTGACCCAAGCCGGGAATCGAACCCGGGTCCCTGGCGCTGTGAGGCAGCAGTACTAACCACTGTGCCACAGAGCCACCATTGCCTATATTCTCAGGCCAATTTTAAAAGAATGACAAAGATATCTGTTGAGCCAAAAAAATAAGGAGACTATAGGTGGAATTTTCTCCTTTTTGTGTTGTCTCAGGCGTGAAAAGGGAAGGCAGCCCATCGCCAGCTGCCTTGCTGGGTTTTCTTGCTGTATTTTTTTAAACGGAAAAAACAGTTAAGGGGCGGGGTCACATGACATCATGCCGGCAGGACGGGCACTGAATGAGTCCATGCCGCCAACAACCTCGGCTACCGAGAGATCACGGCACCTTTTAACATGGCACCCCGAGCAATAAAAGAGACATGGGAGCGAGTTTGAGCCCGTAGTCTCCATCTGTGGGAATGGTGACACGTGCTGAAAATCCGGGGGGCATGATTTGTGCTGGTGAGTTTGGAGTTCTGATCTTGCTGGCCCCTCACCGGTGGAGTAGGGTGAACGGGACCACAGAAAGCTCATTTTAATACATTAGCATGTCATTAGTGAGCACTCTCTGCGAGACGTCCTCCCTCACTGGATATTTACCGAGACATGAACCTGTTGTGGGAGTCTCCCCGGGGCCGTAAATGACAGCGTAAAAAAAGCCCATCTGGTTTTTTTTGACAGGAGCCGGAATTCTCCCATCCCACCCGCCACTGGAATTTTAGTGGGCGGGTTGCGAACAATGTGAAATCCCATTGACAGTCGGGTGGGAATTTCCGGCTTTTGGGCCAACGTGGCCGGAGAATTCCTCCAGTGGTGCCCGAATGGAAAAACCTGCCAGCGCAAAAGAAAAAACCATTCGGGGCTCCTGTTAAATTCTCTGCCCCCACCAGCTTTCCTGCCCATCGAAAATGGGTGTGGAGATCACCAGCCTGTGATATTACCTCATAATACTGTCATAAAATCTTCTATAAGATGTTAATGCATCATTTTTGCAGGTTGTGGCGTTAAATGTTGGCGAACCTACAAGGCCAACCTCCACCTTGTATTCCCAGTGCTTACGAATGGTTCCCTGGTGTCACGAATCTGAAAATGTAGTTTTCTTTGTCAGTTCCGCAGGCCAGATAATAACGCGGCTCTCTTTAGATGCTAATGGACAGGCTGCGCACTTGCAGCAAGTTCCGCTTTAATTCCTAGGCAATTACAATCCTGTCATATTGCTGCCATCTTTTAAACTTGGGTGGGTGGGTATTTATGATAGGCTGGAAATTACTGCTGTCAGAAGCAAGAAAGGAAATGAAAGGCATTAAGTCTTGCCTTTTCTCTGGGATGATTAAGGAGATTCAAAATCCCACAACAACACAGGATCAAAAGCAACCATTTCTTTTGTTTTGCTCAAAGCTCGCCCTTTCTAATGAAAAACTGTATAGACGGGTCAGGTTAGTTAAATTATAGAACATGATTTATTGTTTGGTAAATGTTATCTTTCAACCCATTTTTTAAAAAAATGTATCTTAACTTGACAATATTTAATTATAATTGCTTTATTTCAGGCAGTTTTATCATATAATTTTGAATATAATCTTTAACCGGGATCTAATTGTGAACTGACATATTTTATTTGACCTGAAATTGGTCTTGTTTGAATTATTTAAATGTTCCTATCGACTGGGTCTGGTTGCAAATTAACCTCAGTTAAGTGTGTTTTATCCCACAGTTATTTCACAAGCCAATGGCATTATTTAAACTTTTCCGGCTGACGGAGTTATGGTAGATTTTCTGTTGCTGGCTTTTATGAAGCTGCAGCATTCTTTGTGCCCACATGTACTCTTATAAACTTTCTTTATTAGTGTCACAAGTAGGCTTACATTAACATTGTAATGAAGTTACTCTGAAAATCCCCCAGTCGCCACACTCTGGCACCTTTTTGGGTACACTGGGGGAGAATTTAGCATGGCCAATGCACCTAACCAGCACGTGTTTCGGACTGTGGGAGGAAACTGGAGCACCCGGAAGAAACCCGCACAGACACGGGGAGAACGTGCAAACTCCGCATAGACAGTGACCCAAGCCGGGAATCGAACCTGGGTCCCTGGCACTGTGAGGCAGCAGTGCTAACCACTGTGCCACCGGCCAGGCCTACTCTGCTGTGTCTCCATGAAAGGCCCTCATTTGACATTCCTGGAAGCTCTTTTAGCCTTGACTGGGCTTCCTTGCTGCCAGTTTGCTAAGTATGAGGAGCAGGAGCATTTGGGTGGGACTATAGCACAATGGCAGCATGTATGACTCCAGATCTGGTGTTTGGGTGTTCAAATCCCACCAGAGTCTTGGGTTTTTCTGCACTTGATTCCTGGATTTAAGGACGGCATGTTGGCACAGTGGTTAGCTATCTCACAGCAGGTTCGATTCCGGCCTCGGGTGACTGCGTGGAGTTTATGCACTCTCCCTGTGTCTGCGTGGGTTTCTTCCGGGTGCTCCGGTTTCCTCCCAAACTCCAAAGGTGTACTGATAAGATAGATTGGCCATGCTAAAATTGCCCCTCAGTGTCCCAAGATGTGTAAATTAGAGGGAATAGCGGGGTAAATACGTGGGGTTACAGGGTTAGGGTCTGGATAGGATTGGTCTGTTGGAGAGTTGGTGCAGATGCGATGGGCCGAATGGCCTGCTTCTGCACTATAGGGATTCTATGATGATGGTAATAACCATTCTGAAACGTCAATTTTTTTTGACCATATAGAAACACCTCAGAATGCAACATGAACAATGTAGAAAACATGAATTTTATTGCACTTTGTGAGATGGCCATTTTGAAATATTTGCAATGTTCTTTCAGATGTTTTACAAATAAGGTACATTTTAGCAAGTATGGTGCAGGTGCTGCGCTTCTCACGCTGGTACTGCACTTAAGAGGCTCCAGCAGCCATTTAAAGGGAAACGCCCGCTGTGTAAGAATGGTCCAGACTCTAGCCGATCTTTTAAGAATGGCAGCCAAGAAACCCAGCATCTGGAATGTGGAACAAGCACTTCAGCAAATGATTGAAGGCTGGTCCAGAAACATAATAAGAAGTCTCACAACACCAGGTTAAAGTCCAACAGGTTTATTTGGTAGCAAATACCATAAGCTTTCGGAGCTTGCTGCTCCTTCGTCAGATGGAGTGGTCTCTGTTCTCCAACAGTGCACAGACACAGAAATCAAGTTACAGAATACTAATTAGAATGCAAATCTCTACAGCCAGCCAGGTCTTAAAAGGTACAGATAATGTGGTTGGAGGGAACATTAAACACAGGTTAAAGAGATGTGTATTGTCTCCAGACAGAACAGCTGGTGAGATTATGCAAGACCAGAGGCAAGCTGTGGGGGGTACTGATAATGTGACATAAATCCAACATCCCGGTTTAGGCCGTCCTCATGTGTGCGGAACTTGGCTATCAGTTTCTGCTCAGCGACTCTGCGCTGTCGTGTGTCGTGAAGGCCGCCTTGGAGAACGCTTACCTGAAGATCCAAGGCAGAATGCCCGTGACTGCTGAAGTGCTCCCCCACAGGAAGAGAACAGTCTTGCCTGGTGATTGTCGAGCGGTGTTCATTCATCCGTTGTCGTAGCGTCTGCATGGTTTCCCCAATGTACCATGCGTCGGGACATCCTTTCCTGCAGCGTATCAGGTAGACAACGTTGGCCGAGTTGCAAGAGTATGTACCGTGTACCTGGTAGATGGTGTTCTCACGTGAGATGATGGCATCCGTGTCAATGATCCGGCACGTCTTGCAGAGGTTGCTGTGGCAGGGTTGTGTGGTTTCATGGTCACTGTTCTCCTGAAGGCTGGGTAGTTTGCTGCGGACAATGGTCTATTTGAGGTTGCGTGGTTGTTTGAAGGCAAGAAGTGGGGGTGTGGGGATGGCCTTGGCGAGATGTTCGTCTTCATCAATGACATGTTGAAGGCTCTGGAGGAGATGCCGTAGCGTCTCCGCTCCGGGGAAGTACTGGACGACGAAGGGTACTCTGTCCACCATGTCCCGTGTTTGTCTTCTGAGGAGGTCGGTGCGGTTTTTCGCTGTGGCGCGTCGGAACTGTTGATCGATGAGTCGAGCGCCATATCCTGTTCTTATGAGGGCATCTTTCAGCGTCTGGAGGTGTCTGTTGCGATCCTCCTCATTCGAGCAGATCCTGTGTATTCGGAGGGCTTGTCCGTAGGGGATGGCTTCTTTTACGTTTTTAGGGTGGAAGCTGGAGAAGTGGAGCATCATGAGGTTATCCGTGGGCTTGCGGTATAGTGAGGTGCTGAGGCGATCGTCCTTAATGGAGATGCGTGTGTCCAAGAATGCACCTCACTATACCGCAAGCCCACGGATAACCTCATGATGCTCCACTTCTCCAGCTTCCACCCTAAACACGTAAAAGAAGCCATCCCCTACGGACAAGCCCTCCGAATACACAGGATCTGCTCGGATGAGGAGGATCGCAACAGACACCTCCAGACGCTGAAAGATGCCCTCATAAGAACAGGATATGGTGCTCGACTCATCGATCAACAGTTCCGACGCACCACAGCGAAAAACCGCACCGACCTCCTCAGAAGACAAACACGGGACATGGTGGACAGAGTACCCTTCGTCGTCCAGTACTTCCCCGGAGCGGAGAAGCTACGGCATCTCCTCTGGAGCCTTCAACATGTCATTGATGAAGACGAACATCTCGCCAAGGCCATCCCCACACCCCCACTTCTTGCCTTCAAACAACCACGCAACCTCAAACAGACCATTGTCCGCAGCAAACTACCCAGCCTTCAGGAGAACAGTGACCGTGACACCACACAACCCTGCCACAGCAACCTCTGCAAGACGTGCCAGATCATTGACACAGATGCCATCATCTCACGTGAGAACACCATCTACCAGGTACACGGTACATACTCTTGCAACTCGGCCAACGTTGTCTACCTGATACGCTGCAGGAAAGGATGTCCCGAGGCATGGTACTTTGGGGAAACCATGCAGACGCTACGACAATGGATGAATGAACACCGCTCGATAATCACCAGGCAAGACTGTTCTCTTCCTGTGGGGGAGCACTTCAGCAGTCACAGGCATTCAGCCTTGGATTTTCAGGTAAGCGTTCTCCAAGGCGGCCTTCACGACACACGACAGCGCAGAGTCGCTGAGCAGAAACTGATAGCCAAGTTCCGCACACATGAGGACGGCCTAAACCGGGATGTTGGATTTATGTCACATTATCAGTAACCCCCACAGCTTGCCTCTGGTCTTGCATAATCTCACCAGCTGTTCTGTCTGGAGACAATACACATCACTTTAACCTGTGTTTAATGTTCCCTCCAACCACATTATCTGTACCCTTTAAGACCTGGCTGGCTGTAGAGATTTGCATTCTAATTAGTATTCTGTAACTTGATTTCTGTGTCTGTGCACTGTTGGAGAACAGAGACCACTCCATCTGACGAAGGAGCAGCAAGCTCCGAAAGCTTATGGTATTTGCTACCAAATAAACCTGTTGGACTTTAACCTGGTGTTGTGAGACTTCTTACTGTTGAGGATCTGATTAAAATGAAAAGGGAGGCGTACGTTAAGTCCAGGCAACTAAAAACAGATGGAGCTCTGGAGGAATACAGAGAGAGTAGGAAAGATCTCAAACGGGGAGTTAGAAGGGCAAAAAGAGGTCACGAGATGTTCTTGGCAGGCAGGATTAAGGAGAATCCTAAGGCATTCTATTCATACGTTAGGAACAAAAGAGTTGTCAGGGAGAAAATCGGACCTCTCAGGGACAAAGGAGGGGAATTATGCTTAGAACCCAAGGGAATAGGGGAGATCCTAAATGAATACTTTGCATCGGTATTCACGAAGGAGAGGGGCATGTTAACCGGGAGTGTCTCGGAGGGAGGTGTTGACCCGTTAGAGAAAATCTCCATTACAAGAGAGGGAGTGTTAGGTTTTTTAGGGAACATTAAAACTGACAAAGCCCCAGGGCCTGATGGCATCTATCCTCGACTGCTATGGGAGACGAGAGGTGAAATTGCTGGGCCTCTGACGGAAATCTTTGTCGCTTCTTTGGACACGGGTGAGGTCCCTGAGGATTGGAGGATAGCGAATGTGGTCCCGTTGTTTAAGAAGGGTAGCAGGGATAACCCAGGAAATTATAGGTCGGTGAGCTTGACGTCCGTGGTAGGGAAGTTGTTGGAGAGGATTCTTAGAGACAGGATGTATGTGCATTTAGAACGGAACAATCTCATTAGTGACAGACAGCATGGTTTTGTAAGAGGGAGGTCGTGCCTTACAAATTTGGTGGAGTTTTTTGAGGAAGTGACAAAAACGGTTGATGAAGGAAGGGCCGTGGATGTCGTCTATATGGATTTCAGTAAGGCATTTGACAAAGTCCCACATGGCAGGTTGGTTAAGAAGGTTAAGGCTCATGGGATACAAGGAGAAGTGGCTCGATGGGTGGAGAACTGGCTTGGCCATAGGAGACAGAGGGTAGTGGTCGAAGGGTCTTTTTCCGGCTGGAGGTCTGTGACCAGTGGTGTTCCGCAGGGCTCTGTACTGGGACCTCTGCTATTTGTGATATATATAAATGATTTGGAAGAAGGTGTAACTGGTGTAATCAGCAAGTTTGCGGATGACACGAAGATGGCTGGAATTGCGGATAGCGAAGAGCATTGTCGGGCAATACAGCAGGATATAGATAGGCTGGAAAATTGGGCGGAGAGGTGGCAGATCGAATTTAATCCGGATAAATGCGAAGTGATGCATTTTGGAAGAAATAATGTCGGGAGGAGTTATACAATAAATGGCAGAGTCATCAGGAGTATAGAAACACAGAGGGACCTAGGTGTGCAAGTCCACAAATCCTTGAAGGTGGCAACACAGGTGGAGAAGGTGGTGAAGAAGGCATATGGTATGCTTGCCTTTATAGGACGGGGTATAGAGTATAAAAGCTGGAGTCTGATGATGCAGCTGTATGGAACGCTGGTTAGGCCACATTTGGAGTACTGCGTCCAGTTCTGGTCGCCGCACTACCAGAAGGACGTGGAGGCATTGGAGAGAGTGCAGAGAAGGTTTACCAGGATGTTGCCTGGTATGGAGGGTCTTAGCTATGAGGAGAGATTGGGTAGACTGGGGTTGTTCTCCTTGGAAAGACGGAGAATGAGGGGAGATCTAATAGAGGTATACAAGATTATGAAGGGTATAGATAGGGTGAACAGTGGGAAGCTTTTTCCCAGGTCGGAGGTGACGATCACGAGGGGTCACGGGCTCAAGCTGAGAGGGGCGAAGTATAACTCAGACATCAGAGGGACGTTTTTTACACAGAGGGTGGTGGGGGCCTGGAATGCGCTGCCAAGTAGGGTGGTGGAGGCAGGCACGTTGACATCGTTTAAGACTTACCTGGATAGTCACATGAGCAGCCTGGGAATGGAGGGATACAAACGATTGGTCTAGTTGGACCAAGGAGCGGCACAGGCTTGGAGGGCCGAAGGGCCTGTTTCCTGTGCTGTACTGTTCTTTGTTCTTTGTTCTTTGTGCTTACCCCAGTCCAACGCCGGCATCGCCACATCCAGAAACATAATCCAGGGCTTTCCACTGGAGGGAAAAGTTAAACTGCGTGGGAGGAGCTGGCCCAGGAAGCAGATGTTTTAGCTAATACTGGGTGAAGAAGAGAAAGAAATTTTCCAGCTGCACTTAAAAATTAGAAAAAAAAGTGTTGCATTTTCATCTGTAAGGTTACTTTAGTAAGCTTCAGGAAAGGTCACCCAAATATATTTTAATAATGGAGGATTGCTCAGCTGTATATTAGGCTCATGCGTATCCCATATTTCTGAATCCTGTCACATGAAACTCAGAACCTGCAGTGTAAAAATCATAAAATACCTCTATATATCCACTGCCATCTCACCCTGTCATGGTGAATTGAAGGAGGCAATCTTGGGCCCATGCTCTCCATCCATGGGATCGGCAGTGTTGGTTCAAGGTCCTGTGACAACCTGAAAATCGTGAATCTCGCCAGCGAGATCGAGTTTTCCCGATTTTTGCCATCCCTCGCCTGCAACACATTTTAATAAATTTTAATATAATTAAAGACCCCTTCCACCGCCGCCATATATTGACCCCTGACCGTATTTTAAAACCTCACCAACATAGCGTCATGTCGGCGAAATTAGGACAAGCTCACCCAGATGGGAACCTGTCATGGGGGGGCTGTGTAAAGGTGCGTATAGCCCCCAGGGAGAGGGATATGCCCACACGGTGCCCTGGCAGTGCTCCCTGCTACAGATTGACAGTGCCAAACTGTCAGTACCAACCTGTGCCCGGGGACATAGCCAGGGTGAAACTTATTGGGAAATTTATGCATAGGAGATTCATTTGTTTGTGGTTTTGCGGGGGTGGGGGAGTGGATGTCCGAGTTGGGGATGCTGGCGAAGACTGTTTGGAGGTGGGGAGGAAGAGGTCTGATGCCAGAGATGCTCGGAGGGAAGGAGGGTTGTCAACTTTGTTCATGGCAGCGGAGCCCCCGAGACCTCTGTGGTGGGGCATAGGGGAAGTTACTTTTTCTTCTGATCAGGATATCCTTTGACATCTTAGTGCAGTCGGGCTTTGTTAGTGTGTTTAGGCTCCATCCCTTGAAATGACACCGTGAAACATGCCCACCTGTTTTTTTTTTGACAAAGACTGAGAAGATCTCGAGAGAAAACCAGCCTATTTCCATCAGTTTTCAGTCAGACCCCAACACTTTGGTAAGATACCATCTGAAGTAATTGCAGCACAGTGGCACAGTGGTTAGCACTGCTGCCTCACAGTGCCAGGGATCCGGGTTCGATTCCCAGCTTGGGTCACTGTCTTTGCAGAGTCTGCACATTCTCCCCGTGTCTGCGTGAGTTTCCTCTGGGTGCTCCGGTTTCTTCCTACAGTCCGAAAGACGTGCTGGTTAGGGTGCATTGGCCATGCTAAATTCTCCCTCAGTGTACCTTCAGTGTGGGCTTCAGAGTGTGGCGACCGGGGGGATTTTCACAGTAACTTCATTGCAGTGATAATATAAGCATACATATGACACTAATAAATAAACTTTAAACTCTTGAAATTCTAGTCGTACTTTATCAATAACAAACTGTATTTTGTTTCATTTTAAAGGTGATTACACACCTTTGCAAGACTGCTTGGGGAATCCCTTCTCACAGACAAGCAACATTATTCATGATAGTCATTTGGTCGTACAAAATTTGAGTAATGCTGAAAAAATACATTTTGTCAAAGCTCTTCGTCTTACACTCATCGGGATAATCGCAAAACCTGTAATGGCTGCTAAATCTCATGAATAGCCAAAAGTGGGATTTGCACCAACGAAGTCTCAGTTTGAGATCTTCCCTGCCCCCGTCCCCCCCCACACCCCTCCCTCCCCCACCCCCCACCAGTGACGTGATCAGGTAGGGCGTGAACCTGATTTCAATACATTGGTCAGACTTTTACCCCCACGCTGCCTCAGAATCTGGGTGGGCACAGCTCACAGAATGGAGTTCTCCATTAGCCTCAGGCAGAATTTTATGAGCCTCGCCCGAGCGAGGTCGTAAAATAGCGGCTGTTAACATAATTTAACATTTTATTAAAGGGCTCGTTACCGTAGCACCCTCCTCCCCGGTGATGCGAGCAAAAATCAGCCGTGATGACCACGCTGGGAACACAGGGGTGACTGGAGGCCTGTGATTGAGGGACACGGCTGAGCATTGCCCCTGGCACCCTGGCAGTGCCCTCTGCCAGTGAGCAGTGCCAAGGGGGCACATGAAGGGGGCAGTGTAAGGAGCGCTGGATGAGGGGGGGGGTGGATTTACCTCCTCCATTGTGAGGGGTTCCCCTTATGTGTGGTGGGGGGGGGAGAGGTTAGAACCACAATGTCCGCGAGAGGTGTGGGGGAGAGGGGACAGCCCCAATTCCTTTTAAGGGGTGAACATCCTGATGATGGCATTGTGGTTGGGGAGGCAGGCCCCAATGCTCGCGGGTAGTCCCGATCCCCATGGGGCTTGGAGGGGGGGAACCCTAAGTTTAACTTTGAGATTGGGGTGCCGTTAAACCTGACTTTGCTGGTGTGATTAGGTCCCGCCCCTCCAGCTGGCTGTGTGATTCTCACCAGCATGTTGAGATCGCACAGAGTGCTGTTAAATCAGGTGGAAAAGGTGCCTGTGAAATGTTGAGTTTCACACAGCTTTTCTCGCCTGATCCAACACTCTGTGCAATTTTGGTTAAATTGCACCCAATGTCACTATAAAGAAATTGAGTTCTCTACAAAATTCCGCAAATTGTTTTTTTTTTCAAATGATACCTGTTTGGTGTCCAAGATGGAAAATGAAATGTTTTCACTTTGACATCCGGTGTTAGTTTCAAATACTAAATCCATCAAAATTTAATCACATTTCTTCTTCTGGTCCAATTATAATATACCTTATCCAACTGTGTTCACATTAGCACAGTGACCAATATCAAAAATTCTCCTTTGGCTATGAGGTGCTTTGGAAAACATTGAGAAAATGAAAGGTGTTATATAGAACCATATCGACCGGAATTCCCCAGCTGTTCATGCTGGCGGGATTCTCCGGTCTGCCCCGTCCATGGGCTTCCAGCCGGCGTGGGGTGATGTCAATGGAAATTCCCATTTATAACGGCAGCAATGTGCCAAATCCCGCCAGCAAGAAACAGACGGCTGGCAGGCCGGAGAATTGTTATTCCTTCCATCCTTCTCAACATCACAAGAATAGGTTGACTATACACTGGTATGTGATATTCGCTGTTCTAGTTTGTGTTGTATTTTCTCTTCCCAGGCAAGTCACCTCTCTATTTTCACTAAGTTAATTTTCCTTCTTCCTGTAGCTCCCCTGAAGGTATTAACTCTTTCTCTAGTAGCGCCAAAAGGTGCCAAGTTTCCTTCACCTTCTTACCCAAGTGACCGCTCTTCATGTGCCCATCCAGACTGAGCATTGGCAAGCTATTCTAACAGCTAGCAAACACACTACACATCAGCTCAGATGAATTCAATCGCATATCCCAGAAGAGGTTATAGGACTGCATGTTAACTCATTGTGCCACCCAAGTTCTGCTCCCAACTTTCAATATTCACGGCATGTTGTCAGAAACAATCTGAACATTTTTCTTACATTTGCAAAGTGCCTTTATAATGCTCAGATTATCTTTCCAAAGAAAACATCACAGCCTCAGCAGAAATACTCCTTTTGTTACTTTTGTTAATGGATGTCCACATATTGGCTTTTCACAGCAACTCAACAGAGAATGCAATGTCTATTGTTACCTACCATAACGTAAGTCTATGGAATGCAATGCATTCACCTTTTTTGTGTGTGCCTTTGTGTAATAGATAATACATATCAATAAACATTCTTTGCTTCTCTACACTTCTTAAACGTTATTTTATGAGATTCAGCATTAGGGATAGAGAGAATGTCAGTTTGATAGGTGATTCATGAAATAGAAAAGGGGGCAATAGCTTGCAAACTAAAAACACCTTTCAGAACTCCAAGGCTTTTTGGATATCTAAACTGTCACCTTGAGTGTTTCTTAACAGCTATGAAGAATGACCCTGGGCGATCAATCTGTTCTTCGTGATTGTCACAAGAATTCCACAGGAACAAAGATATGAATGGTCGATAGCCGTGGCTTCAGGGAATGTGACCATACGGAATTGTTTGCTGACCTGGACTTAGTGGCAATATTTTTAGGATCAAATTTGTGTTGCGGCTTCATGAATTTATGGAATCAGGAGATAACTTAGCAACGTACCCCAGTGGTGTGGCACGGTGGCACAATGGTTAGCATTGCTGCCTTGCAGCGCCAGGGACCTGGGTTCGATTTCCAGCTTGGGTCACTGTCTGCGTGGAGTTTGCACATTCCAAAGATGTGCAGGTTAGGTGGATTGGCCATGCTAAATTGCTGCTTCGTGTCAGCGGGGATTAGCTAGGGTATATACATGGGGTTATGGGGATAGGGCCTGGGTGGGATTGTGGTCGACAGGCTGAATGGTCTCCTTCTGCACTGTAGGAGTCGATGATTTGGCAAGATATTTTCCCAACCACAGAAGATGACCTGCAGGGAGGATTTTATTTACATTTGACAAGCACTTCCTGCTTTCAACATGATTTTCCTTTCAAGGGGTGACATAATGTAACATTAACCGAAGGTAACTTGGAACTCACATTGGCTACAAAAAATGGCCCTTAGATTAAAAATGATATTTCTTTCCTCTGTGAAGATAAACATTGAAGATAGGCAGAGAATCTACAAGTGTTAATTCAAAAGAATTGAAAATAAGCAGGACAACCAACACTGCTAATGAAACACAAACTAACTGGTTGTTCATTTCATTACGGTTTCTGGAATTTCTAAGAAATTAGTGGGGTATAAAAAACAAACATAAATGTCACAGGGAAACTGAGCCAATCAGAGACCAAGTTCAAATATAGGTCTAACCCTTGATTTTAACTCCATCTATCTGACGAAAAATGACAGGGGTGGAGTCAGTTAAAATGGAACTGACCAACACCTTTCTTCTACTGATGACTGTCACCAGTTTTAAATAACAGGAGACAAGGGCACCTCCTCAAGCTGAAGAGCTTTCCCTGAAAATGCAATTTCCAATGATGTCGTCAGAGCCCATGCTGCCAATTTAATCAGAATCATAGGATCATAGAATCCCAGAACCCCTAAAATACAGAAGGAGGCCATTTGGTCCATCGAGCCTGCACTGGCAGCAATCCCACCCAGGCCCTATCCTCGTAACCCCACATATTTACCCTGCTAATTCCCCTGACACTAAGGGGCAATTTAGCATGGCAAATCAACCTAACCCGCACATCTTTGGCCTGTGGGAGGAAATCCTGCAGACACGGAGAGAACATGCAAACGCCACTAAGTCAGTCACCCAAGGCCGAATTGAACACGGATCCCTGGCGCTGTGAGGCAGCAGTGCTAATCGCTGTGCCACTGTGCTGTTCAAAGCAGGAAAACAATGATAGCTTCCCCATTAGTTCAAACCCGCTGGGAATAATCACCAAGCCCAGAAGAGTCCCAAAAGCTTTTAACGTTTTTCATTCAGTTCACTTGTGGGGCAGGAGAAGCAGGATTGATTCCATCCCTGGTACAAGCCTCCCCCACACAGCCCAGCCTTCCTGACGTCCAATAAGCATTCTCCTCTTGGAGATTTTCCATGGACTTACCTTAAGGAGTTAGCGTCATTCCCGAGCAGCAGAATCCAGTCTCCGGAATAAACGCTCCTACCAGATCACCAGGCATTGATTCCTCATGGGTTTAGGCAGAATCTGACCTTGCATATTTAAAGATGCTCTGGAGATAAAAAAAACTTTTCAGCACCTGAGCTTGTCACTAACGCTGGCAACATTGGGGTAAACTGGGGTTGTTCTCCCTGGAAAGACGGAGAATGAGGGGAGATCTAATAGAGGTGTACAAGATTATGAAGGGGATAGATAGGGTGAACGGTGGGAAGCTTTTTCCCAGATCAGAAGTGACGTTCACGAGGGGTCACGGGCTCAAGGTGAGAGGGGTGAAGTATAACTCAGATATTAGAGGGGTGTTTTTTACACAGAGGGTGGTGGGGGCCTGGAATGCGCTGCCAAGTAGGGTGGTGGAGGCAGGCATGCTGACACCTGGGAATGGAGGGATACAAACGATTGGTCTAGTTCGACCAAGGAGCGGCACAGGCTTGGAGGGCCGAAGGGCCTGTTTCCTGTGCTGTACTGTTCTTTGTTCTTTGTAACACCAACAATCCTGCTGAACATTGATTCCATACTAATTTAAGTTATCTTTTGAGAGTTTTGCATTATTGGAGCTGCAGAACTGAAAGCTTTTCAGGTGCAGAGATAACAATGATCGATTACTCATATCCTAGTCAAGGTGAAGTAGGAGCCATGCAATCTTTGTAATGTCTGCCTAGCGCTAAATGAGCTGCTGACTGGCTGGACACTCAGCAGGAGGCCAAGGTGTGTGCTTGATGAACACGAGTTCCCTTTAACCTGTACTTCTTAAAGGCAATCTGAACCCCCTAAAGGGGAGGCTTCTGCAGCTGATGAAGAAGAAATATGAGCACCAATAGAATAACAGGCCAGGGAGAGGGATCCCAGATTCTTAGACGTGGAACTGGAGGCCCTGGTTGAAGAGGTGGAAAAGAGAAGGAAGGGAATGGAAGCAGGTATCCATGGAGGTCAACTCAATGAGTGAACCTCAGGGACCTGACTGCATTGCCACAAAAGATTCCAATTATTTCATATGCATGATCAAGGTCAGTGAATGTATCTTCGAATGTCATCTCCGACCCACTGCACCACTAATCTCACCAACATGACACATTGGGCGGAATTTTCCTGTCATTCACTGCATGACAGCATTTACTCCACATGTCAACAAACAGTGAGAATCACATTTACTCACCCTGTTCCCATTTTTCTGCATCTCCTTTCCCTTAATTCATTAATCCAATCTAATCTGGATTATTAACATAGTTTCTAATTCAACTATTAAGTAAGTGAACTTTGCCGCTGGTTACATTGGATAACCTTATTAACTTGATTTGATTTGGTTTATTATTGTCACATGTATTAGTATACAGTAAAAAGTATAGTTTCATGTGCGCTATGCAGACAAAGCATACTGTTCATAGAGAAGGAAAGGAGAGAGTAGAATGTAGTGTTACAGTCATAGCGAAGGCATATAGAATGATCAACTTCCTTCATAATATTGAAAAGGTTAACAGGGCTTCCTTTAGAATGCAAAGGCAAATTACTGCAGCTGCTGGAATCTGAAATAAAAACAGAAAATGCTGGAAAATCTCAGCAGGTCCAACAGCATATGTGGAGAGAGAATAGAGCCAATGACCTGAAACGTTGGCTCTATTCTTTCTCGAAAGGTGTCGTCAGACCTGCTGAGATTTTCCAGCATTTTCTGTTCTTGAGTCTTTAAAATGTCTCTCGTACAAGATGAGAGCTTCGAAATCGACTCTGTGGCATTGGTCAAGAAAATTCCTTTGCTAATACACTTCTTCAGTGAGTTGAGTTCCCTTGCAGCAGCCCATGCGCCCCCCCCCCCCCCCCCCCCGCCTCCCCCCCACCCTCACCCCCTCCCACCCCACCCCGTTCCTCTCTCCCACATACTGGCAGCATTTCTTTATCTCAAAAAATGGATGCAATGAGCTCTTTGTCTTTTTTTCTTGGCAGCATTTTTTTTTTAGACACCACGGACACTTTATTACTGTTCCTTGATAGCAGCAAAGCAGTTGAGATTAGATATTGACTCGCTGACTGAAGACAGCCATGCACAGGAAGGTTAGCGATTGAGGGAACAGAAACTCTTCCTGAAACAAAAGAAAATACCACAAAGCTAACGCACTACAATGGCAAAATGTTGTCTCTGACAGCAGACAGTGACCTTGATAGGTAGGTCCTTTCATCATTCTATATCAATTCTGTTTCAATTCTTTCCTATCAACAAGTCTTTGCAGCAGTGTTTCTTTTCTTGTTATCTGTATTTCTTTTCCTGAATAATGAGGCTTCAGACTCTTATTTTAAGAATCCCATTTGAAAAATTACAAAGCCCGGGGAAACATGCACAGGGATTGTGGTGAGATTAAATCGTGCCTGTTGTATTGATACAGGCAGCAGCACAGACTTTTGTGCTGTCTACACATTTAAATGATTGTCGCATGCATTGGAGTCTAAATGTGCTGTTGAATGGTTGACACCCCAACAGGAAGCACAGGCTCATATGCATCCTCATAATACGAGCCTACATGACTTAAAGTCAGCCTGTATCTCTTAAAGAGGAGGTGCATTCTGGCAGGTCCTACTTTGGAGTACAGGGACTTTCGAAGACTTTTTCTTTATTCATTCTTGGGACATGGGTGTCGCTGACTGGCCAGCATTTATTGCCCATCCCTAGTCGCCCTTGAACTGAGTGGCATGCCAGGCCATTCCAGAGGGCAGTTGAGAGTCAACCACATTGCTGTAGTTCTGGAATCACATGTAGGCCAGACCCGGTAAGGACGGCAGATTTCCTTCCCGAAAGGACATTAGTGAACCAGATAGTTTTTGATGACAATAGACAATGATTTCATGGTCCTCAGTAGATTCTTAATTCCAGATTTTTAAAAATTGAATTCAAATTCCACCATCTGACATGGCAGGATTCGAACCTGGGTACCCAGAATATTAGGTCAGTCTCTGGATTAATTGTCTAGCGATTAATTGTCTCGCAATAATACCACTAAACCATCACCTCCCCTAAAGACACAGCAGGCTAGAGAGATTGTTCCATGGTTTCCAGATGCTGCACCGCAGGCATTGGTGCAGGGGGTGAAGAGATGTCCCCTCTGGCTAGGGAGCCAGGAGACCCACCAGACAAATTCCGAGAAGGCAATGGGAGACAATAGCTGTGCCAACAAATGCCAGGAACTGAATTTGGATGCAGTACCTAAAGAAGTTCAATGGCCTTTTAGAAATGATTAAGGTTGCCGAGTGCATCCTCAGGTGCCACATTCCACCAACTACATCACCAGCCTAAAACACTACCCAATGTACCACACCTCCAGCACTCACCTAATAATTGTCATCACATGAAGCAATTGGAAGCATTCCATCTTTGCTGCCTTGCAACATCAGGTAACAGATCAAAATCCCGCACACCAAATTTCTTGTGCAGTGTTGCATACCTGGCACTGAGAGTTTGCTCATCAGAGCTCAGCTTTGCTGGATCAGTCACATGGTTCTCATGGAGGATTCCCATGTACCAGATAAGCATGTGAACCCGCACCAAAGGATGTCCAAATTTAGTTATCATGATAAGCTCAGGTCTTGCAAGCTGGAGGAAAATACATGAGGAAAAAACAACCTCAGACAGACCCAAGTGGAAAAGCCTCCATCATCAAGCAATTTTGACATTTGAATCGTAGAATCCTCTGCAGTGCAGAAGGAGGCCATTCAGCCAATTGAGCCAGCACTAACAACAATCCCACCGAGCCCTATCCCTGTAACCCCAAGTATTTACCTTGCTAATCCCGCTGACACGAAGGGATAATTTAGCATGGCTAATACACAGAACCTGCACATCTTTGGACAATGAACGAAATCGGAGAACCCGGAGGAAACCCACGCAGACACAGGGAGAATGTGCAAACTCCACACAGTCACCTGAGGGCGGAATTGAAGCCGGATCCCTGGTGCTGTGAGGCAGCAGTGCTAACCACTGTGCCACCGTGCCACCCCACCTGGTGAGGAGTCAAAGTGCCTTCAGGACAAGAAAGAACAGTGCACAGCCAATGCCCCCATCCATCCCTCCAACACTGACTTCATACGTAGTATTTGCGATTGGTTATGCAAATTGTATTGAATCATAGAATCCTACAGTGCAGAATGAGGCCATTCAGCCCATCGACCCTGTATCGACCACAATCCCACCCAGGCCCTATCCCCATAACCCCATGCATTTACCTTAGCTAGTCCCCCTGACACTCAGGGGCAATTTAGCATGGCCAATCCACCTAACCCAGGTGCACATCTTTGGACTGTGGGAGGAAATCGGAGCACCCGGAGGAAACCCACATAGACACGGGGAGAATTTGCAAACTCCGCACAGACAGTGACCCAAGCCGGGAATCGAACCCGAGTCCCTGGCGCTGTGAGGCAGCAGCTAACCACTGTGTCACCGTGTCGCCCACATCTTGGCCTAACGTCGCACATGAGATCACACCAACCTAGAATGTAAACCTGGGCTGTAATTCTCTGGTGTCCCATGCCCCACCACCGTTGACAGCAAGAACGAAGAATTTAGCGCTCAGCCAAATCTCCATTTGCGGCAGTGGGACTGGAGAATCCCAGCCGCGGGCAAGGTCAGAGAATCCTGGCCGTAAACTTGCCGTGACTCACCCTTTGAAATGACAGGAGATCCATCATTATGTCTCATAGTCAATATTCATAGCGTCCTCTGAGCTGTCAGATTGAGGTGGCGGTGGGGGTGCTGCCACAGAGGGGTGAGGATGAGGTTGGGGGTTGGGTGCGGATGGTAGCAGTGGATAGCTAGCAAGTGATGCATTTTTCAATGCTCATTTTGCAAGCGCAGATGGGACCTTAGAAAAAATTCTCTTTGGATGCATTATTCGAATCCTGGGTGGAAATGAAAACCTTGGCATGTGTAACAAAGAGCAATGGAGCTGTTTACCGGACTGTCCCACCAATGTTACTACTGCACGGTCTCCAATGCTACCTCTAAACCCCAGTTGTTCACCCCCCGCCCGCCCCCCCCACCTCCCCTCTCCCCGCTAGGTGTTGCATGCCACACTTTGGGAACCCCGGTCCTAATCCTTGACACTTTCTCAATTGGAGGCAGCATCGCCTGTGCTGAGCCTTCAGACGAAACAATCAAGTAAAAATTATTAAATAAAATCTGGACAAGGTGCAATGAATCTCGACCGCCTCATGTTCCGAAAGCTTTGTCAATAATTTTATTTCAGTTATTTGACTCTGTTTTATTTCATCTGGCTGCTTAAGCCATTAGCAAAATGATATACCACAGGGGCCTGCGGAAAATATAATCATATTGCAGTATGTATAATGAGAAGGACATGAAATAGCTATCAACCACTGTGAACGCAGGTGGAATTATTCCAGCTAAACTCTCTGGACCCCGTGATTAAGTGCTGTTGTATCTCATTTATTTAATTCTTTAAATCCAACATTTAAAAGCAGGGCAATTAAACCTCAGCGCACGCTTCCTCACATTTAAAACTGAAATAATTTAATATTCATTTTATATATATTGATATATACTTCATTTAATTAATGGAACCTTATTACTATTCATATATTATTAATTGCGCCCAAATATATTCATATTGTACCATCAATTCACTGCTGCATGCTGCTTCATTGGTTATCCCATTATCATCATCATATTTTTTAACATGAATAACAGTTTATTCATGAACGAGGCCGTCATCCAGCGCTGCCATAATTACCTGTCCTGGATCATTGCTTCAGCTCCATTGCATTCAAATCCATTTTCCAGTCAGCCTTTTACTGGCAGTGTGAAGCACAGTTTCCTTGAGTTTTCTCATTTGCCTTTTTCATTCTGAAGAATAGTACACCAAATGGTATCGGTCTGGATTAGACTTTATCGTGGTCGCTTGATACACAGCAATAACTTTTGCTGTTGTAGTGAGCCATCAGATTACACTGGGTGACATTGGGAAGGTACGCAGGAAGGACATGTTTACAGTCTTCCCGATGCGGGACCCTTAATTTAGCCTCCAGTCTGTCGAATCGAGTCACGACACCTCTTGATTGCCCAACGTGATTTTAATTTGTGTGATTTCATTCAAGTGCGAGGTGCCTGCTGCAAACAGGTGGGAAGTAATTCAAATGTGAAATCTCTGGCCCAAGGACAGCAACAGTGATTTTAATTCAAAATCATGGGGGGGTGGAGCGGGGGTTCCTTCAGAGTGCCAAATCTGATAGTGATTTATGGATGGATGCTTTGGGGCCTCCAGGAGGCCCTTAGGGTTCTGTGGGCCCCAACAGGAATCTTTAGGCCTCCCCAACTGCAGTCCTGCCTCTCCCACCGCTTACCTGCATCAGGGGAGGGGAGAGTGACTGCATGCAACATAAAGGCAGACTGAATGTGGCATCAACGACCTCCTGTAAAATTGAAGTCAAGGGGAATCAAGAGGAAATTCACGACTGGATGGAATCATTTTCGTGCAAAATGGTTCTTGGAGGCCAATCATCACATTGCAGAGCAAAAGCAAGGATCCCACGCACCCCGGACATTCTCTCTTCCACCTTCTTCCGCCAGGTAAAAGATACAGAAAACTGATATCACGTACCAACCGACTCAAAGAACAGCTTCTTCCCTGCTGCCATCAGACTTTTGAATGGACCTGCCTTATATTAAGCTGATCTTTCTCTATACCGTAGCTGTGACTGTAACACTGTGGGTGGGATTTTATGGCCTTGCTCATCCCGAAAGTATAATATCCCAACCGAGCTCAACGGACCTTTCCATTGTGCGCCCCTTGCCCGCCCCGATTCCCGTGGTGAGCGTGGTGGTAAAATTCCGACCTATATTCTACACCCTCTCCTTTTCTTCGCCGCTATGTACTCTATGAATTGTATGTTTTGTCTGTATAGTGTGCAAGCAACAATAGAACAAAGAACAAAGAAAAGTGCAGCACAGGAACAGGCCCTTTGGCCCTCCAAGCCTGCGCCAATCATGATGGCCTAACTAAACATTAAAAAAACCCTCTGCCCTTACTCAGTCTGTTTTCCTCTATTCCCTCCCTATTCATGAACCCATCCAAATGCCTCTTAAATGTTGCTAATGTGCCTGCTTCCACCACCTCCCCTGGCTGCACGTTCCAGGCACCCACCACTGTCTGTGTGAAAAACTTCCCTTGCACATCTCCCTTAAACTTTCCCCCTCTCACCTTGAACCTGTGCGCCCTTATAATTGACACTTCCAGCCTCGGAAAAGGCTCTAGCTATCCAGCCTGCCTCTGTCTCTTATAATTTTATATAAGTGTCCCCTCAGCCTCTGTCTTTCCAGTGAAAACAATCCTAGTTAATTCAACCTCTCCTCATAGCCAACACCCTCGAGACCAGGCTACATCCTGGTGAAGCTCTCCAAATCTTCCACTTCCTTCTGGTAGTGTGATGATCAGAACTGCACGCAATACTCCAAATGCGGCCTAACCAACGTTTTATACAGCTGCAACATGATTTCCCAACACTTGTACTCAGTGCCCCAGCTAATGAAGGCAAACATGCCGTATGCCTTCTTAATCACCTTGGCCACCTGTGTTGCCACTTTTAGGGAACTGTGGATCTGCACACCCAGATGGCTCTGTGTGTTAATGTTCCAAAGTGTTTTGCCATTTACAATATAATTCACACCTAAATTTGATCCTCCAAAATGCATCATCTCTCATTTGTCTGGATTAAACTTCATCTGCCATTCCTGTGCCCAAGTCTCCAATCTATCTATATCCTGTTGTACCCTCTGACAATTCCCGCACTATCAGCAACTCCACCGATCTTTGTGTCATCTGCAAATACTTATCACTGTATCCCAATAGATGTGACAATAATAAATCAAATCAAATTAAATTAAATCATTGATGCAGGGGAGTTTCTGGGAGAAGTGGCCAGTTATCCTCAGCTGTTTCACCATGACCTTCCCTCCATCACAATATCAGAAGCGTTGATCTTTGCACACTGTTCAGCATTATTGACAGCTCCTCCAATAATGGGACAGTCTATGCTTATATACAGCAAACCCTGAACAGTATTCACGCTTGGGCTAATAAAAGGACAAGTAACACATCACACCATTCAATGCCAGGCAACGGATATCTTCAACAAGAAAGAGTCTAACCACCCTTCCTTGACATTGAATGTCAATACTATCATTAAATCCCTTACCATCAACATATTGGGCTAGGAGCCTGGGGCATCTCTGTTGTCAAGAAACCTAACTGGACCAGATATTTATGGCAAGTGATTCTTTTCCTGACTCCTCAAAGACTATCCACCCTCAGATAAAAGCAAGTACCCTCCCCCTGCCTGGGATGATTTCAATTGCAAGAAGCTCAATACAATTCAGGATAAAGTAATTCACTTGATTGACACTCCATTCACCACCTTAAACATGCATTCCCTCCACTACTGGAGCACAGTGACAGTAGTGTATACCATCTGCAAGATGCACTGTAGCATCTCTCCAAGCTTCCTTCAACAACACCTTCTCAATTGGTGACTTTTGCTACCTCGAAGGACAAAGGTAGAAGGACAAAGGTTTATGTGAATAGCACCAACTCCAAGTTCCCTTCCAGCATCCTGACTTGTAAATATATTACTGTTCTTCATCATCACTGGGTTAAAATGCTGGACTCCCTCCTTAACAGCACCTTACCTATACAAACAGGTAGCTCACAACCACCTTCTCAATTAGGGATCGGCAAGAAATTATGTTCTTGATTCCCACACCTAGTTCATGCATTTTAAAGCAAACTCTCCTTTACCATCATCCTTAAGTAATTCCAGGGACCATTCTGTTGACTCCCTAGCAACATTTGTCTTCTGCCCCAATTCCTGTTCTTGCGCTATCAGTCTTGATATCCTTCCCATTGGCTTCATAGAATCATAGAACCACAGAATCCCTACAGTACAGAAGGAGGCCATTCGGCCCATCGAGCCTGCACCGACAACAATCCCACCGTACCCCATAAGCCCACATATTTACCCTGCTAATCCCCCTGAAACTATGGTCAATTTAGCATGGCCAATCAACCTAACCAGCACATCTTTGGACTGTGGGAGGAAACAGGAGCAACCGGAGGAAACCCACACAGACATGAGAGAATGTGCAAACTCCACAAAGACAGAGACCCAAGCCGGGAATCGAACCCGTGTCCCTGGTGTTGTGAGGCAGCAGTGCTAACCACTGTGCCATCTATAGATGGAAGGCAATGCATATTCACTTAACAAAGCTCTGGGCGGGATTTTCCAGTCCGTCCTGCCACTGGCGTTGTCCGGTTCCACTAAAAGTCAATGGGCATTTGGCTGGTCTGCTGCAGCGGGACTGGAAAGTTTCAGCCTCAGTATTACAAGAGTTGAATCTCACATCAAACAGGGGCATTCTCAACCCTACTGCTCCCACCTGCTCTAGGTTAAAAATCACTTTCATAGTAAACCGCACAATTTACCTCCTTTGCTTCACCACTGAAAATGACACATTTTACTTTTTTTTTTAATTTAAAAGTTTGCTGAATAAAAATACTTCTGAGGTGAAAATCTAAGGTTAAGCTTTGTCCTTCTTCTCAAAGTGAAAAATGCAAGTTCTAGTCCTGCAATTCTCACATCACTTCGTTGCCATTATAGGGCAATGGTCAACAAATCGAGTACTTTGAAAGTCTTCTTAATTACCAGGTTAACCACAAAAGTCTCAAAAAAACTGAGCAGATAGCGTTTGCAACATAGCAAAAATTCTCTCCGCTCTGAAAACATTTTCTTCGTGCTTCTTACTACGCAGATCAGATTTTTCTTCACTTATGTCACTGTGATTGCCACGTGAGGTGAGGTGCTAACTTTATCTCACACTTGATGACATCAGCTCATCCATAATGTTAGTAAATATTTTTTCACGTGACTGTTCTGTCATCGACTTAATTTTCTCGTGCTGGAGATTGTGAGCTCAATTGACATCATGGCACTTAACCTTGATGCTGTGCCTGAATTGCTGGAGATGTGTGAAGGCAGCAAAAGGTAGGTGTGATGTTGGCAGCATTGGTAGATGTGTGTGGATGAGATGGAGTATGAGGATGTCAGATATGAGATCAGAGTGCCGGAGATGGGGCTGGGTGAGTGATGGGTGCACTATACATTCATCAGAGTGTGAGCGGCTGTTTGCATGGTCAGAATGAGATGTAGTGTAAAGATACATTGAAGTCACATTGGCCATCCATGTGTGAACTTCCAGTCTCTGGGAATTCACCTCCCAGGCAACATACTCCCGATTCTCTTCTCCCTACCTGTAACTGTAACATTGGGTGGAATTTTACCGGCACATCTGCCCAAGGTTTGTATGATCCCGCCCAAGGCCAACGGAGAATGCCATTCTCTGAGCCTCGCCCACCCCTGGAATCGGGTCGGGCCTGCCTGTAAAATTCTGGCCATTATATCCTGCACCCTACCCTTTCCTTCTCCTCTATGTGCTCTATGAATGGTATGTTTTGTATAGCGCGCAAGAAACAATACTTTTCGCTGTATCCTAACATATGTGACAATAATAAATCAAACTGAACTCTTCCTCAGGATATATGTTAAGGGCTCCTTTCCCAGCTGCAAAACATACTCTGTCTCTCTGTCCTGGAGTCCCACCATGGTGACCACAGCATCCAGTGCAACATCGGCAGAGCAGAGAGCCCTCTCCTGTCGCTGTTGAGATACCCTTTCATTGTTGAAAATTGATTTTCTGTCAGACGTTATAGCAGCAATGCAACTTCCCTTTCACGGATAGTGAGTTTTTAAGGCTGTCTGAGACATGCAAATTGCAGCCAATGCTGCTGTGCCCCACTGCTGCGCACAGAGGCTGCAGGCAGCTCAAAGAACAGATAAGCAGCGCGGGAGCCACTTGAGCGAATGGAGAAATCATGCGTAAGAAGAGGCTAAATGAAAACCGTGTCAACTCCAACTTGCATGGATGCCGGCAGGTCATGAATTATGATTCCCACGCCTAAAAATCAGCTTAATACAATACCTAACCTGAAAATTCCTGTCAGCACAACAGTATCCAAGTCCACAATGATTTAAATAGCGCATTTTCATACTCAAGGCTCCATTCCATGTTCCATGTTCCAAAACTTCGAATTGAACATTTGGACCAGGATGAGAAGTTGAATTCCAAGGTTGGAATCTAGTGTTGTCCCCATTTGATTTGATTTATTATTGTCACATGTATTAGTAGAAGTGAAAAGTATTGTTTCTTGTGTGCTATACAGACTAAGCATACCGTTCATAGAGAAGGAAAGGAGGGAGTGCAGAATGTGATGTTAGTCATAGCTAGGGTATAGAGAAAGATCAACTTAGTGCAAGGTAGGTCCACTCAAAAGTCAGATGGCAGCAGGGAAGAAGCTATTCTTGAGTCAGTTGGTATGTGACCTCAAACTTTTGTATCTTTTTCACAATGGAAGAAGGTGGAAGAGAGAATGTCTGGGATGTGTGAGGGTCCTTAATTATGCTGGCTTCTTTTCTGAGGCAGCGGGAAGTGTAGACAGAGTCAATGGATAGGAGGTTGGTTTGCGTGATGTACTGTGCATCATTCACTGGAAGCTGGTGGATGGGGACTCCATTAACATCCACCCTCTTCCCCAATTAAGCCTGTGGTGAGAAGGCCCTACAGACAGCCTTCCTGACCTGTGAACAACTGAGCCCATTAAGAATACAAGGGCCTTATTCTGTGCTGATGCCATTACACCAATGACGGGGGTGGAGTGGTGGGGAGGGGTGACAGTGGACCTCATCCCCATATGGGAAGAACAACAAGCAAGTACGTGCGGGGATGCTGTGGGCTCCCAGTGGGGGGAGGGGGGAGGAGGATGGGGGGAGGGCAGGGGGTGGTGGTACCTGATTGAAAGAACCAACATTGGGAAGGGAGGTTCTCGCTGACTGCCTCCCTCCCCCATGACTCATGACCCCCACCCTATGATGCGCCCCTCCAATTACTCAGCAATGACCTAGGATCCAGTGACGATACTAAGCTTTGGGTGGGTGCCATACTGGCAGTGCCACCGCTGCTCAGGCGGTACTATCTTTCAGTGGAACTGCTTGCCTCTGATTGTCCAGCAGCTCCTGGTCAGCAGGTCTTCTGCCCCTGGGGTCCTTGATCCAGCTGCCCTGCCAAGGTGTGGCGGACGTTCAAAAAAAGAGGTGATGCCGGAGGAAGGTTGGCAGGATGGGGGGGGGGGGGGGGGGGAGGTGGAGGGTGGTAAGAGTCCTTGTCACCTCCACAGTATTCCACCCCATAAGTGAGTTTCAAATCCCAATTCATTCCTATATTCAACTGCAATTTCCTTCCAAATCCTGCCTCCACTTGTCATCCTTTGGATCCCCGGCGTGTTACACTAAGCCGGCTCTTCACCACTCTGATACGGATTTGTGCATTGGGTTACAACTGTTTCCTGGGCTTTGTTTCATATTGCAAAAGAAATGGTTTTTAATCTTCACTCAACTCTTATCTAATAGAACCATGCTTCTGAGACAGATAAACATCGATACTGACCCCACTCTCTGGTATTTACTGATGAAATTGGGTGATATTGTGGCACTAATTTACATTGGCTTGGCTGTCTGCATGTTCTCCCCGTGTCTGCATGGGTTTCCTCCAGGTGTTCCGGTTTCCTCCCCCAGTCCAAAGATGTGCGGGTAGGTGGATTGGCCATGGCAAATTGCCCCTTAGTGTCAGGGGCTTTAGTAGGGTGAATACGTGATAGGGCCTGGGTGGGATTGTTATCAGTGCAGGCTCGATGGGCTGAATGACTTCCTTTTGCATTGTAGGGATTCTATGATTCTAAGCTGAATGAATGTAGAAGCTGCTGCCAAGTATCCGATGCAGTCTGTACTCAAACTGAGACCTTTATCAGCATCGTACTTCTTTTCAGAAGAAGTAAAAAATCAATGAAAGAAAATATTGGTACACGTCAGTCATGACTCCAGACAGGACAAGAGACCAATCTTGCCATCTGATCAATAATTCTTCTTTCACATCCAGCGTTTAACCTGCCTCTTCGGGTCATAGGCTGGAATTCTACCGCACCATGGGAATTGGAGCAGGCGAGAAGCGGACCATGGAAAGGTCCGTTGATCTTGGGCGGGATTTTACGGTTTTGGGATGAGTGAGGCTGTAAAA
This sequence comes from Mustelus asterias, assembly GCF_964213995.1. Classification (NCBI taxonomy): domain Eukaryota; kingdom Metazoa; phylum Chordata; class Chondrichthyes; order Carcharhiniformes; family Triakidae; genus Mustelus; species Mustelus asterias. Next base: position 28,077,609 of record NC_135807.1, read on the forward strand.
TCCCGCCCATAGAGACATAGAGCAATACAGCACAGAACAGGCCCTTTGGCCCAACTGGTCCATACTGACCTTGGTGCTCTCCCAGCTCGTCCCAAATTCCCATGTTTGGCCCATATCCCTCTAATTCTTTCCCATCCATGTACTTATGCAAATGCTTTTTAAATGTTTCTATTGTACCTACCTCAACCACTGGCGGCACGGTAGCACAGTGGTTAGCACTGCTGCTTCACAGCTCTAGGGACCTGGGTTCGATTCCCGGCTTGGGTCACTGTCTGTGTGGAGTTTGCACATTGTCTGCGTGGGTTTCCTCCGGGTGCTCCGGTTTCCTCCCACAGTCCAAAGATGTGCGGGTTAGGTTGACTGGCCATGCTAAAATTGCCCCTTAGTGTCCTGGGATGCGTGGATTAGCGGGTAAAATATGTAGGGATATGGGAGCAGGACCTGGGTGCGATTGTGGTCGGTGCAGACTCGATGAGCCGAATGGCCTCTTTCTGCACTGTAGGATTTCTATGATTTCCCTGGAAGCTCATTCCATATACGCACCACCTTCTGTGTGAAGAAGTTGCCCCTCAGGTCCCTTCTAAATCTTTTCCCTCTCACCTTAAACCTATGCCCTCTAGTTTTCAATTCCCCTTCCCTGGGAAAAAGACTATGTGCGTTCATCCTATTTATACCCCTCATGATTTTATACACCTCAATAAGGTCACCCTTCATTCTTTTACATTCCAAGGAATAAAGTCCTAGCCTGGCCAACCTCTCCCTATAACTCAGGTCCTCTGGTCCTGGCAACATCCTCGTAAATCTTCTTTGTACTCTCTCCAGTTTATCAAAATCTCTCCGTATGACAGGGTGACCAAAACTGTACACAATACTCCAAGTGCAGCCTCACCAATGACTTATACATAATGTCCCTATTCCCGTACTCAATGCCCTGACTGATGAAGGCCAGTATCCTAAACACCTTCACCACCCTGTCTACCTTTGACGCCGCTTTCAACAAACTATGTTCTTGTACTCCTAGATCCCTCTGTTCCTCAACACTCCCCAGGGCCCTACCATTCGCTCTATATAAGTCCCACCCTGGTTTGACTTTCCAAAATGCAACACCTCACACTTACCAAAAGAGAAAATGCTGGAAAGTCTCAGCAGGTCTGGCAGCATCTGTAAGGAGAGAAAAGAGCTGAGGTTCCAGATGACCCTTTGTCAAACTTCACACTTATCTGTATTGAAATCCATTTGCCAATTCTCAGCCCACTTCCCTAACTGATCCAAGATCCCCCTGTAACCTTTGATAACCTTCTTCGTGATCAACAATGCCTCCTAATTTAGTATCATCCGCAAAATTACTAATCATGCCTTGTACGTTTCCATCCAAATAATTTATATAAATAATGAATAACAAGGGTCCCAACACCAACCCCTGAGGCACACCACTAGTCACAGACCTTCAGTCCGAAAAACAACCATCGACTATCACCCTCTGCTTCCTACCATCAATTCAATTTTGAATCTCTGTATCCCATGCAACCTAACCTTCCAGACCAGCCTGCCATGCGGGACCTGGTGAAAGGTCTTGCTAAAGTCTCTTTTCAAAAATATAACGGGACTGTACAAATCAGTGATCTGCCACCACCGTGAATATTATTTACCACAAAAGAATGGGTTGAGTGAGAAACATTCTGCCCTTGGAATCAGTATTGGAAATAGAGCAACTGTTAACTGAATAAATAAGAACTTGGACATGTTAGTTTTGGTAAAACACTAAGGGAAGTAGACATGCTCGCATGCAAAAAATAGCACTTAGATGTGACCTGACTAAAGAGCTTCAGGTGAACAAGTAAACTGAATCCCAAGTTCATGGTCAATTTTACTCTAAGGAAAAGGGACATAAGATATAGGAGCAGAATTAGGCCATTCAGCCCATCAACATGGCTGTAAACAATTGACCAGAAACTGAACAGGACTAGCCATACACATGTCATGGCCACTTTGTTTAGGTCAGAGGCTGGATACGCGGCAACGAGTTGCTCCCCTCCCAACTCCCTCAAGGCTCTCGACCAAATGCATGGCACAGGTCAGATGTGGGATGGAATACTCCCCACTTGCCTGACTGGGTGCAGCTCCTACAAACCTCAAGAAGCTTAACCACTGTCCAACTGTCTGCTTGATCCTTTACTCGCCCACTGAAATATTCACTCCCTCCAACGTCAGCAGACCATGGCCGGGAAAGGGTGTTTCTCTGCTTTCAGTTTTTGCCTGAACACAAAAGCTGAAGAGCTGCAGCAGCTGGCTGGGAGGCGAGATCTGTGTTTTTACAATGTGCTGGAGCCAGTTGGTCCACCCACCCCAGCCTGACAAGAAATGAAAATGACCTAACCGTCGATAAGGTTGCGTGAGCTCCTTAACCGAGGCTCCCACATTGCATCTGCACCAATCTGAGCCGCTGCCTGAGCAAGAAAGTCCGTCTCTTCCTCCTCCCACTGCAAAGGAGATAAAGGCAATCAAATCAAGCACGCCAGCAAAATCCCCTGGCTTAGACAACATTTCAGCCAGTGTAACTGCAAAAATATATATATGTTACCAAATATTAACCACATTAAAGAAGATTTTTTCCAATTCACAGCAATCTACTTGGCAACTCAAATAATGCACATCTGATATTCAGCCACCGTGTTCCACAGCAGTAACAGAACTAAATAAACTTACAACCATCTTAAAGAATATCAGGGGTCAGGGAAAAGTTCCACAGGGCCTCAAGGATGCCAACATAGTCAGCATCTGGAAGCAAAAAGGATTCATAAATCTACGCGGCAACAACTGAGGAATAATCCTCCATTCAAAAGAAACAAAGTCCTTACAAGGATCCTATTGAATCATCTCGACAGCTTTGTAAACGACATCCTTCTGGAATCACCGTGTGATCTTTGGCCTTACTATGGGACAGCCAATATTGTCTTTGCAACCAGACTACAAGAGAAATGCACAGGGCAATACCAGGATCTCTTCCATCCTTAACAGCAACTTACAAAACTGCAATAGCTAACACTGAGGAGAACAAGGGCAGCAATGTGTGGGAACACCATCACTTTCAAGTTCCCCTTCAAATTACGCACCATCCTAACTTACTTAGACTTAGTTCCTCTGGTCCCATGCTGGATAATGGATAAGACACTGCCACCGGCCCATCACAAATTCTTTCAATCCAGCCCAGGTGGTGTTCCGCTTTTGAAGGCCCTCCTTAACTGTATTTAGCCAGATCTTCCTTGGCTGACTCTGACAACTTCTTCCATCTGGTCTGCTGTGTCCATTCTACTGCCACACTGGTGTGGGTGTTCATCTGAGAGGAGAAATATGTGTCCTAACAGCTTCAGTCATGTCTCCATCACAACGTAGCGTAGGCACCTCTGAACAGTCCTCTGTATTACCTCATCGTTGATGATGTTGTCTCTCCATGTGGTGCCCAGTGTTGGTGAACAATGTCATAAGACTATAAGACCATGAGACATAGGAGCAGAATTAGGCCACTCAGCCCATCGAGTCTGTTCTGCCATTCAATCATGGCTGATATTTTTCTCATCCCCATTCTCCTGCCTTTTCCCCATAACCCCTGATCCCCTTATTAATCAAGAACCTATCTATTGTGTCTTAAAGACACTCAATGACCTGACCTCCACAGCCTTCTACGGCAAAGAGTTCCACAGATTCACCACTCTCTGGCTGAAGGAATTCCTCCTCATCTCTGTTTTAATATCCAACTGAGTGACACCTTCCATGTCCTGTTGGCAGAGATGGTGGGTTGGTAATACTCTAGATATGTAGAGTCACAGGTTCATGGTCATGTTAAAGGTGTTGGATGCCCGTCCAATGTTGAAATGCTGGAAGACCGATACTGTAATAAATGCCTGCTTTGCTAGCATCCAGATTAAAAATAACTTCAGTAATATAGGCCTAATTTTGTCTCGTTGGAACCTTGTGTACATTAATAATGGGGAGTTGTGGGATCAATAATCTATGGAAGCAAGAGTTTAAAGATTTTATTTTCATCTCTTCCTGCATTGCTACCATCAGCTCCTCAATTTACCCAGGAACAAAGGACACTCCAAGTTACGATGTGCGCATTTCTTGCTGCATTTAAAGGGATACTCACTTTCCTTTAACCTAATGCTGCTGTAATGACTTCAATCAGGCCATTGAGGTTGGCTTACTGCAAGATGAACTCCCTGATTAAGGAGTCAATTGATGGGCCTGCCAGGGAGTCTTTTCCTTGTATTTAACTGGGACTGTCAGTTCCTCTGGCACTCCCGAAGGTAGACTGCTGACTGATAGCACTGTGTGTACGGCTGTTGGAATTGTAAATAAAGGGATTTTGGTGAAGGACCTCTGTCTCCAAAGACGTCTTACAGCTGCAATGGCTTAGGAGCCATTTTGCTTGCACTTAACTAACTTTAAGAGGCCTACAGTATCTTTTTATTATATTCTGAACTGTCAATGAGCTTCTGACAAGACACGCTTTCTCTCTGGAATTTCTCCTGGCAGTTTCACACCAAGTAGGTGATAAGGAAGAGAAGGAGAAACAATAGGAGAAAACAAAGTTGCAGCTGCATGGGAGATCAGATAGAAAGTGGTGTGCCCGCATGGACGCTTAGACTGCCAACGCAGTGTGTACGCTCGGGACAACATAATTGCAGTTCTCCGGGAGGCTTATTTCACCAACAGCTTGAAGAAGTTCTGCAAGAACAAATAAAAGTCGAAAAGAGTGGTTCACTGTTGGTTTCTTTCTGCTTGTTATTTTTAAACCTCAGCCTAGTCCTTCGTGTGGGAGTAGAGATATTTCATACATACCCCATGGCTACATGGGCCTTCTGAGTATTTCCTTGCTTCATATTTTCCCGTGTTCTTATATAAGCATAAAACTTCAGAGGTATACCATTAAAATGCTTAATATAGTGAAACACAGTCCAAGCTTTTGTGCACATTCACATTTTCTTGGTACAGTAGGTGAGATGCCAACAGCATGCAGCCATTTTGAATGAATGCCTGTTTTATGAGCATTGATAATCCCATTTCTGGTTTAGTCCTTTGTACTTCCAGTACCCTCAACAAGTCACGACTGAGGCAAATGTTGCGCAATTTTCCAATATTTTACCCATGACCGAAAACATAAAAATCCAGAATGAGAACAGGCCATTCGATGAATTAAACACTGTCAACCCAGAGTTCAATGTATGATTACTCCACCGTGCATTTCCCTCCGATGTAACTTGTTGACTCTGTACTTCAGGAGAAGCATTTTTCCTCCTCTGCCTCATTCAAAGATCAAGCACTGCCGCCTACCACCCACAATCCTCTTTTTCAACAGACAATGGGCAGAATCCTGTGGGAGTGGGAGACGGTGAGGGTGATTGTGTGGGAGACCAAAGTTTGTCTTCCCGAGGGTGGGATGAAAGTACATCCACTTTCATCCCTCCCTCGGGATGGACAGCAGACGGACAGCGGGCAGGATCGAGCTTCCTGCTGGCCAGCATTGGGAACTTTATTACATTTGTATGACGTGCATACTCATTAAAAGGCAACATCACCAGAATGAATTGTACCTTTCCAATGAAATAATCAGTGAATGAAGAACATAGAAGATCATAGAAACCCTACAGTACAGAAAGAGGCCATTCGGCCCATCGAGTCTGCACCGACCACAATCCCACCCAGGCCCTACCCCCATATATTTTACCCACTAATCCCTCTAATCTATGCATCCCAGGGCACTAAGGGGCAATTTTAGCATAGCCAATCAACCTAACCCGCACATCTTTGGATTGTGGGAGGAAACCGGAGCTCCCGGAGGAAACCCACGCAGACACGAGGAGAATGTGCAAACTCCACACAGACAGTGACCCAAGCCGGGAATCGAACCCAGGTCCCTGGAGCTGTGAAGCAGCAGTGCTAACCACTGTGCTACCGTGCCGTCCTCAAAACATGTGCTTTGAGTTTCATGACTTGTTGGTGTGTTTGGAGTGAGGAAGTTTTTTTTCACCCAGAGGGTGGTAGGAGTCTGGAATGCACAACCTGGGAGGGTAATAGAGACAGGAAACCTCAAAACCTTTAAAAAGTACATGGATGAGCACTAGAAATGCCATAACATTCAAGGCTATGGGCCAAGTACTGGAAAGTGGGATTAGTGTAGATTTAATGTTGTTTCTTTTCAGTGCAGACTCGGTGAGCCAAAGGGCCTTTTCTGTAGTGTGTAACTCTATGGGCCCAATTTTACCATCAGGTTGCGCCCGTTTTTGGGTGCAAAAACTTGGTAAAGTCGGACGTGAGGAGAGCAGTGCAATCTGCGACCACCTCCATGCTGGTTCTCCCTTTACCAAGGTCAGAAAATGGACACGATCGGGACCATGCCCGAAACGGCCATTTGAATGCATTTAAATTGACTTAATGGGCTGGACGCCCAACCTTACCAGCACGTCCCCTTTTATCACCACGTTTGCCAATTGGGAATCGGCGCAAATCAGACATGCTCAATAAAAGTCCGATTCGGGCACTCCATCAGTGAGGGTTAGTGAGGAGGTAAGTGCAAAGCGTCTGAAGACTCTCCGCTACTCACGGGTGTCCTGTTGTTGTGGCCTTTTTCTGTCTTGGGTCGGTGGCGGCTCTGCGATTGTGTGTGTGTGCGTGTGGGGGGGGGGGGGGGGGGGCGGTGGTGGTTGTTGCTCTGCAGGGTCTCTGATGTCTAATTTGCAGCACTGACCCGGGTGTCAGCACTGACCTTGGGTCTTGTGGTGTTGCTGGGTCCTAGCACACTCAACACATTGCCAGCTGAAGGATGTGCACAAAGCCCTTGCAAATTGCACTGCTGCAGTCTCTCAATTATTCAAGGAGCTGTGATTGTGGGGAGCATGTGGCTGGGGGAATTGGGAGGGGGTGTGATTTTGGGGAGCATGTGGCTGGGAGAATTGGGGGAGCTGTGATGGTGGGGAGTATGTGGCTGGGGGAATTGGGAGCGGGTATGATTTTGGGGAGCATGTGGCTGGGGGAATTGAGGGAGGGCTGTGATTGTGGGGAGCATGTGGCTGGGGGAATTGAGGGAGGGCTGTGATTGTGGGGAGCATGTGGCTGGGGGAATTGGGGGCCTGTGATTGTGGGGAGCATGTGGCTGGGGGAATTGGGGGGGCCTGTGATTGTGAGGAGCATGTGGCTGGGAATTGGGGATGGCTGCAATTGTGGATGTACTAGGGGCAAGCAGCATTCCCTAACCTCTACATGTGTTCCTCTCCATTCTGCCCCCCGCCACCGACTTCAGAGTGACAACATGGCTTCTTCTATGCAACCAATCGATCTTGCTGTTCTTTTGGTTGCTGCTGGAGCTGAGGAGGAGGAGCAGAAGGAAGAATTGCGGGCACTTGAGGCCTGGGCCTTACTACTTGCAGGACCAGAGGGAGATGACCACCAGAGGGAAACAACCACCAGAGGCCAGAGGTGGCCGCCATTCACCCAGACGGGGGGTCGTAGGAGAAAGAGGGAGCAGAAACTCCGGCAGTTCCGTGCACGAGAGTCCTTCGACCATATGTCGTACACCGTGTGCCACTAACGTCTCCAATTCTGAAAGGAGACTGTGCAACACCTGTGCAACCTGTTGCAGGACCACTCTCGGTGGCTGTCAAATTGATGTCTGCTCTAAACTTCTACGCGATTGGTTCGTTCCAGACCCTGAGCGGCGATGTCTGTGGCATCTTCCAATCTGCTATGCACACTTGTGTGAGGCAGATCACTGAAGCCCAGTATGCTCAGGCTGGCCAGTTCATTAACTTCAACCTGGACCAGGCACAGCAGGAAACCCGGGCTGCAGGGTTTGCAGCCATTGTGAGGATGCCTAACGTGCAGGGGGTGATCGACTGCACACACGTCGCCCTCAAGGCCCCCATAGAGAATCCACGGAGATTTGTAAATAGGAAGGGGTTCCACTCCCTGAATGTTCAGCTAGTGTGCGACCATAACATAACCATCATGCACGTCTGTGCCAGACATCCAGGCAGTGTGCATGACAGCTTCTTTGTCAGGAGCTCAGACATCCCAGAGGCATTCGAGGAGGAGCCCAGGCTGCGGGGGTGGCTCCTGGGTGAGATGGGTTACCCGCTTCGGACATGGCTGATGACGCCTGTGCAGAGCCCTGTGACTGAGGCGGAGACCCGCTATAATGAGCACATGTAGCCACCCGCGCGATAGTGGAGAGGTGCACTGGGCTCCTCAAAATGCGATTCTGGTGCCTGGACCGATCTGGCGGGGCCCTCCAGTACAGCCCCCTGATCGTCTCCATTGTGGTGTGCCTTGCACAATCTGGCTCTGCAGCAAGGTGACCTCTTGGAGGAGGAGGAGGAGGACGTGGAGGCTGACCAGCCAGGCGTCGCTGGGGAGGATGACCAGCAGGAGGAGGAGGACGAGGAGGAGGAGGAAGATGAGGAAGAGCACGCATTGGAACACCACCCAGGCGCTGGAGGATTAGCAGCTCAAATGAGGCATGCGAGGGCAGCAAGGGAGACCCTGTGATCAGTAAGTTTGCGGACGACACAAAATTGGCAGGACTTGCAGATAGTGAGGAGCATTGTCAGAAGCTACAGAAGGACATAGATAGGCTGGAAATTTGGGCAAAGAAATGGCAGATGGAGTTCAATCCTGATCAGTGCGAAGTGATGCATTTTGGTAGAAATAATGTAGGGAGGAGCTATACAATAAATGGCAGAACCATAAAGGGTGTAGATACGCAGAGGGACCTGGGTGTGCAAGTCCACAGATCCTTGAAGGTGACGTCACAGGTGGAGAAGGTGGTGAAGAAGGCATATGGCATGCTTGCCTTTATAGGACGGGGCATAGAGTATAAAAGTTGGGGTCTGATGTTGCAGATGTATAGAATGTTGGTTCGGCCGCATTTGGAATACTGCGCCCAGTTCTGGTCGCCACACTACCAGAAGGACGTGGAGGCTTTGGAGAGAGTACAGAGGAGGTTTACCAGGATGTTGCCTGGTATGGAGGGGCTTAGTTATGAGGAGAGATTGGGTAAACTGGGGTTGTTCTCCCTGGAAAGACGGAGGATGAGGGGAGACTTAATAGAGGTGTATAAAATTATGAAAGGCATAGATAGGGTGAACGGTGGGAAGCTTTTCCCCAGGTCGGTGGTGACATTCACGAGGGGTCATAGGTTCAAGGTGAAGGGGGGGAGGTTTAACACAGATATCAGAAGGACATATTTTACACAGAGGGTGGTGGGGGCCTGGAACGCGCTGCCGGGCAAGGTGGTGGAGGCGGACACACTGGGAACGTTTAAGACTTATCTAGATAGCCATCTGAATGGAGTGGGAATGGAGGGATACACAAGAATGGTCTAGTTTGTACCAGGGAGCGGCATGGGCTTGGAGGGCCGAAGGGCCTGTTCCTGTGCTGTACTGTTCTTTGTTCTTTGATCACCAGGTGGTTCACTTGTTCGGGGATGGTGTCGAGCCTCTCAGCCATGGGCCCCAGAATTTGAGAATCTTGTTCAGTCCCTCAGCTGTGGCCTGCTGTGACTCGGCTGCAGCTCTCTGGGACTCTGTTGTGGCCTGCTGTGACTTGGCCATCACTTGGAGCTTGCCACTCGTGGTGAGGATCCCCTGCCCCAGGCTTTTCACTGCAGACGCCATCCTTGCAGTGTTGTCCTGGAAAGCACGCAAGACAGGCAATAGCTGGTCCTCCTGAAAGCTTTGGGATTCCTCCTAACAGCATTGCAGTCGGTCCAGTGTGGCTGTCAGCCCCTCTTGCATTCCCTGGCTCTGTTGCTGCATCTCCAGCAGCTGAGGGAGAAGTGATCTCAGAGGCCCAGCATGTAGCCCGGGGCCAGCTGACTCCTCGCCTCCGGCAGGTCCCTGCGCGCCAGAGGCCTCGGATGTTCCCTCCTCCACCCGATGTACATCAGCAGATGTGTCGTGCTCACCAGAGAGTGACCCAGAAGCCTCAGCACAAACTGGACCCACCGACGTGTCAGTATCTGGGATGGTGAGTTGTGAGGTGGCTGCTGACCCCAAAACGGTGCCACCCTCAGAGGTCTCTTCACCCGCACCCTCCGAGGACTCGTCCGAGCTGTCTGGACCAGGAGGGGCGGGAGCTGTAGCCAGGGCCTGTAGTCCAGAAGGCCCTAGGGCAACACAGGACACAAGGTTAAGTGCAAGGGAGGGAGAGGAATCCGGGATGCCAAACACAAGATTCACATTTCTCCATTGAACATAGAACAAAGAATCAAGAAAATTATATCACAGGAACAGGCCCTTTGGCCCTCCAAGCCTGTAGCGACCAGGCTGCCCATCTGATTTGTAACCTCCTATCCTTCCGGGGACCATATGCCTCTATTCCCATCCCATTGACATAACTGTAGAGATGCCCCTTAAAGGTCACTATCGTATCTGCCTCTGCGACCTCCCCCGACAGCGAGTTCCAGGCATCCACTACCCTCTCTGCGCAAATAAACATGCCTCATAGTTCTCCTTTAAACCTTGCCCCTCACACCCGAAACTTGTGCCCCCGAGAAGTTGCCTCGAAGTGATTGAAGGAATGACAGGTGCTCATGTCTTGATGGCAGCCCAACCATGCTGTTGCTGACAGCCCGCATCTCCCCTTTCCTGGAGCGCTCCAGCGCCCGCTCCTCAAAGGGGGTGAGGATCCGAAGGTCTGGCTCACCACCCCCTGTCTTCGCCCTCTCATGGGTGTTATGGTCAGTCTTCACCTGTGGAGACAGAAGGAGCCATGAAAAAAATGGTGGTGTGACTCCTGCAGAATAGCAGGTGGTGGCCTTTAGAGGGCAAACGTAGTGGGGCTGCTGGGGGGGATAGGAAGGAGGTGCTTGGGGGTCAGAAGCTGGAAGCATGCAGGGTGCTGGGGATGGGATGATCCGGGGGAGATTTGGGGGAAGATGCAAGATGGGGTTCAGCACTCACTCTTGCTGCCTGGATGAGGTCATTGACCTTTTTCCGGCACTGCTTCCCGGTTCGGGGGGGAGGGGGGGGGGGGGGGGCGGTGACCTGGCACTGACCAAGGCGGCGATGTCCTCCCAGGCCGCATTTCCATCAGACCCCTTGGTCTGCGTCCTCCTGGGGTGAAGAGGATGTCCTGCCTCGGCTCTGCTGCAGCCAGCAGCAGGTCGCCCTCAGTAAATCGGGGGGCTGGTCGTGCGCACATTTTGTGCAGGAATTCCTGCCTGTCCATTCTTGAGTTTTCAATGGAGCAGCCCCTCGTTAGGGCAGATCAGCTGCAGGCAGTTTGGCAGAGCATTCCAGCAAGTTCCATGCAGTTTGCTTGTTAGCATTGAGGGGAAGGCAAGTGAGCACTTGCAGGTGTGCTGATGGAGGGGGGGGGGGGGGGGGGGGGGCGGGGGGCGGAGGGTGCTGGGGGGGTGGGGGAGTGGTGGTGGGGGGGTGGGGGTGGATCAGTGCCTCAATGATTAGGGATGGGGAGAGAGAGGGGAGGTGTCACACAGCCATCGGAGAGCGGAGGAGATGGGGGCCTTCTGGGGAGGGTCCGGGGTGGGGGTGAGGGTGGATCACTCTGCCTGATATCTGGAGGGGGTAGGGGGGAGGGTGGATCTCTCTGCCTGAGATGAATGAGGGGGAAAGGGGGAGGGGGCAGCGATTGGTCTGGGTGGTGGGGGGGGGTGGGGGGATAAGGGAATCAGTAATGCTGTGGGGGCTGGGGCAATGTCTGTGGGGCCAAGGGGAGGCATTATCCGGCCCGGGCGCAATGTGGTCGGGGAACAGCATTCTTTCATGATCGGAGCTGCAGGATTTCGGGAGCGATAAGCCCTGCCCACAGGCTTCTGCAGCACGATTCGGAATCACCGCTTTTTTTGTCAGGCAGAGTGCGTATGGAGGCGCCGGAGAGCGGGTTTATAAGTCGGATCTGGAACACTCCCAGATTCAGCACTTAGAATCAAAATGGTAAAATCAAGCCCTGTGACTCTATGAGCTGGAGTTGATTGAGATTGGGCAGCAACAAGGAAAGGAAAAAGGGGCAATGCTGACTGAGGGAGAGAAGGACAGCGAGAGAGGTGACAGCCCTATGAAGTCTTCTGGGGAACAGAAGAAAGAAGGTGCACTCTTCAGAGAAGGTTGATGTCAAAAGACAGTAGGTCTGGCACAATTGTGGGGAGAGTAAGGGTTATCCATCTCGGGAAGGTCAATACAGAAGTGCTGAGAGTTGACGGTTAACAGAGGGAGGTCAAGGGTGATAGAGAGAGGGTCACGGATTATGGATGGCAGGTTGAAGTAACGGGGTCAGTCCCACTGTGCTGGGCGTAAGTTCAAGGGTCAGTGATAGCTGGTGAAGGATGATGGGGGTGGGATTGTTGAAGGTCACAGAAGGGTGCTGGAGCAAGGGTTGAGATTGAAGAAGGGAAGGAAGGTTCAAGGTAATCGAAGGAGGGTAAAAAGTGATGGCTTCCAGTTCCTGACTGATTATACAAATGTCCATGGACATGCCTGCATCAATAACAAGAATGCTCCTCAAGGATAGTGTTGACCACTGGGAGGCCAGGGTATTGCTAATGCTCAGAATGGGACTCCCATTGGTCAAAACATGCACAGGTTAGGAGGAGGGCTTCCCGCTGCCATTTCTGGAAAAAAAGACCACCGGCCATTCCTGGATATCCAGAAGGAGCATCCCTGAACCGTGAGGCATTCTCCATCTGCACTCGGACATTTGCCACTCTTAAATAGGGTGGTAGCAGCCTCGGTTATCCAGATGGCAGGGGGAGAGGGGGATGGCAGAATCCCCGGTTATTCAGGTAGTCGATGGAGAGGGGGTAGCAGCATTCGAGCTTCCAAAACCTCTTTTCAGACCGTGAGAATAATGCTCATGTCTTGCAGGGAATTACTGCCTATCTGGGTGCCCATTTAAACGTGGCATTCAGACCTTTGACCCCATTAGGTAGCAGTGGGGACATCAACTTGCTGTCTGCCACCATTGCATGATTCATTGTTCTCCATGACTCTGAAAACCAAATTGACTGGCTGCCACATGTGGCACGGTGGCACAGTGGTTAGCACTGCAGCCTCACAGCACCGGGGACCCGGGCTCAGTTCCAGCTTTGGGTCACTGTATGGGGTTTGCACATTCTCCCTGTGTCTGTGTGGGTTTCCTCCAGGTACTCCAGTTTCCTCCCACAGTCCAAAGATGTGTGGGTTAGATGGATTGGTCATGCTAAATTATCCCTTAGTGTCCAAAGACATGTAGGTTCGGGGGATTAGCTATGGCAAATGTTCAGGATTATTGAGAAAGGGTGGGGGAGAGGGTCTGGGCAAGATACTCTGCCAGAGAGTCAGTGCAGACTCAATGGGCCAAATGACCTCCTTCAGCACTGTCGGGATTCTACGATTCTATGTTCCTGCGGGTTCAGTTGTCCCACCTACGGGCAGAAGTCCTGCCTCCTCAATAGCCTCCTTGCTATTGGAAGATTCTGCCCCGGGGGTTTAATTCCTTCTTAAAGTTACCAATTGATTGCACGTGAACTCGCTGCAGTGAGAAGCAGTTCTACAAGTTCAGCCTCCTGTGGGAGAAAAAACTTTCTAATCTAACTTTTCTTAAGGCTTAATAATAGAATATTAACTGCTCTTTTTTTTTGTTAATAGTTAGCATAATTGAAAACCTTTATCTGTTCCTTTCTCTTCATTTTGCTCAGTGCTCTCAGAGGCCATCTTCAGACTGACTGTGCCAATTCTCATCAAGGATCAAACATTAGACAATTTTCTCTTTCAGCATCAGCCTTTTTAAAAAAATTTCAGATGTTTCTTTCTCTGTTCTCAAACCATCTTGGTTTGGCTTTGCAGTGTGCGCTGCCTTCGCTGCGAAGTGTTTGATGAATGTGATTTTTAACATTCTCCTCGAATGAAACGACTGGTGCAGTGAGAGAACGTGGACATTCGAGGGCAGCAGTGAGCTCCATTTCATCCAAAACTCGACTCAAATCTCCAGCTATAAGATTGCGGGTGGCAGTGAGACAAGTGAACCTTCCCAGAATGTCAGGGACAAAAGGGTGTCCTGGGCACATAGTTCCAAGAGCAGCGTATAAATCACCTGGATTGTATCCATTACCAGTAGGCCAGTGTTGCTATTTCTTGCCAGGACCTTGTTTGGAATAGATTAACCAGGATCAGTCCGGTTCAAACACTCAAGAGCGTAAAGCAGAATGTGAGGTAGAGCACACGAATGTAATGTTCTCACTCAAAGAAACGTAGAAAAGCTACAGCACAAACAGGCCCTTCGGCCCACAAGTTGTGCCGAACACATCCCCACCTTCTAGACCTACCTAGTAACAATGACACAGAATGCAGCAAATGAGATGATGTGGAAATAAAGTGCAGGGACTGGGGTGACATACAAACAATAAGGTCATTGGAAGGGAAGTAATACATCGACGTCAATGTTAACCTCTTCACGTTGGGTGGGAGAGGGTCAAGATAATAATTTTAAACAGGAAATGTGACCACTATGTACCTTGTACCATTTCTGTACTGGCTGGTTATGTGACGTGCAAGTGTCCTGCCATGAAGAGGCAAGATTTTATATTAACATATTTAACTCAGGCTCCCATGTGCAATTAGGATTCTGATTTAAATTTATTTCACTGTGTCACAAGTAGGCTTATGTTGTAGGTAAAAAACCTCTGACACTATTAGTGGTTCAAAATGCAGTGTTTATTTTCACAATTGTGGGAGAAGTGAGGTTCCTAACAGTGACCCCCAGCCTTCTCATCGAACACAAGTAAGAACAGAGTTTATATATGTCCCTGGCCCCGCCCTCATTACATTGCAATTCTCTAAGATGTCTGTCATTGTTCATGGTGAGATTCTTGTTGTATTAGCAGTATCTTCCTCTGTGTAGTTTGTTCGATCTCCAAGGCCACGATTGTTCGTCATTTATATCCTTGAAACAACATCACAGGTTTTGCACAAACAAGTTAACTAATCTACATACAGGTTTGTATAATACTTTATATCAGGATAAGATGAATAACGTATGATGAATATATATATATGAATCTATGGTTATACAAAGACAGAAGGCATACATGTCAACTCCATCGTGTTAAACAAAGGTACATAAAAATGGAGACTGTTTAGCTTATTTCGAGCTGGGTTAATCGCATTTCTTGATAACAAATGGAGACAGAGGAATAGTTGTTCCTTTTATCTGGCACAGACATGAAAAACACCGAACTCTGACAAAAACATGGACTCTGCAGTGTTCTCAACAAAATCACAGAGTTTGGGTCTTAATGCTTAAGTGTGACAAAGTTCATTAACCCATTCCCGACTGCAGCTTACATTAACACTGCAATGAAATTACCATGAAAATCCCCTAGTTGCCACACTCTGTGCCTGTTCAGGTACACTGAGAGATTATTTATCATGGCCAATGCACCTAACCAGTATGTCTTTCCGACTGGGAGGAAACCGGAGCACCCGGAGGAAATCCACGCAAGCACGGGGAGAACGTGTAGCTTCCGCAGATAGTGTCCCAAGCCGGGAATCGAACCCAGGTCCCTGGGGTTGTGTGGCAGCAGTGCTAACCACTGTGCTGCCGCTAAAATTTAAATTTAACAGTTGCTACAGAAGGGTCAGGAAACATGAGTAAAGGGAAGGCCATAGGTGTCACCTCAAGAAAGTAAGTGCCTTTTAAATCACTCCTTGTGGGTCAGGAGGAGAAAGAATTCACCCCTGAATTCACAATGAGGTTTTTGGCCTCCCCTCTGTCAATCATGGAATCCTTCCCCACCTCGTGTGCTCTAACTCACTTTCTGCTTAGACTCTTCAGTGCTTGAACTTAATCGATCCTGGCCAATCGCTGGCCTTTCCTGCTCCTGTGATCACCTCTCCTGATGGTCAGGGATCATCCTAAAGGTCAAAGGCTGTGACCCACCTGCCAAAGGTCATGAATGTAGCCCAATCCATCACGAAAACCAGCCTCCCATCCATTGACTCTGTCTACACTTCCCGCTGCCTTGGTAAAGCACAATTAAGGACCCTACGCACCCCGGACATTCTTTCTTCCACCTTCTTCCTTCGGGAAAAAGATGCAAAAGTCTGCGGTCATGTACCAACCGATTCAAGAACAGCTTCTTCCCTGCTGCTTGTCAGACTTTTGAATGGATTTACCTCGCATTCAGTTGATCTTTCTCTACACCCTAGCTATGACTGCAACAATACATTTTGCATTCTCTCCTTTCCTTCTCTATGAATGGCATGCTTTGTCTGTATAGTGCAAGAAACAATACTTTTCACTGTAGGTTAATACATATAAGAATAATAAATCAAATCAAATCAAATTGATTTTTCTGCCGGCAGCTAGGCAGCCTGCAAATTTTGTCGTTTACCAAACAGAGAATGGTGTTTAAAAAAAAGTCATAATGATAAATATGTCGTCAAATTTGGCAGGACATCTCTGTCCTCGGTTTTGGTATTTCCCCCACCATTTTCACACCTACACCCTCTCCACTTTCCCGTGAATATTAGGATGATATGTCAGCTCTGTCCTCCACTCGACTCGAGAACAGAATGTCACTGCCACCCTTCACTTTGAAGACCAAACATATGCAAGCACTTATAATGTCATCACCAAAGTGATTAAAATTTAAATTAATAAGAAAAAAACTGCTGAGATTTGCTTCTGCGTCCAGTTAATATTTTCAAGTAATAATCCATATCAGTTCAGCAATTTGTGTAGTACACTTGACACGCTCCAGTATAGGTTATGCTGGCATTTTACTGCAGTGCTAGGGGAGTGTTGGACTGTTGTAGTTATCACCCTTTAGCTGAGATCCTTGAACAGGGATCTGTGTGTGTCTGTTCTGGTGGCTTAGGTGGATATTCTACAGCATTATGTAAAGAAGGAAAAAAACAAGTTCTCTCGTGGCCCTGGTCAATATTTCACCATGAATAATAACACACAAAAAAGGGCAAGATTAATTGTCCTTTGTAGAATCTTACTGGGTGACTGTTCCATTTGCCTGCATAATAATAGTCACTACATCTAAACATAATTAATTCCATGAAATGATTTTAAACATTTCTGAGAAACGTGAAAGAGTTCAGTATAAACACCATGCCCTAATGTTTCTTAATGTCAGGGACATGTTTCGAGTAACAGTCTGTAATATTTGATTCTGTGAATTTTGTTCCATTTGTATTAGAGTGAGTTATTCAAAACCATCAGCAACACACAAACAACTGCTCGTGCATTTATTAGGAAGTGACAATCACAACTTGGAGTCATGGGCCCACCATTTCCTGATCAGCATTCACTGTGATGAGGGTGCTTGATTGGGGAATTAACTCTACCAGTCCTGAATAGTGAAGGACAAGTATAGAAACCTTGGAGGAGGAATGGAAGGAGTACTGAATGAGTCACACAGTGATCAGGATCATATATGCAGAGACGTTAAGCAATTTGTCTAAATTTTTCATTTATTCATTGAAGGGACGTGGCAATTGCTGTTAGGGAGAGAATCCCAGGATTTTGATCCAGCAATAGTGAAGAATATTTCCAAGTCAGCATGGTGTGTTGCTTTGGAGGGGAACTTGTGATGTTCCCATTCATCTACTATCCTTGTAGTAGAAAGAGAGGTTACAGGTTTAGAAGTTGCTGTCTAAGGAGCTTTGGTGAGTTGCTGCTGTGCATCTTGTAGATGGTACACATTGCTTCCACTGTTTGTTGGTGGCGGAGGGAATGGATGTTGAAAGTGATGGGTGGGGTGCTGGTCAACCAGGCTGCTTTGTCCTGGATAATGTTGAGCTTCTTGAGTGTTGTTGGAACTGCATTCATCCAGGCAAGTGGAGACCATTCCTTTACTGCTGACTTGTTCCTTCTAGATGGTCGACAAGGTTCAAGATTCAGGATGTCAGTTACTCCCATAGAATTCCATTATCTGCCATTACTATCAAGCTTCAGACGATCCTCTGGCTTGATGGCAATGGTAGAGTGGGGGCTATGCCAAGCCTTGAGGTTGCAGATTGTGGTTGAGTACAATTCTACTGCTACTGATGGCCCACAGCACCTCATGGATGGCGGCGGGATCGTCTGGTACTGCTGCTGTTAATGGGATATCCTATTGAATCCACCAGTGGGAAGGGTGGAAAAATCCAGCCCTAAGACATTATTTCCATACTTGATGATCTAATGGTCCCTGCTGATAAATGGGATACGGGCTGAGAATAGGATGAGGCAGAGCTTGGATGGTGACTTGGGCTATTGGAGTTCACACAGTAAGGAGTCTAACAACACCAGGTTAAAGTCCAACAGGTTTATTTGGTAGCAAACGCCACTAACTTTCGGAGCGCTGCTCCTTCGTCAGATGGAGTGGAAATCTGCTCTCCAACAGGGCATAGAGACACAAAATCAAGTTACAGAATACTGATTAGAATGCAAATTTCTACAGCCAACCAGGTCTTAAAGATACAGACAATGCGAGTGGAGGGAGCATTAAGCACAGGTTAAAGAGATGTGTATTGTCTGTATCTTTAAGACCTGGTTGGCTGTAGAAATTCGCATTCTAATCAGTATTCTGTAATTTGATTTTGTGTCTCTGTGTCCTGTTTGAGAGCAGATTTCCACTCCATCTGACGAAGGAGCAGCGCTCCGAAAGCTAGTGGCGTTTGCTACCAAATAAACCTGTTGGACTTTAACCTGGTGTTGTTAGACTCCTTACTGTGTTTACCCTAGTCCAACGCCGGCATTTCCACATCATGACTATTGGAGTTCCAGCAGGCAGGAAACTGAAAGGGAGGGGAGCAGAAAAATTATCGCCAGAATTCTACTGCCCCGCCCGCCATGGAATCAGAGCGGGTGAGGGGCGGACAACGGAAATGTCCGTTGACCTCGGGGTGGGAATTTCCAGTCTCGCTCAGGCTGTAAAATCCATTTTCTCATTGTGATGATACAGCAGTAAAGGGTTTGACTGTCATGCCATTTCTTTGCTGTGCTTCTGTTTTTTTCTGTTTTATATATTTGCTGAAAATGATTATAGAGTCAGTACTCCATTGAGTTACATTTGATTTATGAGATTTTCACGTGCAGAGTATCATGAGGTGTGACTGTTATTGCTTGCTTTTGTTTTAAAGACAGTGATGTGAAGAGAAATCAAGGTCAGTGCAGTCTGAAGCAGAGCTTACCAGGTCTCTTTGTGTACAAGGGATGCTTGCTCCCTTGATGGCTTGGGTTGCCAACTCTCCAGGATTGCCCTGGGGTCTATAGGAACTGAAGATCAAACTCCAGGACACTGTTGTGTGCAACCTGAGAGAAAGATCATGGGTCATTAAAGGAAACATCCTTCCTTAAAAAAATTACTTCAAACACCTTTGTTAATTCTATGAACGATTGTAGATGGGTTATGGTGGAAGGATGTTTGACTGCATGGGCCAGGCAGCAGTGGATTGAATGATTGTGTGATGAAGCCTCCAGGAATACGGCACGGTGGCACGGTGGTTAGCACAGGGCCCCAGGTTCGATTCCCGGCTTGG
This sequence comes from Mustelus asterias, assembly GCF_964213995.1. Lineage (NCBI taxonomy): Eukaryota > Metazoa > Chordata > Chondrichthyes > Carcharhiniformes > Triakidae > Mustelus > Mustelus asterias. Next base: position 28,097,138 of record NC_135807.1, read on the forward strand.
GTCACTGTCTGTGTGGAGTTTGCACATTCTCTCTGTGTCTGCGTGGGTTTCCTCCGGGTGCTCCGGTTTCCTCCCACAGTCCAAAAGATGTGCAGGTTAGGTGAATTGGCCATGATAAATTCTCTCCCTCAGTGTTCCCGAACAGGCACCGGAATGTGGCGACTCGGGGATTTTCATCGTAACTTCATCACAGTGTGAATGTAAGCCAACTTGGGACTAATAAATAAACTTTACACCCAAGCAAAGTTGGCAATCCTACTTCACTGAAAGCAAAATACTGCGGATGCTGGAAATCTGAAATAAAAACAGAAAGTGCAGGCCCTTAAGTCATGTGGACTCGAAACGTTAACTTGAAATGTTCTCTCTCCACAGATACTGCCACAGAATTACATGGAGCAGCATAGTCCATGCTAGTGTTTGTCTCTACATGAGCCTCCTCCCAACCTTGATCGATCAATATATCCTTCTATTTCCTTCTTACGCATCCTTATATCAACACTGTTTATCCTATTGGCCCTTTGTGGTAGCAAGTTCCATATTCTAACCACTCTTTTGTAAAGAACTCAATGGCAATTTCATCCATATTGGAATAACTTGGCACATTCGCTGGTTAGTCTTGTGTAGGAAAAATGGCTATGTGACAAACTATAGGCCTGTAAACCCGCAAGAAACGGTAAGATGGAAAATTAGGATGGGCTATCGTGGAATCATAGAATTCCTGCAGTGCAGAAAGAGGTCATCAAGCCAGCACCGACAATGATCCCACCCAGTCCATATTCCCACATATTTATCCTAACAGTCTGATGCGCGGTTAATTCACTCGGGAGGCTAGGACGTACCCGGGAATAAAGGCTTTTATTCACATCAAGAATAGAGCATACTGCTTAACAATACTATCCCAGGCTAAGGGCCACTAGGAAGTAGCAGTTACCTTTATACTCCTGTAAGAAGGCGGAGCCAAACGGAGTGTACCACAGAACAATGCTAACAGGTGGAACACCCCAACCCTAACCCCAACGGTAACAAGAGTAACATATGTACAAGTACCCATAGTGGTAACCATCTATGGTTCACCACACAGTCCCCCTGACACAAGGTGCAATTTAGCATGGCCAACCAACCTAACCTGCTCATCTTTGGACTGTGGGAGGAAACCAGAGCACCCAGAGGAAACCCACGCAGACACGGGGAGAACGTGCAAACTCCACACAGACAGTGACCCAAGGCTGGAATTGATCCCGGGTCCTTGATGCTGTGAAGCAGCAGCGTTAACCACTGTGCCACCGTGCCGCCCCAAGAAAACCACATCATACAGAGAGAGAGAGAGAGAGAGTTAGGAAGTTTATGAATGAATGGGAGGCAGTATAGTGATGCTTCCTAAAATTAAACTCAAGTGCATGAAAGGATAGAATGAGCATGGTTTGTCTAAACATAACAGTGCAAAAGAGACATTAGGATTTGTTCCCCAGTCTGACATACGCTGTAAATATCTTCATGTTTATCACAAAGGCACATTCAGTGGCTACAGGGTTAATTTAAGAAGCAGGACAGCTTGACAGCCTCAGTGTTCCGCTGAGTAGCAGAATGGGTTATTTACATGCTAGATTAACCTGCAGAACAGAACTCTGCAGGAGCACAGAATGTCTCTGTTCCTGCTTAAACACACACATGACGCAGTGTTATTCAGCATAACATGGCTGTCTATACCAATGGCAAAGTGGACACCTGCTGCTATCCCAGGCAAACAGTCAGGAAGAAAGCAGCAGGAAAATGGAGGCGATTAAAGAAGCATTACTTCAAAATGAGAACAGCAGTTGGAGAAATATCAGTGCCCTTATATTTTTATAATCAATGCCACTGCAGTCGATGCGCTTAACCTGCGGGGGAAATGTAATATTTTACTGGATTGCCTGATTAGAAGCAAGGATTTACTCACAGTTTAACAGCTACTTCTGACATACAGATAATCTTGTGAAAAGCCGTCTCAGAGAACTGCAAGAAAAAGCACATCAGAGTAAGGGGATCCATTAAAATAGAGACATTGAGCAACCTAATTAAAATTTGCCACATTATGAAGGAGACTGACAGGATCAATGCAGGTAGATTGTTCGCATTGAAGGAAGGCTCTAAATGTCAGGTCGACAGGTTACAAATGAAGAAGTTAGCAACGTGTAGAAATGTCAGGTGATATCTTTCACTTGCTGGAGTTAATATTTGTGGCAATGCATTGGAACAGACAGTAAGATACATTCCTAGAGAGGGAAGTGAAGCAGTATACCACAGGATTGGAATCTATTCAAATGGCGCAGATGCTTGACTTTATGGCCTTCCCTCGTTCCAAAAAATCCATATCTTTCTTTGATACGTGAGCTGTAATCACAAGATACAATATTGGTGGCAAACACATTAATGGGTGTGTGTGTAATTTTGCCTACATTGAAGAAAGTATTCACGTATTTAAAATAAATGGGCTCGTGCCTTTGTTAAAGTGACAGGCAGAGAATAATTCACACGTCTGTATTGACGCATTCGTCGCCTTTGTCAAAGGAGAACAATTTCCACCTCAGAATACTGGCAGGAATTTGCAGCATCTCAAGAAAGGGCTGACTGTTAGTACAATAGAGGGACAGGAGTCGTGGCATGAGAAAAGGACCTGTGATCCATGAAAGATGTCTGATTTATTTGCTGCTCCAGTAACCTCACTTGTGATTGCCCCAGGCACAATCCCTGCTGACATGCGCTCTCTGTCTTCTTTAGTAGAGAAGTTGATGTCACTCTGTACCTTTCTGAAGAAACACTTGGCACAAGATTTCTTTTATTGGGAAATAGCCTGCTTGCTACGTCCACTGTTCCCTGTGCTTTCTGTTCCCTATTGGCAGCATAATGCCAATGAATTTTATGTCACCAGGCTGGTAGGTATTTCATCAAAGATTTCAGCTTAAAAAGTATAGTGTCTAAGGTCAGGATTTTATAGTCCTGCCACCAGTGGATACGGAGGACCATTTAAATCTGTATTCAGTTCAGAGGGACCATAATATCCCATCAGGAGGGAAGGGCTGGCCTACCTATTGCAGCAGTAATGTTGCAATGCAGTTTGAACCATTGGGGGCTTTCCCTGTGACATCAATGACCTCAGTTTGTTTTTTGGTGTTGTCCATGGTCAAATGCTGTATTACTGATGAGAAGAGTTGCTCCCACTCCTCATTCTGTAGAATGCGCTGTGCTGCATCTGACCCGAGCAGTGATATGTCGTATTTGTCAAAGTCAGCTCTGTCAGTAATTGAGTCGATGGACAATAGGGCCATGAAGCATCCCATTCATTGAGTAGACAGCTTGAAGTTCAGGCCTCGCATAATCCAGTCAAAATATATTTGCCATTGTTAAGAGCATAGCTGATGGTAAACATCAGGGTGTTCCAACTCCTGGAAGGGAAACTTGAAACAACTGTCTTCAACTATATATTCCACCTTGGTATAATGTGAGGGAAAATTTGAAAATCATAGAATGGTGTCCCAGAAATGTTGTGCTTTTGGGTAAAATAAACATTTATTAAACAATAAAATATACAACAATAAAGTCAATTAGTAGACGTAACTAAATCAATGGCTATACACGGTATCTCCAACTTTACCCAGTTCCAAACATCTTTATTTCCCTATCTTCAGAGCTAATTCGCCCCAATGGACATCTCATAGGATTTTAAAAATGATGAATAAAGTTCAGTAACAGTTACCACACCAGGCAGTTATATCTTTTGGGTTTCTTCCGATGTAGGACAAAACAATTGATTGTTTGAAGGAAGCTTTCTTCACAAACACAGCTTACTGGGAGTTAAAACAGCTATCTTGCTGTGGGATGGGGTCTCAAAATTATTCTTGCACAGGTTGAATTGTTCTTGTTTTTCCTTTTTAAACTTTCCTTACCTGAACTAACCTCTTCAGAAGTCAAACTTAAATACCTTCAGTTGATGAGTCTACTTTTAAGAATGTAATTGCAAAGTTCACATCTTGTCTCCTCTTTGAACCTCTGGCACCTTATTCAAGGCCTTGATGTTCTATTCCCCATTGTTAGAGCTTGCTTTAGGTAAACACCTGTTTGAGGTGTTGCTAGGCTCATCTAAATATCAAAAGTTCTCGTCCCATTACCCTGACCAAACTGTCCCTGCCTTTAAGCAACTTCATTTTGTAAATAGTTTCAAAAACATCTAACCAGCAGAACCCATTCCAATTTATTGTATTTAAGTTTAAGTTCATTTATTGTTGTGACAAGCAGGCTTACATGAACACTGCAATGAAGTTACTGTGAAAATCCCCTAGCTGCCACACTCTGGCCCCTGTTCGGGTACACTGAGAGAGAATTTAACATGATCAATGCACCGAACCAGCACGTCTTTCAGACTGTGGGAGGATTTAAAGAGTTAAAAACAGGAGCATTTCATGAACTATTTACAGATACACAAACTATACAACTTCAAAAACAAATCTCAATATTCACACTTTACAGAGTAGCAACTGAATTTTCTTTCACTTTAAACTGTGTCACTAAATCAACCCTAACAACTGATTAATATCTACTGTGTGTGATCTGCTGTGAATCATAGAAACCCGACAGCACAGAAGGAGGCCATTTGAGCCATTGAGTCTACACCGACCACAATCCCACCCAGGTCCTATCCCCGTAACCCCATTTACCCTTTTAGTCCCCCTGACACTAAGGGGCAATTTAGCATGGCCAATCAACCTAACCCGCACATCTCTGGACTGTGGGAGGAACCAGAGCACCTGGTAGAAACCCACGCAGATACGGGGAGAATGTGCAAACTCCACACAGACAGCGACCTGAGCCAGGAATTGAACCCGAGACCTGGTGCTGTGAGGCAGCAGCGCTAACCATTGTGCCAACATGCCACCCTACTTCAGCACAGTGATTCACAGACAAACATATGAATTAGGAACAGGAGTAGGCCACTTAGCCCATCGAGCCTGCTCTGCCGTTCAATAAGATATGGCTGAATTGATTGTAACTTCAACCCCGCATTACGACCCACCCCAATAACCCTTCACCCCCTTGTTAATCAAGAATCGATCTCGCAATGCCTTAAAATTTGTCAAAGGCTCTGTTTCCACTGCCCTTTGAGGAAGAGAGTTCCAGATACTCTCAACCCTCTCAGAGAAAACATTATCGGGGCTGGATGGGGAGGGAGTAAGGGGGGAGGGGGTGAGGGGGGGGGAGGAGTGACGGGAAAGGGGGTGAGGGAGGAAGGGAGTGAGGGGGGAAGTGGGTGAGGGGGGAGTGGGTGAGGGGGTGGGGGAAGGAGGTGAGGAGGAAGGGGGTGAGCGGGGAAGGGGGTGAGGGGGAAAGGTGAGGGGCGAAAGGGGTGAGGGGGAGTAGCGAGTGAGTGGGGAGAGGGTAAGGGAAGGAGGTGAGAGCAGAAGGGGGTAAGGGGGAGGGGGAGGAGGTGGGGGAAAGGGCATAAGGGGGAAGGGAGTGAGGGGGAAGGGGATGAGGGGGAAAGGGGTTGGGGGGAAGGGGGTGAGGGGGCAGGGGGTGAGGGGGAAGGGGATGAGAGGGAAGAGGGTGAGGGGGGCAGGGGGGTGAGGAGTGAGAGGGTGAGGGGGAAGGAGTTCTTTGGGTGGGGGTCTTACATTTGTCTTTTTCAATGTTATTTGTTACCTGCATATTTTTGATTTGTTGTTTACGGTTCTGTTTGCAGCTTTGCTAAATGGCCAATGGCCAGTTTGTCGTGAAGTGAAAAAGTGAAAATGCACGTTTCCAATGCCATATCCTCTACTTCCACACAACTTCAAAACTGCCTGAGCTCAGCTGATGAAGAAACCTTCATCCACACTTCGGTTACCTCCAGACCTGGCTATTCTCAGGTCCAACCCCCCCATCCTCATCTTCCCTCCTCCATAAAGTTGAGCTCATCCAATGCTCCGTTGCCTGTTCCTGTCTAATTCTATTCTGTGAACACATGATCCGAGATGACACTTCAATGCTGCATCGTCTTTCCTGATAGATCATTAAACCAAAGCCTCGACTCCTTTCTCCAGAGGATGTGAAAGATCCCTCGACACTGTTTAAATATCAGGAAGTTCTCCTGGTGTTCTAATCAACATTCACTATCAACCAGTACCACAAAATGGATTAATTGCTGATTTATTCTGAAACTGTTCGTGGGGCCTTGGTGCGCACAAATGCAGGCACAGCTTTTGTCTAAAAAACAACAGTCCGAAATTGATCTTAAGAAATAGGAGCAATAGGGAGATGATGGCTTCGTGGTATTATCGCTGGACTATTAATCTGGAACTCAGCTGACGCTCTGGGTACCCCAGTTCAAATGCTGCCATGACAGATGGTAGAATTTGAATTCAATAAAAAAAATCTGGAATTAAGTATCTACCGATAACCATGAAGCTATTGGCGATTGTCGGAAAAAGCCCATCCGGTCCTTTAGGGAAGGAAATCTGCCGTTCTTACCTGGTCTGGCCTACATGTGACTCCAGAGCCACAGCAATGTGGTTGACTCTCAACTGCCCTATGAAAAAGGGCAACAGGGGATGGGTAATAAATGCTGGCCAGCCAGAGACGCCCATGTCCCACGAATGAATAAAAAAAGAGTACACCTTTCAGCCCATCAAGCCTGCTCCACAAGCTCTTTACACTTCCAAAGTAGATCATTGGCTTTTAAGTGCCTTGGTATTGCCCAAAGAAGGTATGCCTGATGTGCAGTACAGTGTGAGTAGAAATTTCCTCCATTAAATATAAGGATTATGGAAACCATTCGGCTGGATTTAATGCTCGTGGCCGGAGAGCTCATGGCAGCCATGACACACTCATTCCTGGGTGCTCCAACATGATCAAAAGTTAATCAGGCACACGCCTGGTCAGCATTGGGATTCTTGGGCCTCTGACAGCTTTTGGCCAATGTGAGGCCAGGGGCTCTTCAGTACAGCCATGCCGCTGGGAGTGGTGGTTATTGCTGGTACTGCAGTCTGCTCAGAACCAGGAGCAACACTGGAGTACCAGAGGAAAAGTAAGTGGGGAGGGCCCTTCATAGGCCAGTCAGGCAGGCCCCAGGGAAGGAAATCAGTTTAAATGCTGGGGTAGGGATGTCTTCCTGCAAGTCCCCTTGTGGCTGGTGGTGTGCTTTGTTGGGCAAATGGTGCCCGAGCAGGAGAGATCCTCCCTCAAAAGGCTGCTGACAGGCCCACCCAGGGTATATTTAGCAGCTTGCGCACATGACTAAGTGTGTTAAGTGCTTTAATTGGCCTCTGGGTGGTAGGGCTGCCTTCAACGCTTCTTGCCATCAAATTAATTGAAGGGAGTTGGAAGAGTGACAGGATCTCCATCCTGTGGCTTCCCGCCCCATTATGCAACTCCCATCCACCCTTATGGGGACGGGGAGGCATTAAATTCTCCCCGTTGTCTTTGGACACAGCTGCAAACTCAGTTTCTGAGCAACCAATTCCACCCCTTTCACCATTGTCTGCAGCTGAACCAGCCTGTTTGCAACCTGAACATTTACTCAACCCTGTTTGACCCTGGGCTGAACTCCTGACCCCATATCCTCTCTGTCCACAAGATTGCCTACTTCTGTCTGTCTTCACCCTGTCTCATCCACCTCCTACTGAATCCTTTATCCATGCTTTTCTGACCTACAGGCTTGATTATCCCAATATCTGTCTGGCTAATGTTTCTTCTTTACTCCTCCATCAACTTTAACTCAACAAAGCTTTGCAGTTTTTTTAATCCCTTCTCATGCATGAGTTTACCAATTACCCCTTGCTTGCTGAACTATGTTGGCTCATAGCCTGGAAGCAACTAGTGTGTGTATTTTTTTGGCCTTTACTTTAACAGCAGTTTTTCAAGTTTAAAGTGAAAACTAGAAGTGGGCAGCAAAGGAGTCTGGGAAGGGTTTTTATTTTAACTTTAAAAGTCAGTTACCTGGGTGGTTCCCCCTCAGTAGTAGTTTTTTTTTTTCTCTCGGGCCCCTAGCCCTATAAATTGGTGCAGTGGAGATACCCGATCCTCTACACTGGTAGAGGATCCCACCCTTCCATCCTCCTCTAACCTAATTATAAGTGTGGGGAAGTTTTTTGTTTTCTTTTTTTCTTGCTGGTAATGGCTTCAGGGATGGCAGTTCAGGCAGTAAGCTGCATCTCCTGTGGGATGTATGTGGTGAGGAAATCCAGTAGTGTTTCAGGAGATTTTAGTTGTAAGAAGTGCATTAGATTGCAGCTTCTGGAGGAGCGTGTAAAGGAGCTGGAGGGGGAGGTAGAGGAACTCCGCATAATTCGGGAGGCGGAGGTGGAAGTTGATAGGAGTTATAGAGAAATAGTAACTCCTAGAAATGAGGCTTGGGTTAATGCCAGGAGGAGGGGTAAGAAGCAATCGGGAAGACAATCCCCTGGGGCGGTTCCCCTCCATAATAGGTTTTCGGTGCTGGAGGCTACAGTTGAGGAGGAATCAACTGAGCATAGAGAGCAGATCTCTGGGGGTGAGCCGAGTGAGAAAGCTCAGGTGGTTAGGGGCTGTAAAAGACTGGGCCTTGTGATTGGGGACTCCACAATTAAGGGGACAGATAGGAGGGTCGGAACTAAAGGTAGGGACTCAGGGTTGGTGTGTTGCCTACCAGGGGCTGGGGTCCGGGATGTGTCTGACAGGGTATTCAGGACTCTTAGGGGGGAGGGAGATAAACCACAAGTTATTGTACATGTGGGGACACACGACATAGGGAGGATAGGGGAAGGGGATATTAGGCAGGGATTTATGGAGTTGGGGTGGAAACTAAAGGCCAAGACTGACAGAGTGGTTATCTCTGGACTCTTGCCTGTACCACGGGATAGTTTAGAGAGGAATAGGGAGAGGGAAGGTTTGAATTCATGGCTGAGGGGATGGTGCAGGAGGGAGGGGTTCAGGTACTTAAGCAATTGGGGCTCGTACTGGGGAAGGTGTGACCTCTATGAGAAGGATGGTCTACACCTTAATCAGAAGGGGACCAATATCCTGGGGGGTAAATTTGCTAAGGCCATGCAGGGAGGTTTAAACTGATTCGGGGGGGGGGAGGGATCCTGAGTAGTGGGGCTGAAAGTGAGGGATGCATGGATGGGGACTGCAATGCACGGCATTGCAGAGGTGGGGTGGAGCAGGGTTTGAAATGTGTATACTTCAATGCCAGGAGTATTCGCAATAAAGTGGGTGAACTTGCAGCGTGGATCAGTACCTGGGACTTCGATGTTGTGGCTATTTCAGAGACATGGATAGAGCAGGGGCAGGAATGGATGCTGCAGGTCCCGGGGTTCAAATGTTTTAGTCGAAGTAGGGAAGGAGGTAGAAGAGGGGGAGGGGTAGCATTATTGGTCAGAGATTGTATCACAGTGTCAGAGAGGAGGTTTGATGAGGACTTATCTGTTGAGGTAGTATGGGCGGAGATTAGAAATAGGAGAGGAGAGGTCACCCTGTTGGGAGTCTTTTATAGACCTCCTAAAAGTTCTAGAGAGGTTGAGGAAAGGATTGCGGAGTCAATCCTGCTTAGGAGTGAAAGTAATAGGGCAATTGTTATGGGGGATTTTAACTTGACTAATATTGACTGGAATTGTTATAGCTCTAGCTCGTTAGAGGGGTCAGTTTTTGTTCAAAGCGTGCAGGAAGGTTTTTTGACTCAGTATGTAGACAGGCCAACTAGAGGTGAGGCTATATTGGATCTGGTGCTGGGAAATGAGCCAGACCAGGTGCTAGACTTGGAAGTTGGTGTGCATTTTGGTGATAGTGACCACAATTCGGTTACGTTCACCTTAGTGATGGAAAGGGATAGGCATGAACCTCGGGCCAGTGGTTTTAGCTGGGGGAAGGGTAATTATGAGGCTATTAGGAGAGAATTAGGAAACATAGGTTGGACTAGGAGATTACAGGGACTGGGAACGTCCGACATGTGGAGTTTTTTCAAGGAGCAGCTACTGCGAGTCTGTGATAGGTATGTCCCTGTCAGGCAAGGAGGAATTGGTAGGGCTAGGGAACCGTGGTGCACCAAAAAAGTTTCTTTGTTGGTTAAAAAGAAAAAGGAGGCTTATGTTCGGATGAGACGTGAGCACTCGGGTAGTGCACTAGAAAGCTTTAGATTGGCTAAGAGGGAGTTGAAGAGCGAGCTTAGAAGGGCTAAAAGGGGACATGAGAAGACTTTGGCGGATAGGGTTAAAGAGAATCCTAAGGCGTTCTATAGGTATGTCAAGAACAGAAGGTTGGTTAGGGCAAGTTTAGGGCCAGTTATAGATGGCAGAGGGAAGTTATGTGTGGAACCGGAGGAGATTGGTGAAGCATTGAACCAATATTTCTCTTCGGTGTTCACGCAAGGGGACATGAATATAGCTGAGGAGGACACTGGGTTGCAAGGGAGTAGAATAGACAGTATTACAGTTGATAAGGAGGATGTGCAGGATATTCTGGAGGGTCTGAAAATAGATAAATCCCCTGGTCCGGATGGGATTTATCCAAGGATTCTCTGGGAGGCAAGAGAAGTGATTGCAGAGCCTCTGGCTCTGATCTTCAGGTCGTCGTTGGCCTCTGGTATAGTACCAGAAGATTGGAGGTTAGCGAATGTTGTCCCATTGTTTAAGAAGGGGAACAGAGACTTCCCCGGGAATTATAGACCGGTGAGTCTCACTTCTGTTGTCGGCAAGATGTTGGAAAAAATTATAAGGGATAGGATTTATAGTTATTTGGAGAGTAATGAATTGATAGGTGATAGTCAGCATGGTTTTGTGGCAGGTAGGTCGTGCCTTACTAACCTTATTGAGTTTTTTGAGAAAGTGACCAAGGAGGTGGATGGGGGCAAGGCAGTGGACGTGGTATATATGGATTTTAGTAAGGCGTTTGATAAGGTTCACCATGGTAGGCTTCTGCAGAAAATGCAGATGTATGGGATTGGGGGTGATCTAGGAAATTGGATCAGGAATTGGCTAGCGGATAGGAAACAGAGGGTGGTGGTTGATAGTAAATATTCATCATGGAGTGCGGTTACAAGTGGTGTACCTCAGGGATCTGTTTTGGGGCCACTGCTGTTTGTAATATTTATTAATGATCTGGATGAGGGTATAGTTGGGTGGATTAGCAAATTTGCTGATGACACCAAAGTCGGTGGTGTGGTAGACAGTGAGGAAGGGTGTCGTAGTTTGCAGGAAGACTTAGACAGGTTGCAAAGTTGGGCCGAGAGGTGGCGGATGGAGTTTAATGCGGAGAAGTGTGAGGTAATTCACTTTGGTAGGAATAACAGATGTGTTGAGTATAGGGCTAACGGGAGGACTTTGAATAGTGTGGAGGAGCAGAGGGATCTAGGTGTATGTGTGCATAGATCCCTGAAAGTTGGGAATCAAGTAGATAAGGTTGTTAAGAAGGCATATGGTGTCTTGGCGTTTATTGGTAGGGGGATTGAATTTAGGAGTCGTAGCGTTATGTTGCAACTGTACACAACTCTGGTGCGGCCGCACTTGGAGTACTGTGTGCAGTTCTGGTCCCCACATTACAGGAAGGATGTGGAGGCTTTGGAGAGGGTGCAGAGGAGGTTTACCAGGATGTTGCCTGGTATGGAGGGGAGATCCTATGAGGAGAGGCTGAGGGATTTGGGATTGTTTTCGCTGGAAAGGCGGCGGCTAAGAGGGGATCTTATTGAAACATATAAGATGATTAGAGGTTTAGATAGGGTGGATAGTGATAGCCTTTTTCCTCTGATGGAGAAATCCAGCACGAGGGGGCATGGCTTTAAATTGAGGGGGGGTAGTTATAGAACCGATGTCAGGGGTAGGTTCTTTACCCAGAGGGTGGTGAGGGATTGGAATGCCCTGCCAGCATCAGTAGTAAATGCGCCTAGTTTGGGGGCGTTTAAGAGATCCGTAGATAGGTTCATGGACGAAAAGAAATTGGTTTAGGTTGGAGGGTCACAGTTTTTTTTTAACTGGTCGGTGCAACATCGTGGGCCGAAGGGCCTGTTCTGCGCTGTAATGTTCTATGTTCTATGTTCTAACTCAATTTTAAAATTCATAACCTTGTGTTCTCAGTCAGACAGAGAGACCTGGAGCGGAAGACTGATAAAAGGCTGCTGTGCCAAGCTGAGAGACACACTGTTTTTGTGTCAACAACCAAGCAGAATGCTAGTGAGAATGGATTCCCTGTTTGAAGAAGTGGGACCTCTGGAGACCCAAGAGTTCTAAGAAGTCTCACAACACCAGGTTAAAGTCCAACAGGTTTATTTGGTAGCTCAAGCCACAAGCTTTCGGAGCACTGCCTCTTCATCAGGTGAGTGGGAGTTGTGTTCACAAACAGGGCATATATAGACACAAACTCAATTTACAAGATAATGGTTAGAATTCCAACCATTATCTTGTGAATTGAGTTTGCGTCAATATGTGCCCTGTTTGTGAACACAACTTCCACTCACGTAATGAAGGGGCAGTGCTCCGAAAGCTTGTGGCTTGAGCTACCAAATAAACCTGTTGGACTTTAACCTGGTGTTGTGAGACTTCTTACTGTGCTTATCCCAATCCAACACCGGCATCTCCACATCATGACCCAAGAATTGCCAGAGCATGCCTTGCTACTTGAAGTTAATTTGATTATGCTCATGCGGATTGAATGAAAGGACTTCTAAAAGGGTCATGTGAACTGGTGGTACAGTGAGAAGAGACTTTGTTTAATCACTGGGAGGAATTTTGGATTTTATCAGAAGGCCAAATATTTACTGATAGCGTGGCATAAATTATAAATAGGACCTAAAGTATAAATGGTTATGTTAATTAGTTAATAGGGAAATTACCTTTCTGTAGTTTGGTATGTTAATTCCCTACTAAGAAATGTTTAGTCTATGTTGATTGTATTTGTTTCAGTAAAGTCTTTAAATATGACATTTTCCTCATGTGATTCTTTGACTGGAATGTTACCACCATTCATGTCAGTGGGTTTTTCCCATCCCAATGCAGTGAATGGAAATTTGGCTGGACGCCAAATTCTCTGACCTCACTACAGCGGGAGTGTGGCGTGAACGGCCGGTATGATTGCACCCTTTGGGCGGGATTTTCCAGCCACGCTCGCCCCAAGATCAGAGAATTCCGCCGGAGGTCAGTGGACTATTGCATGGTCCGTGTCCCGTCCGCTCCGATTCCTGTGGCGGGTGGGACGGGAAAATGCTGCCTTTTGCATCAGTCGCTGGGAAATTCATCTCTCTTAAAAGCTATCCATCACTACAGGGATTGCAACTCAACTTGGGATGATTTACTCTGCCAGAGTTGCTATACAAATGCAAGCCGTTGTTGTTGTTTAACACTTGGGAAAGTAACATGCAAATACAAGTTCTTTCTTTCCATCTGTTCAGCTGTGATTTATTGCAGTTTTAAGAGTAAGGAATTTGAGCCAATCAAGTGTAGATATGACTCATACTTTTCAGAGTAACTACGTTGTGTGGAATGTGGGTGACAAAACGTGTATTTGCCAAAAAATTCTATATGTATCGTTCTATCTATACACATAAAGTAATCGAAAAATTCAACCATTTCGAATTTGGGGCCAACAATTCTTTGAAGCATTTCTATGTGAAATCACTGTTAGAGAGTTGTGTTCAGTGATTTAAGGGAGAGTAATGAACCTTAATCCAAGTACATCATTAGAGAGCCAAGCCAAATTTTAAATGTGTTTTCCATGCCAAAACAACACCTCACAAAATGCCCCGAGTGCCTGCACTGTTGATAAGGGTGTTTAGATATTCAGTGCATTCTTGGTCCCTGGGCTTATTTGGCGGCCTTATTGTTTGAGATTGCTTTCCTTGTTGGCTGCTGATCTTAACAGTTTCCAGTGAATCAGTGGAACAAAAAGTGTTCCAAAAGCAAAATACTGCAGGAGCTGGAAATCAGAAATTAAAGCAGAACATGACGGAAACAGTCAGCCGATCGGGCGGCCTCGGCGGAGCGGGGCGGCACGGTAGCACAGTGGTTAGCACTACTGTTTCACAGCGCCAGGGGCCCAGGTTTGATTCCCGGCTTGGGTCACTGTGTGGAATTTGCATATTCTCTGCGCGTGAGTTCGCTCCGGTTTCTTCCCACATTTTGAAAGACATGCTGGTTAGGTGCATCGACCCGAACAGGTGCTGGACTATGGCGACTCGGGGAGTTTCACAGTAATTTCATTGCAGTGTTAATGTAAGCCTTACTTGTGACTAATAAATAAACTTTAGATAGAAAAACAGAGTTAATGTTTCAGGTCGATGACCTTTCCTCAGAATGTTCTTATGATATCCTGATGATAGGCCATTAACATGAAGCATTATACCTGTTTCTCACTCTACAGATGTTGCCAGACTGGGTGCTTTGAGCAAAATCTGTTAATGCTTCAGCACTATAAATAAGCTATTGGGGGTCGGTTTAGCTCAGTTGGCTGGCCAGTTGATTAGTGATGAAGAGTATGCCAACAGCATGGGTTCAAATCCCATACCGGCTGAGGTTATTCATGAAGGTTTGCCCCTCAGGTTAAATCAACACCATCATCTCTCCCCTTCAAAGGGCAGGCCAGCCTATGGTCATCTGGGACGACGGTAATTTTACCTTTACCTATGAAAAAGTGTACAAGATCAAATTCTTTCATCTTGCATACCAAGTATTCTTGTTACATGTGGATTGTTTCGGAGTACCAGTTTCCTCCTCAGTTCTGTCCCTCACTGCTGCTCTGATGAACAACTTAATGCTGCTGTTGCTACAAGGAGAGTGGTACTTTTGGAAAAAACCCAGACAGTGGTCATTACTTTCCACTCGAGAGTGCAAGGGCAGACGAGCTAAGACCCATACATTCATTGTACATTTGGAAACTCCTGGGGTTAAAGGTCCTGGCACATACATGGTGTGCCTCAGGGATCGGTGCTGGGTCATTTATTTGTCATTTATATTAATGATTTGGATGAGAATATAGTAGGCATGGTTAGTAAGTTTGCAGATGACGCCAAGATTGGTGGCATAGTGGACAGTGAAGAAGGTTATCTTGGATTACTACGAGACCTTGATCAATTGGGCCAGTGGGCTGATGAATGGCAGATGGAGTATAATTTAGGTACATGCGAGGTGATGCTTTTTGGTTGATCGAATCAGGGCAGGACTTACTCAGTTAATGGTAGGGTGTTGGGGAGAGTTACAGAACAAAGGGGTACAGGTTCATAGCTCCTTGAAAGTGGAGTCACAGGTGGACAGAGTGGTGAAGAAGGCATTTGGCATGCTTGGTTTCATTGGTCAAAACATTGAATACAGGAGTTGGGACGTCTTGTTGAAGTTGTACAAGACATTGGTGAGGCCACACTTGGAATACTGTGTACAGTTCTGGTCACCCTATTATTGAAAGGATATTATCAAGCTAGAAAGAGTGCAGAAAAGATTTACTAGGATGCTACCAGGACTTGATGGTTTGAGTTATAAGGAGAGGCTGGATAGACTGGAACTTTTTTCTCTGGAGTGTAGGAGGCTTAGGGATGATCTTATAGCGGTCTATAAAATAATGAGGAGCATAGATCAGCTAGATAGCCAATATATTTTCCCAAAGGTAGGGGAGTCTAAAACTAGAGGGCACAGGTTTAAGGTGAGAGGGGAGAGATACAAAAGGGTCCAGAGGGGCAATTCTTTCACACAGAGGGTGGTGAGTGTCTGGAACAAGCTGCCAGAGGTAGGAGTGGAGGCGGGTACAATGTTGTTTTTTAAAAAGTATTTAGACAGTTACATGGGGAAGATGGGTGTAGAGGGATATGGGCCAAATGCAGGCAACTGGAACTAGCTTCGGGGTTAAAAAAAGGGGCGGCACGGACAAGTTGGGCCAAAGGGCCAGTTTCCATGCTGTAAACCTCTATGACTCTCTAACTCTATGACATACAACTTCACTCTCTGCAGGCTAGCTGTGTGGTCTGAATTTCTTGAGATGGCCCCCAGGAGAAAGAAGCCACACATAGAATCATAGAATCCCTACAGTACAGAAAGAGGCCATTCGGCCCATCGAGTCTGCACCGACCACAATCCCACCCAGGCCCTACCCCCATATCCCTACATATTTTACCCACGAATCCCTCTCACCTACGCATCTCAGGACACTAAGGGCAATTTTAGCATGGCCAATCAACCTAACCCGCACATCTTTGGACTGTGGGAGGAAACCGGAGCACCCGGAGGAAACCCACGCAGACACGAGGAGAATGTGCAAACTCCACACAGACAGTGACCCAAGCCGGGAATCGAACCCAGGTCCCTGGAGCTGTGAAGCAGCAGTGCTAACCACTGTGCTACCGTGCCGTTCTAGGTTTCAGTCGCACCTCCCTGCCAGCTCTCCTGTAAGCCATCCACCAATATGGTCATGTCCTCTTCCCAAGGGATAGAACCACGAGGGGCACCAACCTTAAATCGCCAGCCAACTGAGGGTCAGAATGGAGATCTGTGCCACTGGGACCCCAAAAAGAAATATCCTGCAATGCAAAAAGGGAATTAATGATTTAATCTGCTCCGTCAATGTAAGTCAACATTTTGGTCGCTCCAGACTCAGACTCTCATAATGGTATCAGGCATTCAAAGGGTTAAACATCTCTGGGATCTCACACACAATTAGCAGAGGAGACATCAGCACTAAATGTCTCACTCACACTTCAACATCACCACCATCTCAGCTATCAACCCACACAAACAACATTCCCAGCATCTACTGGGGAAAGCTCAGCGCACCCAGCAGGTATCCATGCTTCCCAACCTCTTGTCCATCCCTTCTCGTCACATTCCATCCATTTGTTTTCATGCAGGCCGAGCTAGGCCACACCAGGAGGATAAGGTCCCAGACAGGAAGGGGCGATGGATATCTGGAAGTTCACGACCTTCAAGGAGAAGTCAGAAGGTTCATTTGTACTCAAAACGTTGGCTCTATTCTCTCCCCACAGATGCTGTTAGACCTGCTGAGATTTTCCAGCATTTTCTGTTTTTGTTTCAGATTCCAGCATCCACAGTATTTTGCTTTTATCCCTGTACAGAGCACTCTATTAGTTAATCACCATCCTGACATCCACAGTAAGTAACATGCAATGTTACATTCTGCCTGCTCATGAACTAAATCTCTTATAGAGGAGCAGGAGACCATTCAGCCCATCGAACCTGTTCCACCATTCAGTGTGATCATGTTTGATCTTCAATCTCCAGCGCTCTTCTCATACTCCTTGACCTCTTTAGAGTTTATAAATTTATATTTATTCCTTATGTAGAGGAGCATTCCACAGATTCACCACCCTCTGAGTGCAGAAATTTCTCCTCATCTCGATCCTAAATGGCCTACCCCATATCCTGACACTGTAACACTTTGTTCCAGATGTCCCCAGCCAGGGGAAACATCATGCCTGCATCCAGTCTGCCCAGCTTTGTTAGAACTTTATAAGTTTCAATGAGATACCCTCTCATTCTTCTTAACTCCGAAAACCATATGGGTGCATTGGAGTCAATGCAGGATTTCATCGTCAATGTCTGCTCACACCAAGAGGAGGCTCCCGATATATGGGAAATAATTCACATTGTCTCAGGCTGACTGTGGATCCTGATGGTTGGGGGGCAGCTTTGTGTAGTAGGAGCAAGCTGGTCGAGAACTTGTGTTTTCCAGATGTTTAGTCTGAGGCTCATTTCCTCATAAGTCTCGGTGAATGCATCGCCGATGGTTTGTAGCTCAATGAGTGTGCGCACGCACAGGCGTCATCTGTGTACTGCAGCTCGATGACAGAAGTTGGAGTGGTCTGGTTTTAACTAGCTTCTCCGCCTCTCTCCTCTCTGTTTCTCTCTCTGAAGCGGATCACTCTTCCCGCCATTATTTTAACTCACTTCCCTGCCTCTCTCCTCTCTGTTTCTCTCTCTGAAACGGATTTCTCTTCCCCCTGTTTTCACTAGATTCTCCGCCTCTCTCTGTGCTGTTTCTCTCTCTGAAGTTGCTCTCTCTTCCCGCTTTCATTACTCCCTTCTCTGCCTCTCTATGCACTGTTTCTCTCTCTCTCTCATTCTTGAGGTGCTGATGTCCCTCAACTCAGCAAGCAGTAAAATTAATTTTAAAGAACGGAAACTGGCCAGGGTTTTTCAACCTACATATGAGACAAACAAAATAGGAACACTCATATCTATTTCTGATAGTTTAATTTCAATTTATGCCCTTTGTAGTGGAACTTCTCACTCATTTAGACCATCGGGGCTACATAGAAAAATACAGTCCCACTGACACCAGTGCCGTTTTTCCTCCCATAAGTAAAAGGGCATAACTCAAGCATGACAGTTAATGGTGGTAACACAATGTCATCAGTGTTATATCCTGTTTAATCAATGGATATTATCGACATTTTCAAAGTCATTCTGGATGTAGCGTGATAATTCACTGCAGTGAATTCTTGCATTGACAGTAATGAAATTACTGTACCGCCAAAGCCTGCAGAATGACTGTGAAATATTGTGCTAGTGACAAGGCATTATGAAAGTTCTTTTTGCTCTTGTAAAAGACACATTATTCATGGCCCTGCAGGTGGGAGTGAGTTATCATAGCCCTTCCTAGAAGTGAAAGATCATGTGGAATATGCAATCAATGATGTTGCATTTTACATATTTCATAGATAGTTCGTGTTGGGCTTTGAATGCAGTCTTGCATTCACAAATGAGATAAACAAAATAGGAACACTCATATCTATTTCTGACAGTTTAATTTCAATTTATGCCCTTTGTAGTGGAACATTCTCACTCATTTAGATCAATTTTGCAGTTTGGAGCGGCACGGTGGCACAGTGGTTAGCACTGCTGTCACACAGCGCTAGGGACCCGGGATTGATTCCCGGCTTGGGTCGCTGTCTGTGTGGAGTCCGCACGTTCTCCCCGTGTCTGCATGGGTTTCCTCTGGATGCTCCGGTTTCCTCCCACGGTCCGAAGGACGTGCTGGTTAGCTGCATTGGCCATGCTAAATTCTCACTCAATGTACCCAAACAGGTGCTGGAATGTGGTGACTAGGGGATTTTCACAGTAACTTCATTGCAGTGTTAATGTAAACCTACTTGTGACAATAAATAAATAAACTTTAAACAGTTTTCAAATGTACCTTGCACACCAATTACATTGATAGATTCATGGTTCTGGCGAAAGGTAGTTGATCTGGCCGGAATTTTCCGACTTTGTCCGCACCTAGGATTCTCCAGTCCCACTGCAGTGAATGAAATTTTGGCTGAGTGTCAAATTCTCCATTTGCGCTGGCAGCAGTGGCGGGGTGTGCAAAACTGGAGAATTCCAACCATTAACTCAATTAAAGGAGCGGCAGGTTTGTTCAGTGGTTAACACTGATGCTTCACAGTGCCAGGGACTCTGGTTCAATTCTGCCCTTGAGTGACTGTCTGGAGTTTACATGTTCTCCCTGTGTCTGTGTGGGTTTCCTCGAGGTGCTCTGGTCTCCTTCCACAGTCCAAAGATGTGCAGATTAGGTTCATTGGCGATGCTAACTTGAGTCCCTTAGTGTCCCAAGATGTGTAGGTTAGGGGGATTAGTGGGGTAAATATGTGGGGTTACGGGGATAGGGCCTGGGTAAGATGCTCTGTCGGAGAATCGGTGCAATCTCAATGGTCTGCTTCTGCACTGTACGGATTCTATGGATTCTATGATTTCTCGCTCTACAGATACTGCCAGCATTTTCTGTTTTTATTTAAGATTGTGAACTGTCTACTCAGACCAAAACAAACAGCCACATAAGAATATGGATTAAAACACAGAAAGTGCTGGAAAAACTCAGCAAGTCTGGCATCATCTGTGGAAAAGTAATGGAGTTAATGGGCAGGATTTTCCATGCCCCCTGCAGCACGTCTTGCGGTGGCAAGATGTGGCCTGACATTGGCCAGCATGGGATCTTCTGGTCCCGCTGGTGTCAATGGGGTTCCCCGTTATTCGCACTCTCCACTGTCAGGAAACCCACGATGGGGTTTGCCGTTGGCGGGACTGGAAAATTCCGGCCAACATTTCAGGTTGAACATGAATCCTCTGCAGAACAGAACAATTCCAAAGAAGAGTCATACTTGACTCGAAACATTAACTCCATATCTCTCGTTACAGATGCTGCCTGATTGCTGAGCTTTTCCAGCCCTTTGTTCCTGTATTTCAGATTTTCAGGACTTGTAATATTTTCAGAATAAAGAATAGTTGAGAGGAATGGCTTTGGTTCCTTGAAATATTTCACTGAAGAAAGTCCTGACTCAAAGATAACATGGTGTCTACAGGATGTCCAACTAACAGAGATCTTTGTGATATCAAAGGAGGTCACCCTGAAGTAAAACCCTACATCATCAGCATATATCCACACATATATATAATATACACAATATATGTACATTCACTGACCAGGTATCAATGGATAATGTTACCAAAGGACAATACCTTAAGTGGAGTGGCACAGTGGTTAGAACTGCTGCCTCACAGCACCAGGGACTTGGGTCTGATTCCTGGTTTGGGTCACTCTCTATGTGGAGTCTGCACATTCTCTCCTGGTGCGTGGGTTTTCTCCCACAATCCTAAAGATGCGCTGGTTAGTGCATTGGCCATGCTAAATTCTCCCTCAGTGTACCCGAACAGGCACCGGAGTGTGGTGACTAGAGGATTTTCACAATAACTTCATTGCAGTAATGTAAGCCTACTTGCAATAAACTTAAAACTTATGTTAATTAGGACAAATAGGGAGCTAAGGCTGGAACCTTGGGGGCAGTCTCAGGATACTTATGAAAGAATGGAAGGCAAAATCATTCCTGGAGGATTAGTAACTGAAGGGGGACAAACTGAATTCAGACTGTACAAAATAATAGCAGTTTTTTGCATGTGCCATGAAATTTGGAAGCTCCTTAACTCATTTAAAATAAGTTGGTTATTTGCTCTGTAAAATTAGCAGAAAACCATCAGTTATTATGAATGTATTTGAAGTTTGTACTTATGCATGAAGGTCTTACTTCCTCAAAGATACGGGTGGGAATTCTCCAGTCATTCACACCCCACTGCCGCTGCCAGCGAGAACGGAGAATTTGGCGCTTTGCCAAATCTCCATTCACTGCAGCGGGGCTGGAGAATCCCAGCTCATGGGGGAGGTTGGAGAATTCAGCCCATGATCTCTACCTATGGTGAGTTACATAGAGGATAATGGATAGTGAGCACAAATTTACTTAGTGGGTAGCAGATACCTTGCAGTATGCTGCAATTCTTATTAAGTGACCATATTACCAGGTTTACCAGGATCTTGCCTGGTATGGAGGGTATTAGCTATGAATAGCTATGAATTAGCTATGAATAAACTGGGATTGTTCTCCCTGGAAAGACTGAGGGTCGACTTGATAAAAGTTTATAAAATTATGAGAGGTATAGATCGGGTGAACAGTTGGAAGCTTTTTCCCAGGGCAGAAATGACAATTACAAGGAGGCACGAGTTCACTGGAGATGTGCGGGGGAATCCTTTTACACAGAGGGTGGTGGGGGCCTGGAATGCACTGCCAAGTGAGATAGTTGAGGAAGTTATGTTAGCCACATTTAAGACTTATCTTGATAGACATATAGACATATGAACAAGTGGGGAATAGAGGGACGTAAGCAATTGGTCTAGGTAGGTAAACGTGATCGGCGCAGGCTTGGAGGGCCGAAGGGCCTGTTCCTGTGCTCTACCGTCCTTTGTTCTTTGTTCTATTACAAATAATAGAATACGCTAAAATATTTTACTAATTTCACCAGATGCATTTGATTTTTTTGAAATTTTGTATTTGTGTAAGTCAGACATTTTTATTGTTTTTTACACACTCTTTAGTTGGCTTTCTGGAAATCCATTGAACAAAGGGTTTATTTATGGATCATCCATGCTCTTGCTGCTCCTTGAAGAATCTGCACCAGTAAAGTGGCTGAACAACCTTGTCTGACTCTGTACAGACAGAGCATTAAAGTGTACTCCTTTTATTTATTTTCCCATGTAACTGTTCTTCCACATGAAAGACATGGGGAATTCAGGAGAGCAAAGGACTGCTGCACTTAACAAAAGGTCTTGTGGGTTCCAGCTGGGGCTGACTAAGTGAGATCTTACAGAGTGACCAGAACTGTCCACTTCACAAAGGAAAGCTCAGTAATTTTATTGAAAGAAAATGGCTCACTTCGGAGTGGGGAACATCTGAGTAGAAGCAATATATAGCGAGCATGGCAAAAAGATGACTAATTATATGATTGTTGTCACTTTGGTGCATTACTCATGAAGAATAATGACGTTCATGAAGTGTCTCAGTCTACAATATGCTATTAAATCTGTAATGCAGATTAAAATACATTGTCTTCGTGATTGGTTTAAGCTTAAAAATGCTCTAATGCCAATTGGATGAAAAGGAATCAGCCCTCTTTCAAACTAACTTGGCAGAGGAATGAGAGTCAGGAAGTAGCACCAGAGTGTGATACCAAGGAGCAAAGAATTTTGGGAGCATCGGATGTAGTAAGGTATTAGGTGGATCCAGCATAAGGAGGAATGTAATAAAGACTAAATTAGTGTTCCAGTGCATGGAGGTGAATATACAGATTGTGATTAATAAGGTTGGTGTGTTGCAGGCACAAATATTCCCATGAAAGGGAAAGGGAGGACAAACAAATCCAGAGAATGGATGACAAAGAAGATGGAGCAGAAAAAGTGTGTGATGTCAGATGGTAAATTTCCTTCCCCAAAGGACATGAATAAACCAAATGGGATTTTCCAACAATCAACAATTGTTTCATGGTCATCAGTAGATTCTTAATTCGAGGCATTTTTCATTGAATTCAATTCTGCCATCTGTCATGGCAGGATTCGAACCCGGGTCTCCAGCACATTAACTGAGTTTCATGGATTAATAGCCTAGCGATAATACCACCAGGCCATTGCCTCCCTGCTAGCAATGACTGATTTCAGTCATTGACATTCTAAACAAGTTGTTTTACAGCATGGTGTTTGCCAGAACTATCCCAATGGACAATGAACCACAGCTTGTTTCCAGCCAGTTTAGAAAATGTTATGGAATCTATCACCATCTGACATTGTGCTATAACCTACAATCAAATGGTGGCATTGAATAATTCAGTACGGTGATAAAGGACAGTCTGGGAGTCAATATGTTGAGGGGGAAAACATTCGAGCAATTCATTCACATCTTGCTTTGCACATATCGATCAATCTCTGACCAGAAGGGCACCAGTCCAACTTGTGATACACAATAACTTTTGCATGCCAGTGATCTCCCTTCAGCATTCATAACCAGATAACAAGGAAGTCAGTACAAACGAAGATGAAATTGAAAGGCAACAAGATAAAGCAAGACAAATGAACATGCGCAAGGGGATCATGTTTTGAGGTTGAAGGATTGGATTCGAAACAAACGATCAACTTGTGACCACAACCTTGCAACATAATTGAACAGACAAATTTCTTGAGGGAAGGACTGAGGCTGGAATTTTCCAGCCGTTCACACAGGCTGGATCTTCCGACCCTGCCAACGCCGAACACATACCACGTGTTCCCTGGCAGTGGGGGGAGGGGGGATGGTAAGTAATGGCAAATCCCATTGACAGCAGCGGTACTAGAAGATCCTGCTGCTCGCCAATTGTGGGCCCCATCCACTGCCGCGGAACATGCTGTGGGGGGATGCG
This sequence comes from Mustelus asterias, assembly GCF_964213995.1. Taxonomy (NCBI): domain Eukaryota; kingdom Metazoa; phylum Chordata; class Chondrichthyes; order Carcharhiniformes; family Triakidae; genus Mustelus; species Mustelus asterias. The sequence continues at coordinate 28,120,819 of NC_135807.1, forward strand.
GAGAATGTGGCCCGAAGGCTCTGAGCAGAGTCCATGTATGTCAAAATCTTGTAAGTTCTCAGATATTTTAAAGTAATGTAAAGAAACTGTATGGATTTGTAGCTCATGTCACCTCTGCATTGTTCTGAGATCATTCATATATGCAGCAAACCGGTGAGTGCATAACAGTTATGATCGTAGTTGAGGTCAGGAATATTACTTTTAAAAAAAGAAAGCCAAAATTCCAGTTATTTAGTAAAATCATGAAGTCCCAAGAGTCCATGTTTTAAAACAGAAGAATCTATACTGTACAAGAGTCCAACAAAGCAAACACTAAACATTATTTTCGTAAATACCCATACTCCAAAACTCAAAATCAATATAATTTAAAGATGAATCAAGAGATAAATAATGGTGGATTATAAATTATAAATCATGCATTAAATGATTGATGCAACTAAGACAGATCTTACAAATTGGCTCAGCAGTCTACTCAGCATTTCAATGATCAAATTCAGTCACAAAGTCCTTCGAATCTCTGTCTTCCCTACAAACAATTTCAGCTCCTTTTCCTCTAGGATTTAACCCCAACACCAGTCCACAGCAGTGCACAACCAATCTGAGTTCCATGGTCTTCCCCAAAAGTCTGCAGAACCTCCACAACTTGGGCTGGATGGCATAGGTCCACCATTGCTATCCTGAAGTTGCAGAAACAGCTACTGTGTCTTTGCTTATTCTCAGCTTCTGGATTTAGCCACTTTTCTTCTAGCCTTGTATTGGACCACTGGATTCATGAGCTTCTTATACTGAACTCTGACGGTTCTGTCTGGTTTTGTATAGTTTCACTGAGAAGTTTTGGTTTCCAATTCTCAATTGCAGTCCAAGTTTCCTAAGTAATTGGGAAGGTCAGTTTCCTTTCTCAGTTTCTCCTATCTGTTCAGCTTTTTAAGTAGGATTTGACTCAAAAATTACAAGCTTTGAAAGCACTGATTCCATCACAAAACTTTGTCTCTTGTCTACAATGGGAAAAAAATGCCGCCCAGGTCATGGTGAATGAGAAGGTAGTTCAGGCAGTTGAATATTTTAAAATGTTACGATAAGGAGGAGGTATTAGAAATTAATGTTAATAATTAAGGTTAATAAGGCACCGGGACTGGATCAGATGTGTCTAAGGATACTGAAGGAAGTGAGAATAGAAATTGCAGAGATACTGGTCATAATTCTCCAATCTTCCTTAAACTCAGGCGGTATGTCCTTGAGAGGCACTGATGTGATGGGTTAAAGGGCCTTTTACTGTACACCTCTATGATGTGGGGAAGAAAGGATAAAGCCATGGAAACATGGCAAAATGATTCACACCTTAGCATATAAAAGTCAGTGCTACATAGCCTACTCTTGAGTTTTTTGATAGAGAGGTTTAATGAGGGTAATGCTGTTCATATAGAATCCTACAGTGCAGAAGGAGGCCATTCGGCCCATCAAGTTTGCACCAACCACAATCCCAACCAGGCTCTATCCCCATAGCACTAAGGGACAATTTAGCATGGCCAATCCACCTAACCCACACACGTTTGGACTGTGGGAGGAAACCCACACAGACATGGGAAGAATATACTGACTCCATACAGACAGTGACCCAAGCCGGGAATCGAACCCGGGTCCCTGGTGCTGTGAAACAGCAGTGCTAACCATTGTGCCACCGTGCCGCCTCTATGATGCATGTGGACTGACAAAATGACAGGGCCAACATGTTCCCATGAAAATGAGGAGTGAGAGCAACAAGTCAGCGAACCCTGGGTGTCAAGGGATAATGATGTGGAGATGCCAGCGCTGGACTGGGGTAAACACAGTAAGGAGTCTAACAACACCAGGTTAAAGTCCAACAGGTTTGTTTGGTAGCAAATGCCACTAGCTTTCGGAGCGTTGCTCCTTCGTCAGGTGAGTGGGAGTTCTGTTCACAAACAGAGCAAAGACACAAACTCAATTTACAGAATAATGAATAATGATTGGAATGCGAGTCTTTACAGCTAATCAAATCTTCAAGGCACAGACAATGTGAGTGGAGAGAGCATTAGCACAGGTTAAAGAGATGTGTATTGTCTCCTGTTTGTCCTGTCTGGAGACAATACACATCTCTTTAACCTGTGCTAATGCTCTCTCCACTCACATTGTCTGTGCCTTGAAGATTTGATTAGCTGTAAAGACTCGCATTCCAATCATTATTCGTTATTCTGTAAATTGAGTTTGTGTCTTTGTCTGCCCTGTTTGTGAACAGAACTCCCACTCACCTGATGAAGGAGCAGTGCTCCGAAAGCTAGTGGCATTTGCTACCAAATAAACCTGTTGGACTTTAACCTGGTGTTGTTAGACTCCTTACTGTGTCAAGGGATATCCAGTCTTGTATAAGAAACAAAAAGGGAGGCTTACAGCAGATATCAAGGGCTCAAAACAGCAGAAATCCGAGAGAAATATAGAAAGTGCAGGAAGTGACTTAAAAAAGAAATTAGAAGAGCAAAGAGGGCGCATGAAAAAACGTTGATGGGCAAAATAAAGGAAAATCCAATGGTGTTTTTTTAACTATATTAAGGTCAGGAGGAAGACCAGGGAAAGAATAGGGTCCATTAGGGACCAATGTGGCAACTTGTGTGGAACCACAAGACATAGGTGAAATATTAAATTAGTACTTTGCATCTGTGTTCACGATGGAGAAGGATGATGTAGGTATAGAAATCAGGGAAGGACGTTGTGCTTTATTTGAACAACTTAACAATGAGAGGGAAGAGGTATTAACAGTTTTAACAGGCCTAGAAGTGGATAAATCACCAGGTGCAGATGAAATATACCCCAGGCTGCTGTAGGAGGCAAGGCAGAAGATTGCAGCAGCTCTGACAATAATTTTCAAATCCTCTCTGGCCACAGGAGAGGTCTCACAACACCAGGTTAAAGTCCAACAGGTTTATTTGGTAGCAAATACCATAAGCTTTTGGAGCACTGCTCCTTCGTCATGGAGCCGGCAGTTTGCGGTGTCGATGGTAGTCATGATGTGGAGATGCCGGCATTGGACTGGGGTGAACACAGTAAGAAGTCTCACAGGCAACTTGTGAGACTTCTTACTGTGTTCACCCCAGTCCAACGCCGGCATCTCCACAACACACAGGAGAGGGCCAGAGGACTGGAGGACAGCTAATGTGGGAGGGAAGGGAAGTGGGGAAAAATGGGTAATTACAGATCAGTGAGTCTAACATCAGTGGTTGGGAAACTATTGGAGAAAGTTTTGAGAGACAGAATTAATCTCCACTTGGGGAGGCAAGGATTAATGAAGGATAGTCAGCATGGCTTTGTCAAGGGGAGATCATGTGTTAAAAATTTGATATAATTTTTGAAGGAGGTGACTAGATGTATAGATGATGTTGATGTAATATACCTGGACTTCAGTAAGTCTTTTGACAAGGTCCCAGATGGGAGGCTGATGAAGAAGGTAAGAGCCCATGGGATCCAGGGCAATTTGGCAAAATGGATCCAAAATTAGCTTGGTGGCGGGAGGCAGAGTGTGATGGTTGAAGGTTGTTAGTGTGACCGGTCTGTGTCCAGTGATGTTCTGCAGGGATCGTTGCTGGGTCCCTTGTTGTTTGCAGTGTACATTAATGATCTGGATATGAATGTAGGAGGCATGATAAGTAAGTTCACAGGTGACACAAAAATTGATGGCGTGGTAAATAGTGAGGAGCAAAGCTTAGAATACAGGATGATATGGACAGGCTGGTTAGGTGGGCACAACAGTGGCAAACCCCGGAAAATGTGAGGTAATGCACTTTTGGAGGACTAACAAGGCAAGGGAATATACAATGAATGGTCAGACCCTAGGAAGCACAGAGGACCAGAGGGGACTTGGTGTGCAAGATTTCTGAAGGCAGCAGGACAGGTAGATAAAGTGGCTAAGAAGGCCTATGGGATCCTTGCATTTATTAACCAAAGCTTTGAATATCAGAGCAGGGAGGTTACGATGGAGCTGTATAAAACACTTGTTAGGCTACAGCTGGAGTACTGTGTGCAGTTCTGGTTGCTACACTATAGGAAGGAAATGATTGCACTCGAGAAGGTGCAGAGGAGATTCACTAGAATGTTGCCTGGGATGGAGAGTTTCAGCTATGAAGCAAGGCTGGATAGGCTGGGGTTGTTTTCTGTAGAGCTGAGAAGGCTGAGAGAAGACCTGATTGAGGGATATAAAATTAAGAGGGGCATAGATAGAGTAGATAGGAAGGAACTTTACCCCTTAATAGAGGGGTCAATAATCCGGTGGCATAGATTTAAGTTAAGGGGCAGGAAGTTCAGAGAAGATGTGAGGAAAAACTTTTTCACCTTGTGGGAGGTGGGAATCTGGAACTTACTGCATGAAAGGGTGGTAGATGTGGGAATCCACCCAACATTTAAGAAGCATTTAGGTGAGCACTTGAAATGCCATAGCATACAAGGTTATGGACCAAGTGCTGGAAAATGGGATCTGAGTAGATAGGTGCTTGATGGTTGGTGCGGACATGATGGGCCAAAGGGTCTCTTTCTGTGCTGTAAAACACTCAGGGTGGAATTTTCCTGTCCCACCCACCATGGGAATCATAGCAGGTGGAACACGGACCATAGAAAAGTCTGTTGACCCCAGGCAGGATTTTCCAGGCTTGGAGTGAACGTGACCGGAATATCCCTCTCCAGGACTGTATGACACTTGTTACAGTGCCACAAAACAGACTTTTGAGCAAATTAGAGGTCATAGAATGAAAGGGACAGTAGCAACATGGATATAACATTGGTTGATTGACAGGAAACAGTCACGGTAAACGACTGTTCATCAGGCTAGAGGAATGTTTATTTAAGGAATTCCCCAGGAGTTAGTGTTGGGACCCCTGCTCTTCCTGACTTATATTAATGCCCGAGACCTTGGTGTACAGGGCATTATTTCAAAATTCGTGGACTTATTGTGAACCATGAGGAGGATAGTGTAGAATGTCAAAAGGTCAAAGATGAGTTGATAGAATAGGCGGATAAGTGGTCAATGAAAACTATGGCAGAGAAGTGTGAAGTGATTCATTTTGGTAGGAAGAACACAAAGAGACGACATGAATAAAGGACACAATTCTATCAGGGACGCAGGAGCAATGGGATCTGGGTGTATCTGCAATAAATCATTGAAGGTGACAGGACAGTTTGAGAACACAGTTAAAACATAACAGCATCCTGGGGTTTATCAATAGGGGCATAGAGTGCAAAAGCAAGGAAGCTATGTTAAACCTGTATTAAACACTGTTTCAGCCTCAACTGGAGTATTGTATCTAGTTCTGGGAACAATGAGAGGAGAATTATTACAGCAATTTGAAATGATGAGGAATCTGGAAAGAGTAGATAGAGAGAAACTGTTTCTACTGGTGGAAGGATCGCAAATCAGAGTAACATATTTAAGGCAATTGACAAAAAAAGCAATGGCAACAGAGAAAAATAGTTTCGACATAGCATGTGGTTAGGAGCTGAATTGCGCTGCCTGAGAACGTGGCAGAGGCAGGTTCAATCAAAGCTTTCAAAGGGGAATTGTGTCATTATCTGAAAATGAAACTTTGGCAGGGCTGTGGGGAAAAGGCAGGGAATTAGCACTAGCTGAATTGCATTTTCAGAGGGCCAGCGCAGGAACTTCTGGCTGAATAGTCTCTTTCTGTGCTGTCACTCTTATATGATTCAATGATTCTTCACACAATGGCTTTGCCGACTCTACTCATCAATCCCAACTTTAATTGTGGGCCAGATTTTAGTGGGCATTTGGAATCTCACCTGCTGCTCCCAAGATGAAACATTGGAGGCATTTTAATTTCTGGATTGCATCTAAATCCCATCAGCTGACTTGACACCTACTCTGGATATAAGCAGTCAAAAATTACATGGTTGTGAGATCTCCCACTGATAGCAATTAAGTGGCAGGATCAACCAAGGAGTTATCTTGTAGACCTGTTCAATCAGTGGGTGATGTTTTTGGAATGAAAGGGAGTGGAAGGCCAGGTAAGGAGAGGTGTTAAGTTTCCTTTTGGGGCTTGGGAGAGCAATCTTGTCCTTTAAAGCGATGGAAATCGTTATGTTTCAGAGGCACTGCCAAAGAACCCTTGGCAAGTTGCGGCAGTACTTTGAGTAGATTTTACATACTGTAGCCACAATACACCAATGGTGGAGGAAGTAGATGTTCAAGTCAAAGGGTGAGGAACTATCAAGTGGACGGCTCATCTTGGGATAGTTTTGAGTTTCTGACTGTGTTGCTTTGTCTGTACCCATTCAACTAAATGGAGAGCCCTCATTCCCCTTGTGCCTTCTTTGTGATAGAGAGACTTGGGGGAGTCAGGCGATGAACTCACACTGAGCGGAGGGCATTGGTGCGAAGGGACAGGCCCCCAAGAGCTGGATCTTGGAAATGTGGAGGTATTTTTACCCTGCTAATCCCCCTGATACTAAGGGGCAATTTAGCATGGCCAATCTACCTAATCTGCATATCTTTAGACTGTGGGAGGAAACTGGAGCACCCGGAGGAAACCCATGCAGTCACAATTAGAATGTCCAAATTCCACACAGACAGTGACCCGAGGCTGGAATTGAACCCCTGTTCCTGGCGCTGTGAGGCAGCAGTGCTAACCATTGTGCCATTGTGCCACACTATGGGCCTGATTTTACCATTTTCATTCTAAGTGCCGAATCTGGGCGTAATGCAGATCCAACTTAGAAATCTGCTTTCAGGCGCCCCCATACGCACTCAGCCATCTCCAGTCCCATTCGCGCTGTGGGTGGGGCTTAGCACGGCCAAAATGATCGGAGCTCAGAACTGCGCATGCGCAGTTAGAAAAAAATTTGAAAAAGAGCGCCTGTGTCAGATTGCTCCCGGGCCGCAGAAAGCAGAGAAAGCGGCCCAGGAGCGACAAGCCGGAGCGAGGGTGCACACACACATCACTGTCCCCCTTATCAACCCCCTCCCCCACTACCCACACATATCACTGTCCTTCTTATCCACCCCCCCACTACACAGACCAATCGCTACCCCTGCCCTCCTCCCCTCCCCACCGATCGCCCACAGAGTGGCAGCGGTCCCCCTGCCCCCCCCCACCAGAGATCCATCTGCAACCCCCCCCCCCCCGACCAGTGAGCGATCGGGCCTCCCACCCCCAAGATACATCTTACCCACCTCCCTCCTCCCCCCCCCCCACCCCCCACCCGTCCCCCCCGAGAATGGTCTGGCCCCACTCCCCCTCCCCTCCAGAGGAACATCTGACCCGCCTCCTCCTCCCTCCCCACCAGACAACGATCAGCCCTCCCCCCCCACCACCAGACAATGGTCGGCCCTATCGCGCCCCCCTCCCCCCCCAGAGATACATCTGACCCGCCTCCTCCTCCTCCCCCCCCCAACCAGACAGCGATCTGGCCTCACTCCCCTCCTCCCCCCGCAACCAGAGAATGATCTGACCCGCCTCCCTCCGTCCCCCCACCACTGATCTGAGTCAGAGAGCTGTTGGAAGCTCAGAACACGCCCTTCAGAAGCTGGAGCGTCCGTTTCAGGCTTCTATTTAGCAGGTCCATTACGGCGCGGTTCCGGATTGGAAAACGTGGTGGTAAAGGGGGAAATGCTGATAAAGTTGGGCGGGCAGTTCATTAATTCAATTTAAATGCATGCAAATGCATTTAAATCGTCGTTGCGCCCGTTTTGGGCGCGAATCGAGTCGCCGCCATTCCCGGGTTTCGGTAAAATGGCGATCTGCGCGGATACGGGCACGGATCGCGATAATAGCCTCTCACCCGACTTTACCACGTTTTCGCGCCTGAAAACGGGTGCGACGCAATGGTAAAATCGGGCCCTATGTTTCTATTTCATCGAAACGTAGAAACAAAAAGCAGGAGTAGGCCATTCGGTCCTTTGAGCCTGCTCCGCCATTCATTTTGATCATGGCCGATCAAATTTAATATCATGATCCTACTTCCCCATATCCCTTGATCCCTTTCGCCCCAAGAGCGATATCTAATTTCTTCTTGAAATCAGACAACATTTTGGTCTCAACTACATTCTGTGGGAGTGAATTCCACACATTCACCACTCACTGGGTGGAGAAATTTCTCCTCACATCAATTCTCAAAGGTTTACCCCTTATCCTCAAACAATGACCCCTAGTTCTGGACTCCCCCACCAATGGGAACATTCTTTCTGAATTTACCTGTCTAATCCTGTTAGAATTTTATTAGTTTCTGTGAGATCCCCTCTCACTCTTCTGAACTCCAATAAATATAATCCTAACCGATTTAGTCTCTCCTCGTATGACAGACCTGCCATCCCAGGAATCAGCCTGGGATGACATTAAATGACATAGGAGCTAAAGACTTATTAAATAATATCATAAAACTTCAAGTCATTGCATGGTACACAGTGTTGACAGAAAAAATAATCAAAAGCTGTGATTTTTTTTTGTCTGCAGTAAATGTCACCATACGTTTTGGATTAAAAAAGCACTCTGGTCATTTTTCTTGCAAACTGCTAAAGAGAAGTACTCTGCTGCTTGTGATATTAGCCATCATGACGAATGGATATTAAAATAAATGCTGAAGACTATTCCATGTAATGCCCATGCTGAGAGAAGTGCTACTGATAGAGCGAATTAATTCTTTCAATTAATCAGCCAACTTGCTATCCTGAGGCTAAGTGAGAGTCAGCACCCTGCTAACTGGCACTAGAAAATCAGAAAACCACTACAAACCATCGATGTCTTTTGATTAATCACAAGGGAAACCTCCTAAGGAAGCTGCCACGATATTCAATGCTATTTTGTTGTCATGTGGTGAGACAGGACTGCAATAAAGGTACTAAATAATCATAGTCAACTCAGGCCGAGACACTATCAGTGCCCCATGAAGTGCTGACTCATGCTATCCTGTGCCATGTAGTTGGTATGGCAATTTTTAAAACAATGAATCATAGAATTATACAGCACAGAAGAGGCCCTTCGGCCCATCGAGTCTGCACCGACACATTAGAAACACCTGAACTCCCACCTAATCCCATTTACCAGCACTTGGCCCATAACCAAGTGATTTCCGGGGATAATGATGCAGCTATATAAGACCCTCGTCCGACCCCACTTGGAGTACTGTGCTCAGTTCTGGTCGCCTCATTACAGAAAGGATGTGGAAAAGATTGAAAGGGTGCAGAGGCGATTTACAAGGATGTTGCCTGGATTGAGTGGCATGCCTTATGAGGATAGGCTGAGGGAGCTCGGTCTTTTCTCCTTGGAGAGACGTAGGATGAGAGGAGACCTAATAGAGGTATATAAGATGTTGAGAGGCATAGATCGGGTGGACTCTCCGAGGCTTTTTCCCAGGGTGGAAATGGCTGCTACGAGAGGACACAGGTTTAAGGTGCTGGGGTGTAAGTACAGGGGAAATGTTCGGGGGAAGTTTTTCACACAGAGGGTGGTGGGTGAGTGGAATCGGCTGCCGTCAGTGGTGGTGGAGGCAAACTCAATAGGGTCTTTTAAGAGACTCCTGGATGAGTACATGGGACTTAATAGGATGGAGGGTTATAGGTAGGCCTAAAAGGTAGGGATATGTTCGGCACAACTTGTGGGGCCGAAGGGCCTGTTTTGTGCTGTAGTTTTCTATGTTTCTAAGTTTCTAACCCTGAATGTTATGATGTGCCAAGTACTCATTCAGGTACTTTTTAAAGGATGTGAGGCAACCCACCTCCACCACCCTCGCAGGCAACGCATTCCAGACAATCACCACCCTCTGGGTAAGAAGGTTTTCCTCACACCGCCCTTGAATCTCCTGCCCCTCACCTTGAACCTATGTCCCCTCGTGACTGACCCTTCAACAAAGGAAAATAGTTGCTCCTTATCTACTCTGTCCATGTCTATCATAGTCTTGTACACCTCGATCAGGTTGCCCCTCAGTCTTCTCTGAACCAATGAAAACAACCCAAGCCTATCCAAACTCTCTTCATAACTTAAATGTTACCAAAACAAAACCTGCTGGATAAAAACAGATAGCTCTGGAAACTGAAATGAAAAGAGAACATGGCTTTCTGGAACATTTCATACACAATTGTTTGGGAGTGTTTTTATAGGGTGAACAATGAGACAGGTTAATTTTTCAAATGGGACCCTCATCCAAATGGATGCAATTCTATAATTGAAAATGACAATTTGTGCAATGGTATAGGGCGTTGGTGAGGCCACACCCGGAACATTGTGTGCAGTTTTGGTGTCCTTATCAGAGGAAGGATGTTCTTGGGAGTGCAGTGAAGGTTTACCAAGCTGATTCTTGGGATGGCATGTCTGTCATATGAGGAGAGACTAAGTCAGTTAGGATTATACTCATTGGATTTTAGAAGAGTGAGAGGGGATCTCATAGAAACTTATAAAATTCTAACAGGATTAGACAGGGTAGACTCAGAAAGAATGTTCCTGATTGTGGGGAAGTCCAGAACCAGGGATCATAGTTTGAGGATAAGGGGTAAACTGTTTAAGATGGAGGAAAAATGTTTTCAACCAGAAGAAATCTGGGTGAAGAAATCTGGGGGAATCTATGGAATTCACGACCACAGAATGGAGTTGAGGCCAAAACATTGTGTGATTTCAAGAAGAAATTAGATAAAGCTCTTGGAGCTAAAGGAATCAAGAAATATGGGTGGAAGGGGGGATCAGGATATTAAATTTGATGATCAGCCCTGATCAAAATGAATGGTGGAACAGGCTCAAAGGGTCAAATGGCCTATTCCTGCTTCTAGTTTCTATGTTTCAGTAAGAGTAGGGAAGGTGGTAAAAGAGGTGGAGGAGTAGCATTGTTAATCAAGGATAGTTTAATGGCTGCAGAAAGGCAGTTCGAGGGGGATCTGCCTACTGAGGTAATATGGGCTGAAGTTAGAAATAGGAAAGGAGCGGTCACGTTGTTAGGAGTTTTCTATAGGCCCCCAAATAGTAACAGAGATGTGGAGGAAGAAATTGCAAAGCAGATTATGGATAGGTGTGGAGGTCACAGGGTAGTTGTCATGGGTGACCTTAACTTTCCAAATATTGATTGGAACCTTTATAGGTCGAATAGTTCGGATGGGGCAGTTTTTGTACAGTGTGTGCAGGAGGATTTCCTGACACAACATGTGGATAGGCCGACAAGAGGTGGGGCCACATTGGACTTGGTACTTGGTAATGAACCGGGCCAAGTGTTAGGTTTGTTTGTGGGAGAGCACTTTGGAGATAGTGACCACAATTCGGTGTCTTTCATTTTTGCAATGGAGAGGGATAGGGCCATACGGCAGGGCAAGGTTTATAATTGGGGGAGGGGTAATTATGACGCGATTAGGCAAGAATTAGGGAGCATAAGATGGGAACAGAAACTGTCAGGGAAAGGCACTAATGAAAAGTGGAGCTTGTTCAAGGAACAAATACTGCATGTCCTTGATAGGTATGAACCTGCCAGGCAGGGGAGAAATGGCCGAGTGAGGGAACCATGGTTCACAAAAGAGGTTGAATGTCTTGTCAAGAGGAAAAAGGCAGCGTATGTAAGGATGAGAAAACAAGGTTCAGTTGGTCGCTTGAGGTTTAGAAGGTAGCAAGGAATGAGCTAAAAAAAGGGCTTAGGAGAGCTAGGAGGGAGCATGAGAAGTTCTTGGCAGGTCGGACCAAGGAAAACCCCAAGGCTTTTTACTCTAATGTGAGAAATAAAAGAATGACCAGGGTGAGGTTAGGGCCGGTCAAGGACAGTAGTGGGAACTTGTGCATGGAGTCAGAAGAGATAGGAGAGGCGATGAATGAATACTTTTCTTCAGTGTTCACCAAGGAGAGGGGCCATGTTTTTGAGGATGAGAATGTGATACAGGCTGATAGGCTGGAGGAGGTAGATGTTCTGAGGGAAGATGTATTAGCAATTTTGAAAAACCTGAGGGTCGATAAGTCCCTGGGCCAGATGGGATATATCCTAGGATTCTTTGGGAGGCAAGGGATGAGATTGTAGAGCCTTTGGCTTTGATCGTTGGGTCCGCCTTGGAGAACACCGCTCGACAATCACCAGGCAAGACTGTTCTCTTCCTGTGGGGGAGCACTTCAGCGGTCACGGGCATTCAGTCTTGGATCTTCGGGTAAGCGTTCTCCAAGGCGGCCTTCACGACACACGACAGCGCAGAGTCGCTGAGCAGAAACTGATAGCCAAGTTCCGCACACATGAGGATGGCCTAAACCAGGATGTTGGATTTATGTCACATTATCAGCAACGCCCACAGCTTGCCTCCTGGACTTGCTGGCTGTCCTGTCTGGCGACAATACACATCTCTTTAACCTGTGCTTAATGCTCCCTCCACTCACATTGTCTGTATCTTTAAGATCTGGTTGGCTGTAAGGATTCGCATTCTAATCAGTATTCTGTAACTTGATTTTGTGTCTCTGTGCCCTGCTTGAGAGCAGATTTCCACTCCATCTGACGAAGGAGCAGCGCTCCGAAAGCTAATGGTATTTACTACCAAATAAACGTGTTGGACTTTAACCTGGTGTGGTTAAAACTCTTACTGTGTTCACCCCAGTTCAATGCCGGCATCTCCACATCACGGGGATAGTGCCAGAGGACTGGAGCATGGCAAATGTTGTTCCTCTGTTCAAGAAAGGAAATAGGAATGACCCTGGTAATTATAGGCCGGTTAGTCTTACTTTGGTGGTCGGTAAGTTAATAGAAAAGATCCTGAGGGATAGGATTTATGACCATTTGGAAAGATGCAACTTAATCCGGGATCGTCAACACGGATACGTGAAGGGTAAGTCTTGCCTCACAACTTTGATTGAATTCTTTGAGGAGGTAACTAAGTGTGTTGATGAAGGTAGAGCAGTTGATGTCGTATACATGGATTTTAGTAAGGCGTTTGATAAGGTTTCCCATGGATAGCTCATGAAGAAAGTAAGGAGGTGTGGGATAGAGGGGAATTTGGCCGATTGGATAAGTAACTGGCTATCTCATAGAAGACCGAGGGTGGTGGTGGATGGAAAATTTTCAGACTGGAGACCAGTTACCAGCGGTGTACCACAGGGATCAGTGCTTGGCCCTCTGCTCTTTGTGATTTTTATCAATGGCTTGGAGGAGGGGGCTGAAGGGTGGGTCAGTAAATTTGCAGATGACACCAAGATTGGTGGAGTAGTGGATGAGGTGGAGGGCTGTTGTAGGCTGCAAAGAGACATTGATAGGATGCAGAGCTGGGCCGAAAAATGGCAGACGGAGTTTAACCCTGATAAGTGCGAGGTGATTCATTTTGGGAGGACAAATTTGAATGCAGATTACAGGGTCAACGGCAGGGTTCTGAGGAATGTGGAGGAACAGAGAGATCTTGGGGTTCATATCCACAGTTCTCTGAAGGTTGCCACTCAAGTGGATAGAGCCGTGAAGAAGGCTTATAGTGTGTTGGCGTTTATTAACAGGGGGTTTGAGTTTAAGAGCGGTGGGGTTATGCTGCAACTATACAGGACCTTGGTGAGACCACATTTGGAATATTGTGTGCAGTTCTGGTCACCTCACTATAAGAAGGATGTGGCAGCATTGGAAAGAGTGCAAAGGAGATTTACCAGGATGCTGCCTGGTTTGGAGGGTAGGTCTTATGAGGAAAGGTTGAGGGAACTAGGGCTTTTCTCTTTAGAGCGGAGGAGGATGAGAGGCGACTTAATAGAGGTTTATAAGATGATGAGGGGGATAGATAGAGTGGACGTTCAGAGACTATGGATGTAGCTGTTACTAGGGGGCATAACTATAAGTTTCATAGTGGGAGATATAGGAGGGATGTCCGAGGTAGGTTCTTTACTCAGAGAGTGGTTGGGGTGTGGAATGGACAGCCTGCTGTGATAGTGGAGTCGGACACTTTAGGAACTTTCAAGCGGTTATTGGATAGGCACATGGAGCACACCAGAATGATAGGGAGTGGGATAGCTTGATCTTGGTTTCGGACAAAGCTCGGCACAACATCGAGGGCCGAAGGGCCTGTACTGTGCTGTACTGTTCTATGTTCTCTGTTTCTTTGACTCCCTTTTCAGATACTGACTGACCTGCTGTATATATTCAGTAATTTCCGTGTTTCCAAAAAATAATACATTTTGGAAGCAATCTATTTTTAACTGACAATTCTTTAGTTTAGAATGTATCTCTGATTAATAATGTACTCTTTTCCAAGGGGTTGGTAAAACCAAACCAACCCTCTATGTGGATTTTAGAGATGATTCAGGAGTTGGAGCTCTAAGTTATTTTCTATCCCCATCCCAGCTTTCATAAAAAATGTGTTGTTCAAATGTGAGCAATACTGACAAGGCAATAATTAATGCCCGCCTCTAGACCATCCGATAGCATTAAGTTAACCATCTAATCTGCAACAATATACCTCCTGCCACTGACTGGCGAGGTGACAAGTACGATTGCCCATACACAGTTGTTCCTGATATCCTTCCATTCAGTGGCAGGAGCAGCAATGAAGTTTAAAAGATTTCTGAAGGGTCAGTTTTCAATCCTGGGAGAAATATAATTACTGCGTGTGGGGGTGGCGGGTGGCCGGGGGGGTGGGGGGGGGGGGGGGGCGGGGGGGGGGGGGGGGGCGGGGGGGAGGTAGGGGAGACAGGGCAGAAGTTTGGAAAGTTTTGGGCATGGTTACTGGGGAAGGGTCAATAGGTTTTAGTGAGCTTAGGGTTAATGCCACACGTCCAAAATTTAGAAGTATTTATGAAAAATGTTTAAATTATATGATTACTGTCTCCTTCAGAGGAGTTACTTCTGGAGCTATCGCTCAAGATGGAAATACTTTGTGGAGAGAATTCCTACCTAGCTCAGTTAGTATCGTGGGACTCCTGACCCCATGGTCATGGTCTCAAGTCCCACGTTGGATGTTTTTAAAATGTTTTATTCCAAGCACTAAAGAAAGATATAATAATAGATTTTTGTAAAACAATCATTTAAAATTTATTTAAAGGATGTGAGTGTTGCTGGCTATGCCTTTCCCTGATTGCCCTTGAGAAGGTGGTGGTGAGCTGCCTTCTTGAACTGCTGCAGTCCCTGTTGTGTAGGTGGATCCACAGTGCTGTTAGGGAGGGAGTTCCATTATTTTTACCCAATGACAGTTCTGGAGTGGCACTATGTGTCTGCTGCCCATGTCCTTCTAGATGTTAACGGTTGTAGGTTTGGAAGGTACTGACAGTGCATCTTGTAGATGGTACACACTGCTGCTGCTGTGCATTGGAGGTGAATGCATTGAATGTTTGTGGATGGGGTATCAATCAAGTGAGCTGCTTTGCCTTGAATGGTGTCAAGCTTCTTGAGTGTTGTTGAGCTGCACTCATCCAGGCAAGTCGAGAGTATTCCATCACACTCCTGACTAGCGCCTTGTAGATGGTGGAAGGCTTCGGGGTAACCAGGAGCTGAGTTACTTGCCAACAGGATTCCTAACCTCAGACCTGCTCTTGTAGCCATAGTATTTATATGGCTGGTTCGATTCCGTTTTTGGTCAATGGTAACCTCCAGGACATTGATAGTGGGCAATTCAGTGATGGTTATGCCATTGTATGTCAAGGAGTGATGGTTAGACTTCACTTCTGTCTGCACTTCCTGCTGCCTTGGCAAAGCAGCCAGCATAATTAAGGACCCCATACCTGGACATTCTCTCTTCTACCTTCTTCCATCAGAAAAAAGGTACAAAAGTCTAAGGTCATATATCAACTGACTCAAGCACAGCTTCTTCCCTGCTGCCATCAGACTTTTGAATGGACCTACCTTGCATTAAGTTGATCTCTCTCTACATCCTAGCTATGACTGTAACACTACATTCTGCACTCTCTTGTTCCCTTCTCTGTGAATGGTATGCTTTGTTTTTATAGCACGCAAGAAATAATACTTTTCACTGTATGCTAATACATGTGACAATATTAAATGAAATCAAATAGATCCTCTCTTCTTGAAGATGGTCATTGTCTGGCACTTATGTGATGTGAAAATTACTTGCCACATGTCAGCTGAAGCCTGGATATTGTCCAGGTCTTGTTGCATGAGGATGTGAACTGCTTTAGTATCTGAGGAGTCGCAAATGATGGTGGATATCATGTCATCAGCGAACATCCCCATTCCTACCTTATGATGAGGGAAGGTTATTGATGAAACAGCTGAAGATGGTTGGGCCGAGGACACTACCCTGAGGGACTCCTGCAGAGATATCCTGGAGCTGTGTGGTACGTGGTAATCAGCAGGTGGTTTCCTTGTCTATGTTTCATGTTTGACCTGATGACATGAGACTTCACAATTCCAGAGTCCATGTTGAGGACTCAATAGGCAGCTCCCTCCCAAGTATATACCACCGTTCCACCACTTGTGGGACAAGACATACCCCGGAATGGTGACGGTGTTGCCTGGGATGTTATCTGTAAGATATAACTCTATGAGTATGACTATGTTAGACTCTTGCGTGACTAGTCTGTGTGACAGCTCTACCAATTTTGGCACTCGCTCTCAGATGTTAGCAAGGGGGACTTGACAGGGTTGACAGGGTTGGGTTTGCCATTGTTGTTCCCAGTACCTCGATCGATGCCGGGTTGTCCATCTGGTTTTGTTTCCTTTTTATTGATTTTGTAGTGGTTTAACACAACTGAGTGGCTTGATAGCCCTTTTGGAGTCAAGGGGTCTGGAGAGACATGTAGGCCAGAACACATAAGGGGACAAGTTCTTCCACTGAAGGTATCACCATTTTCAGCAATTTGCTGGATAGATTTCTTCAATTTCAGGTCAGCATGGGAACTTACATTTGTCCAAGAATCCTGCAATGAAAAAATTTAAAGTTGAAGCAATTTTGAAACAAGCCATTAAAAAAGTTACGATCAGTCCTTTTACCAATGCGAGAAGCTGACTAAAATGAGCATGGGTGAGAACTGCTCCCCCTGGTGTTATGGCACAGATAGACAGCCAAGCTGAAACTAGAACAGAAAATGCTGGAAAATCTTAGCAGGTCTGACAGCATCTGTGGAGAGAGAATAGAGCCAGGGTTTTGAGTCAGACCTGCAGAGATTTTCCAGCATTTTCTGTTTTTGCTTCAGATTCCAGCATCCGCAGTATTTTCCTTTTATAATAGTCGAAACTGTAGTCAGCTTTGGTCGGATTGAGTTGCGGGGGAGGGGTCCCACATTCTTTGGCCGAAATCTTACCACTGTTCATGCCGGTGGGATTCTCCCATCCCACCTCAGTGAATGGAGATTTGGCTGGCCGCCAAATTCTCTGACCCGGCTGCAGTGGGAGCATGGCACGAACGGCCGGTAAGATCGTGCCGCTTGTCCTGGAGCACGTTAATGAACCAATTGTGATTTTTCACGTGTTTCTTTCACTGGTGCCTGCTCTCAGATTACTCAGTTGTAACTCTCCATGGTGCAGTTTGAACTCATGGCATATTTGACAGACCACTATTAACAATAACCTGAATGCTGCCTCGTCCAATCAAACCAATCAAACCTTCAAGGTACCAGCAGCACAGTCCAACCGTTTGATCCGTGAAATCAAGTTTTCAAAGTTTGCTTCAAGTGACAGATGGTCAGAGGATGAAGTGCTGAAGTATGTGGGATGCCCTGCTGATCCTCGTCTTGGTGCCAAGCTGAGTAAGCCAGTCCCAAGCTAGCTTGATTTTTCAAGATCAGGTATACCTCAGACCATCTGTTACTCTATCTGAAAGTTTAAAACCAAAACTCGATTTGAAAAATGAAAATGATTAAAATTGTTCATTAAATCAATGTTGAAAAGAACTGCAACTTAATAAGAAGAATAATGTTGAAGATTATGAGTGGAATTCTCTCATTCCCTTCCCCCGCAGCGTGTTTGTTGGAGGGCAGGAGAATCCAATGGAAGCCAAAAAGCCGCTGTATTACAAGAGTTTGAAATTCTCCCAATGGTGGGTTAATGGCAGATGGGTTTGCCCCACTGCTCGATGGCGTGAATGCCATTTGTGTTCAGTTACATCTCATGAATGCTCATTAAAATAACTGGCTGCCAAAATCTCATCAGGCCTCCCAATCTCGCGTCGCGCTGGCAAACCAAAAGAATTCTTGGTGGCACAGTGGTTAGCACTGCTACCTCACAGTGCCAGGGACCTGGGTTCAATTCCAGTCTCGGGTCACTGTCTGGGCAGAGTTTGCACGTTCTCCCCATGTCTGCGTGGGTTTTCACCAGTGCTCAGGTTTCCTCCCACACTCCAAAGATGTGCGGGTTAGGTTGATTGGCCATGCTAAATTAACCCTGATGTCAAGGGATCAGTAGGGTAACTGTGTGGGGTTACGGGGATAGGGCCTGGATGGGATTGGGGTCGGTGCAGACTCGATGGGCCAAATGGCCTCCTTCTACACTGTAGGGATTCTATGACTCTAAACACCTACATCGGCTTCAACCTCGTTTGAAATTCATGGTGCGCACAACGTGCACCTCAAGGTGAGGGCAACATACATAGCCTACCTGACATAGCACTGTACCACTCCTGCTGCACTGAATGCCACTCTGCTGGGGCAGACTGGTTCGTGCCTTCCCGTTCCATGTCGAGCTGGTCTTTATGTACTTCCCGTATCATTGACTTGGGTCAGTGCTGTGCCTGGGGTTGGGGATTGCAGGGGCCATCTGCTCCTGGTGCCAAGCACCATTGTATGTCTGTGGCACCCACTCTGCCTCCACCACAGTGGACTGAAGTTCAACCGAGGGTGGGGTACGAGGTTAGGGGGTGGGGGGGATGAAGATGAGGCAACAATATGCAAGGTGGATTGTTCAAGGGTGAGGGGCCATGATGGTAGGCAGAAGGGCAAGGAAGTGGATGAGAATAATGAACAATGGAAGGCAGAGAGTAGACCGAGGGGAGGGAAGCTGAATCATGACAAGGCTGTCTGAGCCACAGACAAACAAGAAGGTCAAAGGAATATCACGCCATTTATTGGAAGGGTAAGCAAGCAGACTCCAGAATATAGGGTAGGATAAATTAGTGTACCATATTAGGGATAGTTCACACTAGCATTCAGAAGTCAGTGCTGTAGTGGTCTGGGAGGGTCATTATTGTCCATCATAGAACATAGAACATAGAAACCCTACAGTGCAGAAGGAGGCCATTCGGCCCATCGAGTCTGCACCGACCACAATCCCACCCAGGCCCTACCCCCACATATTTACCCGCTAATTCCTCTAACTACACATCTCAGGGACAATTTTTTTTTAAACCTGGCCAATCAACCTAACCCGCACATCTTTGGACTGTGGGAGGAAACCGGAGCAAACCCACGCAGACACGAGGAGAATGTGCAAACTCCACACAGACAGTGACCCGAGCCGGGAATCGAACCCAGGACCCTGGAGCTGTGAAGCAGCAGTGCTAACCACTGTGCTACCGTGCCAATCGTCCTCTTTGGAAATGGAACTTTGTCAAGGTTCCTGTTTTCATCAGGGTCTGGCAGGAACCACAGAGTGCTGACACTCCTGCTGTGAAATGGAAAGGATTCGCAGTTACAGGTAGTCCAGGGGCTATATGGACCTCACATGCTGAATTCAACAGAAGGAGACTGTACAGAAGAGCAGTGGGCATGCAGCAAAAGCAACCATTCAAAACACGGTATACCCCCAGCTGTAGGGGGGCAAAGACTGTGTGCTGTGCAAGAAAAAAAGCACAGCTTGCTGAGCAGGGCTGTCCGACAGTCAATGTCCCTGGGGTGGGTGGGCTCTGTAATGGGCTACAGAGGGAATGGTGATGGTCGCTGGGGGCATCAGCAGCCTGTAGACAGGGAAAAATGTGGATGGATCCAGGGCTGCAAGCTGCATGCCTCTGAGTCCCCATTCAATGGAAGAAACTGAGGAGGGAGAGGAGTCGGTGTGAAGCACGCAACTCCAGCAGGGCTGTGCGTATCTCGATTGCACTATCTGGGAAGGCAGTCAAGGCCAGAAGCCTTGAAACCTTTAAAAAATATTTGAATGAGCACTTGAAATATCATAGTATTCAAGGACAATTGCAGGAAAATGGGATTAGCGCACCTTGAGTGGTAGATATTGTCAGTGCAGGCTCGTTGGGCCAAAGGGCCTTTTCTGCACTGTATGACTCCATGGGCGGGATTTTCCAGCCATGCTCACCCCAAGCCAGAAAATCCTGCCCATGGTCAACAGACCTTTGCATGGTCCTGCCCTGCCCTCTCTGATTCCCGTGGTGGACAGGACAGGACAATTCCACCCTATGACTCAAGGACAAAGTGTTTCGGAGAGGTACTCACTTGTGCTTAATTAATAAGGCTCCCAGCGCAGAATTGGGCGCAAGTTCCGACTAATTCTGGCCAGCGGGATCAGTTCCGCTGGAACCACGTGTCTCCACACTTCAACAAAGAGATGGAGTATTTCGCCCTGTGTAACAAGACGGTTCTGAAGATGTACCTAGTCTTATGCATGCTCACTTTGCAGAAGATGACCGAAGCTTGCCTTGAAAGCTGCAGCATTTGACCCAAATTACCAAGGAATGGCCCCAACATCAGCAAGCAACACAAATACGGTAAAATCAGCCCAAGAAAGTTACATATGTTTTAAATCTCAGCCCAAATTATTGCCAGGTTTATTCAATCCAGCCATAATACAAGAGGCACTAAAATTAACTCCGCCATTCTACACACATTAATGGTATTAGTATTTGATTTCAATGCATTTAAATTGACTATTTTAAAGGTTTAAGAGTCATGATTCAATTTTTAATTTGCATTTTAAATAGGATTTATTGGAGTTAAACTATGGCGCGCCTCTAGCGTATGTGCATTAAACTGAAAGACCTTGATATCTCTCTTTCCTAATCTTGATGTTATAATGCGTGTGCAATTATCAGGATGTCACAGTTATGCCAAATGAACTTTTTTTCTTCTTATTAAATATATCAAAGCCTCAAGTTCTGGACCAAGCCAGTTATGCGTTCACGTTGAGCAGGACGTGCCTGCAGCGAAAAGTTGTCCATCTCTTCCCTTACTAATATGAAAGAAATCCTGCTTGCGAGTTAGATGAAGTGAGCACAAATAAATTGCCATTGTCACAAAGCTATTCCTTTTCTAATCGTTGATCTGCACAGTGGTTTCGTAATGCAGGCATACTTGTCACTGATGGGTTTTAGTGAAAGGGATTACTACTTCAATGCAAAGCGTATAAGTAAGAAAGAACTATTATTTATGTGGTGCCTTTCATAATCCCAAAAGAACATCGCAGCGAGTGAAATTCTGATAAAATGTAGTCATTCTCACAATGGAGGGAAACACGTCAGCCAATTTGAGCATAGCTGTGCCCACATCAAAGTATTAAGTGAACAGTTAAACTGCCTCCGATGCAATATTTAAGTTACGAAGAGGGGTTGGATAGGCTTGGGTTGTTTTCGTTGGAGCAGGGAAGACTGAGAGGCAATCTGGTCGAGGTGTCCAAGATTATGAGGGGCATGGACAGAGTGGATAAGGAGCAGCTGTTCCCCTTAGTTGAAGGGTCAGTCACGAGGGGACCTAGGTTCAAGGTGAGGGGTAGGAGGTTTACTGGGGGTGTGAGGAAAAAGCTTTTTACCCAGGGGGTGGTGATGGTTTGGAATGTGCTGTCTGGGAGGGTGGTGGAGGTGGGTTGCCTCACATCCTTTAAAAAGTATCTGGATGAACACTTGGGAAATCATAACATTCAGGGCCACGGGCCAAGTGCTGGTAAATGGGATTAGGTGGGAGGTCAGGTGTTTCACATGTGTCGGTGCAGACTCTATGGGCCGAAGGGCCTCTTCTGCACTGTATGATTCCATGAAACAGTTTTAGCGGCATTGATTGTGTGAGAACTGTTAGCCAGAGCTCTTGGAGGACAATGCAGTTGACATGGTCTACATGGACTTTAGCAAGGCCTTTGACAAGGTACCGCATGGTAGGTTGTTGCATGAGGTTAAATCTCACGGGATCCAGGGTGAGATAGCCAATTGGATACAAAATTGGCTTGATGACAGAAGAGATCGGTTGTAGAGGGTTGTTTTTTAAACTGGAGGCCTGTGACCAGCGGTGTGCCTCAGGGATCTGTGCTGGGTCCACTGTTAGTTGTCATTTGTATTCATGATTTGGACAGGAATTTAGGAGGCATAGCCAGTAAGTTTGCAGATGACACCAAGATTGGTGGCATAGTGGACAGTCAAGAAGATTATCTAGGATTGCAACAGGATCTTGATCAATTGGGCCAGTGGGCTGATGAATTGCAGATGGAGTTTAATTTAGATAAATGCGAAGTGATGCATTTTGGTAGATCGAACCAGGGCAGGACTTACTCAGTTAATGTAAGGGCACTAGAGGTTGAGAGTTATAGAAGAAAGAGATCTCGGGGTACAGGTTCATAGCCCTTTGAAAGTGGAGTCACAGTTGGACAGAGCATTTGGCATGCTTTGTTTCATTGGTCAGAACATTGAAAACAGGAGTTGGGATATCTTGTTGAAGTTGTACAAGACATTGGTAAGGCCACACTTGGAATACTGTGTACAGTTCTGGTTACCCTATTATAGAAAGGATATTATTAAACTAGAAAGAGTGTAGAAAAGATTTACTAGGATGCTACCGGGACTTGATGGTTTGAGCTATAAGGAGAGGCTGGATAGACTGGGACTTTTTTCCCTGGAATGTAGGAGACTTAGGGATGATCATACAGAGGTCTATAAAATAATGAAGGCCATAAATAAGGTAGATAGTCAACATCTTTATCCAACGGTCAGGGGACTCTAAAATTAGAGGGCATAGGTTTAAGGTGAGAGGGGAAAGATACAAAAGGGTCTTAAGGGGCAATTTTTTCACACAGAGAGTTGTGAGTGTCTGGAACGAGCTGCCAGAAGTAGTAGTAGAGGAGGGTACAATGTTGTCTTTTAAAAAACATTTAGACAGTTATATGGGTAAGATTGGTACTGAGGGGTATGGATCAAATGCTGGCAATTGGGTCAAGCTTAATGGTAAAAACTGGGCAGCATGGACAAGTTAGGCCGAAGGGCCTGTTTCCATGCTGTAAACCTCTATGACTATGACTGATCCTCTTCAAGCAGTGACATTAGATATTTTACAAACACAGAGAGGGCAAATGACACCTTGATTTAACATGTCTTTTGAAGTTTGGAACCTCCAACCTTACTGCACAGGACATTCAAGGTACTTGGGGCTTGAAGCCACACCATTTTGACTTCGAGCCAAATAGATGACGTGAACCCATTGAAGGTTTGTTGCTTCATTGAGGAGAAGGCCCAGCTGAAATTCAGGGCAGGATTTCCATCTCGATATGGAGTTGGAGACAGAGATGGGCGGGTAAGTAAATTTTCACCGTTGACCAACATGCTGGTCTACTGGCGCCAGCCTGAGCTATTTTCCTGGGGGTTGGGTTGAGGTGGAAGTAGGGGTTATGGAGCAGACACCTATGCCCTCTAGCAAGGTACCTTGATAATGTCATTCAGAGGTCAGTTATGGTCATTGGTCAGAGGCCGACTGGAATAGTCCAGGTGACCTTCAGATACACGTAGAGCATATCGTCTGCTTGGAACTTCCCAGCTGCTGACCAGGGGGTCATTCCCATGCCCCTTCACCTACCTGGACACAGCTGTAAACTCAGACCACACTGTGGAAGGGTTCCAGCCTCAAGAGCCTGAGCGACATCTATAATTGGACAGTGAACATAACCTCTGACCACTGATTAGTCAATCGCAGCAAAATCGTTTGCTGGGTGACCACTTCCAACAGAGAATGGGGTCACGACCTAAGTTCCTTCTAAATTGTGCACATCCTTGGCTGCACGCCACCCATCAAGTGCTGTGCCCATGACTATCATGGCTGATCATCGATGCTTCATCTAGCCATAATGCCACACATGGCTGAATTTCCATTGGTGTCTAATCCCACTCGATGTAGCCAGCCAGGCCACATGGAAATAGTTGGTTACCTCTGAAAATAAATGCATGTTCTTTAACAATAACTTCTTGAAATATTGGATTGGATTTTTGCAGTTCCTGTTCCCGTGGTATCGAAACACTTGGATGCCATGCGAAGAGGGAAATTAAATGGAAAGCTGTCATGCCTGCGATGAAACCAAACCAATTTTCATACATTTTTAAATGATCAGAAAACTGATTTTTCCATCTGATTTTCCCTTCAAGGGGCTCACACTGTGCGTATCGGGCAGGCAGAATGATCACACCACCTGCCTGGTGTCTCCCTGAGGCTTAAATGGGCTCCAGTGGTAGAAATGAAGGTAAGTGTAAAGATGAACTGTTTACTGCTCACACCTTCACCGACAACATCAATTAATCTCTCGCTGTGTGCCTCATCAAATGTTGAGGACATAAAACCCACTGACAGTTAACATCAGCACTGATCGCACAGAGGTTGAATGAGAATTGGAGCGCTGAATGGTACATCGCTGAACAGAAAGCAAGGAATAATTTCAGTATTATAATGCAGCATCCAAACAATGATTATAAAATCACTTCACTCTCCAGCTTATGGTACCATTGAGCCCCTTAATTAGATCACTATCTTGTAATCAATTACATTCATCTTATATCTCTATGCAGCCTAAATACAATCAATGATGTACTGACATCCATTGTTGTACTTTCGTCATTTTTCTAGAAGTTTCTGAGCTCATGGCGAGACCATAAACTTCCCCAGTCTTTTATCGGCTGAAACCTGCATCTGTATTCTCTGCTGATCTGTGTTTAATGCAGTTCAGGTTTAACAATGAGAGTGAATGGTTTATTGGAGAATCGTGAAGATACTCAGCATGTTGTCCTGTCACCTCAGAAGATGGAAAAATGGCACACCAACGGACCAGTGCACTCAGGCTGATTTAATTACAGATACGCTTATGTACAGGAATAGAAAGATCAGCAAAGATCACCACAGGAATCAAACTAATCCCAACAGATATTGAATGGAC
This sequence comes from Mustelus asterias, assembly GCF_964213995.1. Classification (NCBI taxonomy): domain Eukaryota; kingdom Metazoa; phylum Chordata; class Chondrichthyes; order Carcharhiniformes; family Triakidae; genus Mustelus; species Mustelus asterias. Next base: position 28,145,752 of record NC_135807.1, read on the forward strand.
AGTTTAAAATAACGACAGTGACCTACAAATGTTTTATTTAACATTGTCCTGAGGCATTTAGCAGCAGCATAAGCAGACAGGAACTGACACCAAGCTGAAGAAGGGGCCATCAGGATGGAGAGTTAAAGACACAGACAAATAGCTATCCTCCATTTTAAGTTGCCCCGTGAGGTCATTCTGATTGAACCCCAGTCAGTTAATGGCTCCTGTATATGCATTTAGCATTGGGATATTAATTTACAAGTTGTCTCATGTCGAGTCTGACAAGAATTGTGGTGATCCTGATGGTGCCATGTTAGAGCAGCATCCCTCTCGCCCCCCCCTCCCCCCGTTCTGCTGACGGGCATTCCAAAGCACTGCCAACCCTTCAGGTTGCCACATCTCCAGCTTGAGACTTACCTCCTGCAATTTGAAGCTGCTCTTCCCAGCTTTCGCTGCCCATGTCCAGAGTCCTCGCTGGCAAGCGGGAGAGGCAGGGAATGGGGGGATTGGTGAGAAGAAGGTTTGGTGATCACGATCAACGGCAAACAGAAGGTTGGGAAGCGTGAGAGACTGCGCGCTGGAGGGCCGTGAAGTGGGAGAATCCATGCTGTTGGATTGGGAAGTGAAAGAGTTTGTGAGCTGGAGGGTCGGGAAGCGGGTGAGTGTGTAAACTAGTGGTAGGTGGAAAGAGTCAGCATGTTTATTTTTTATTTTTGACGTTTATTTCATAGAATCCCTACAGTGCAGAAGGAGGCCATTTGGCCCATCGAGCCTGCACCGACCCCAATCCCACCCCGGTCCCATACCCGTAACCCCACATATTTACCCTCCCTGACACTAATGGACAGTTTAGCATGGCCAATCAACCTAACCCGCACATCTTTGGACTGTGGGAGGAAACCGGGGCACCCGGAGGAAACCCATGCAGACACGGGGAGAACATGCAAACTCCACACAGACAGTGGCCCGAGGCCCGAATTGAACTCGGGTCCCTGGCGCTGTGAGGCAGCAGCGCTAACCACATTTCATTGGTGACCATGATGTGGAGATGCGGGCGTTGGACTGGGGTGGGCACAGTAAGAAGTCTCACAACACCAGGTTAAAGTCCAACAGGTTTATTTGGAATCGCGGGCTTTTGAAGCACTGCTGCTTCATCAGGTGAGTGACCCAGGGGTTGCAATGCCCAAGGCTCTCATTCAACAAGGAGGAATGCCCGCAGGCAGGGGATGTGCATGACAGGACTGCGCTATTTGTGTGCAAGGCAGCAGTGAGGCCAGTATGTGTGAAGTGGGAGGAGGGAAGGGATGGGGAGGCCAGTGATGCCCGGGTCACTGGGAGATGGGGAGGCCAAGAGACCAGTGATGTTTGGGTCAGTGGGGGATAGGGAGGCCAGGAGGCCAATGATGTCCATGGGAGGGCAGGGAAAAGGTGGGGAGAGGCCAGCGACGTCTGTGGTGGAAGGGGGGTGGGGGGCGGAGAGAAGCCAGTGATGTCCGTGGGGGATGTGAGGAGAAGCTAGTGATGTCTGTGGGTGGGGGAGGAGGGAAAGGCCAGTAATGTCCATGGAGGATGGGGGTGGACGGGGTGGGGAGAAGCCAGCGATGTCCGTGGGGGATGGCGGGGGGCAGTGGTGAGAGGCCAGCAATGTCTGTTGGGGATTGAGGCCAGCGATCTCAATGCTGGGAGTTTTTTTTTAGCAATCTCCCAGAAATGTGCGCCTGCGCGGGGTCCCGCTTATCGTGCCGATTTCAGCATCTGCAGCAGGAATAGGCTCCGACCCTGGTTTTTACTGATTATCACGCCAGTGACCTCTGCAGTGTAGAGATTGTGGGAGATTACTTGCGGGAAACACACTGAAAAAATCAGCACGATTTACTCCTGTTTTCACGCAAATTCGACACTTGTTTGGGAGAATTCCTGCCCTGATCTTTGTTCTGACATCACAGTTGTTATGTATGATGGGGCATAGCCCCTTTTAGAGAACAGTGTGTGGGGTGAGCTGCTGGGATCCGCCCAGAGTGGGCAGTCAACATTTGGAGTGTGGGACAACTGGACATAATAAAGTGCTGTGTTCCCTGACCCCTGGCTGTGGAGTAGTTATTGAGAAGAAGCCTCAGTACAACACGATTTAACAACATATATGAGCTCTTGGGGCTTGAGTGATCAAGAGATATGGTGGAGGAAGGTGGGATCAGGATATTGATTTTAATGATCAGCCATGATCAAAATTAATGGTAAGAAGTTTAACAACACCAGGTTAAAGTCCAACAGGTTTATTTGGTAGCAAAAGCCACACAAGCTTTCGGAGCTCTAAGCCCCTTCTTCAGGTGAGTGGGAATTCTGTTCACAAACAGAGCTTATAAAGACACAGACTCAATTTACATGAATAATGGTTGGAATGCGAATACTTACAACTAATCAAGTCTTTAAGAAACAAAACAATGTGAATGGAGAGAGCATCAAGACAGGCTAAAAAGATGTGTATTGTCTCCAGACAAGACAGCCAGTGAAACTCTGCAGGTCCACGCAACTGTGGGAGTTACAAATAGTGTGACATGAACCCAATATCCCGGTTGAGGCCGTCCTCGTGTGTGCGGAACTTGGCTATCAGTTTCTGCTCAGCGACTCTGCGCTGTCGTGTGTCGCGAAGGCCGCCTTGGAGAACGCTTACCCGAATATCAGAGGCCGAATGCCCGTGACCGCTGAAGTGCTCCCCAACAGGAAGAGAACAGTCTTGCCTGGTGATTGTCGAGCGGTGTTCATTCATCCGTTGTCGCAGCGTCACACTATTTGTAACTCCCACAGTTGCGTGGACCTGCAGAGTTTCACTGGCTGTCTTGTCTGGAGACAATACACATCTTTTTAGCCTGTCTTGATGCTCTCTCCACTCCCATTGTTTCGTTTCTTAAAGACTTGATTAGTTGTAAGTATTCGCATTCCAACCATTATTCATGTAAATTGAGTCTGTGTCTTTATAAGCTCTGTTTGTGAACAGAATTCCCACTCACCTGAAGAAGGGGCTAAGAGCTCCGAAAGCTTGTGTGGCTTTTGCTACCAAATAAACCTGTTGGACTTTAACCTGGTGTTGTTAAACTTCTTACTGTGTTTACCCCAGTCCAACGCCGGCATCTCCACATCAAAATTAATGGAGCAGGCTCGAAGCGCCAAATGGCTTACTCCTAGTTTCTTTGATTCTAAGATTCAGAAGAATGTTGTCAATGGTGGGGGAGTCCAGAACTCGGGCTCATTGTTTGAGGATAAGGGGTAAACCCTTTAGAACTGAGGTAAGGAGAAATGTCTTCGTCCAGAGCGTGGTGAATGTGTGGAGTTCACTACCACAGAAAGTAGTTGGGGCCAACACGTGCGATTTCAAGAAGAAATTAGATATAGCTCTTGGGGCTAAAGAGATGAAGGGATATGGAGGGAAGGGGAGATCAGGATATTGAATTCGATGATCAACCATGATCATAGTGAATGGCGGAGCAGGCTCGAAGGGCCGAATGGCCTACTCCTGCTTCTCGCTTCTATGTTCTATGTTTCTATATTCTAACAGTCAGCCCCTGTAACACGCTTCGCAGCATCAGCGTGCCTGGGGACCACAGTGATGCATATCTTGTGCCCTCTGACCCCGAAACTGGACGTAAACCAACTAGAAGCCGCCCCACGCATTTGAGAGGAATGTGTGAGAAGTGATTTTCTTTCTCCTTTCTCAGTTGCCTAATTTATTCAGCCTCCTGGCTGCAAATGGTGATGCTGTATTAGAATATAGAAGTTAAAAAAGGATGACTGATGTTGTAAAAGGACTCCGCAGTCGTGCGTGAAGTCAGGAAATTACAAATTCAGGAATGCAACATCAGTTCATACAGGTGCTGTTCAGTTAATTAAAACAGAGAAATACATACCATAAAAGCTTGCTGATGGACAGCTACAAGACAGCTATTTTAAAACAAGTGTTGCAGTCTTAGGCATTACTCTCAGCTGTACAGTGACTTTGTATATAGAACAAGCAACTGGCAGCAAGAGTAGGTAAATCCTGGGTGTTTTGAATCCAAAATTATTGAAGATTATGAAATGACGCATTAAACTTTCATTTTCTTCCCCCTTCTCTTGGCTCTACAGCTGTTGCAAGGAGAGATTGTTTCTTGGGAATGACAGCATTAGGTGAGCCAATTCATTGCCCCAAAACTAAAGACGTGCATCATCTCAGGTATAGCACCTTTCATGGGCAGCTCGATGGCACAGTGGTTAGCACTGCTGCCTCACAGCACTCGGGATCTGGGTTCAATTCCGGCCTTGAGTCACTGTCTGTGTGGAGTTTACGCATTCACCCTGTGTCTGCGTGGGTTTCCTCCGGGTGCTCCGGTTTCCTCCCACAGTCCAAAGATATGCAGGTTAGGTTGATTGGCCATACTAAATTGCCCCTTAGTGTCCCAACCTGTGTAGGTTAGGGGGATTGGCGGGGTGAATGTGTGGGGTTGCGGGGATGGGGGCTGAGTGGGATTGTTGTCAGTGCAGGCTTGGTGGGCCGAGTGGCCTCCTTCTGCACTGTGTGGATTCCATGGTTCTATGGTCTCTGCTCATCCCAAAGTGCTTTCCAGCCAATGAAGCACATCTGGAGTGTATTCACTGTTGTGATGTAGGAAATGTGGCAGCCAATTTGTGCTCAGCAAGGTCCCTCAAACAGCGTTGAGACAATGGCCAAATAATCTGCTATTGCAATGTTAGTTGCCAGGACATTGGAGGAAGCTTGCCTGCTCTTCTAAATTGTAAGAAGTTTAACAACACCAGGTTAAAGTCCAACCTGTTGGACTTTAACCTGGTGTTGTTAAACTTCTTACTGTGTTTACCCCAGTCCAACGCCGGCATCTCCACATCACTTCTAAATTGTGCCATAGGATCTTTTATGACTGCCTTTGCGACCCATATGCTCCAATGTCACCCCATAGTGGTACCTCCAACAGTGTTGCACTCCCTCAGTACTGCAGTGGAATATTATCATGGATTACATGTTAAAGATGGGACTTGAAGCCCGAACCTTTGACTCAGAGATGTGAGTGCTACCACTGTGCCCTAAAGCACCGCACGGTAAAACATACAAGTGTCCAAAAGACTCACCGGAAGTTTCTCTCCCTATTACTTTGAAGGAAGTGCCATCATTTATTTTAAGAGTACCAACAATGTTACTAAAATAGCAGAAACAGGAATTATCAATAGTTTAAACCTTAATACACCAGAATGCTGAATGGTGTAACGTTGTGACAAACCAATCAAAAAGTTAAGTTACCATGGTGCTGGGCTTCCAACTGCAAACAAAGATCATCGACTTCCATCTCTGTAACATTGTGCGTCTCTGCCCTGCCTCAGTCTTGCTGCTGACGAGGATCTTACCCACACGTTTGTCACCTCCAGACTTGAACATTCCAAAGATTCAACTGATGGCTTCCTATCTTCCATGTTTCATGACCATCACCTCGAAGGTTAGGGCTTTAAACATGTAATCAATGATGACATTTCAGTGCAGTATTGAAGGAGTGCAACACTGTTGGAGGTACCTCTGTGGGATGGTATTTTTAAATCAAGATCCCAGAGGCGGTCATAAAAGATCCTATGGCACTATTTGGCTGGATAAGAATCCAAAATGGTGTTGGGAATTGCGAAGACTCTCCTTAAGGTGGAAGATATTACTCCGATTGGTTTACAGAAAGTCACCAAGGGTCGGTTAGCTGAATTGGCAGGTAAATTGGAATTATTGGTAAGGAAAGCTGAGATTACCGAAAGTACAGCGAATCATTTAAAATTACACGAGTTGTCAGATAAAACAAGATCTCTGAAAAATGAGGCAATTGGTTTGGTGGAAATGCAATAACAGAGAGAAATAGAAATTTAAAAAAAAACTTAAATTGGAGGCAAAGGAAAAAGGAAGGGAAAGAGAGAGAGAGCTTTTGAAAGGAAATTGGAAAGGGAGAAGTTAGCAATGACAAAAATATTTGATTTTTATTTGATTTGATTTGGGTTATTATTGTTCGATTTATTATTCATAAGGAAAAAGATTGAAATGAGAAAACTTGAAGTGGAAATGGAAAAACTAGCAAGGGAAGAATGAGTAGGGTCATAAAGAAGATCAACAGCTACTCAGGACTTCCGATGAAGAGAAGTACCATCTCTTCATCAGACACTTGCAATGACCAGGTGGGACACTGACACTGCTCAAAGTTTACAGACCAGTGCAGAGTTAGGATCAGCATGTGAGGGGTCATTGAGCATGAGTGGACTGCAGGAAGGGGGCGAGGATAGCTTGCCTACCTGCTCGCCAGAGGACGAGGTCACACATGCTAACATATGAATTGTGAGCAGGAGTACACCACTCACCCCTTTGAGCCTGCTCCATCATTCAATAAGATCATGGCTGATCTGATTGTAACCTCAATTCCGCATTCCCACATTCAGGAGTGTGATGGAATATTCCCCACTTCCCTGGATGGGTGCAGCTCCAACAACACTCAAGAAGCTTGACACCATCCAGGACAAAGCAGCCCATTTGATTGGCACCGCATCTACAAACATCTACTCCCTCCAACACCGACGTTCAGTAGCAGCAGTGTGTTCTATCTACATGATAAGAACATAAGAACATAAGAAATAGGAGCAGGAGTAGGCCATCTAGCCCCTCGAGCCTGCCCCGCCATTCAATAAGATCATGGCTGATCTGAAGTGGATCAGTTCCACTTACCCGCCTGATCCCTATAACCCCTAATTCCCTTACCGATCAGGAATCCATCTATCCGTGATTTAAACATATTCAATGAGGTAGCCTCCACCACTTCAGTGGGCAGAGAATTCCAGAGATTCACCACCCTCTGAGAGAAGAAGTTCCTCCTCAACTCTGTCCTAAACTGACCCCCCTTTATTTTGAGGCTGTGCCCTCTAGTTCTAGTTTCCTTTCTAAGTGGAAAGAATCTCTCCACCTCTACCCTATCTAGCCCCTTCATTATCTTATAGGTCTCTATAAGATCCTCCCTCAGCCTTCTAAATTCCAACGAGTACAAACGCAATCTGCTCAGTCTCTCCTCATAATCAACACCCCTCATCTCTGGTATCAACCTGGTGAACCTTCTCTGCACTCCCTCCAAGGCCAATATATCCTTCCGCAAATAAGGGGACCAATACGACAGCAATTCATCAAAGGTCCTTAGACAGCACTTTCTAACCCGTAACCACTTCCATCTGGAAGGACAAGGGCAGCAGATACATGGGAACATCACCACCTGCAAGTTCCCCTCCAAGCCACTCACCATTCTGACTTGGAAAGATATCGCCGTTCCTTTGCAGTCGCCGGGTCAAAATCCTGGAATTCCCTCCCCAACGGCATTCTGGGTCAACCCACAACACGTGCACTGCAGCAATTCAAGAAGGCAGCTCACCACCACTTTCTCAAGGGCAACTAGGGATGGGCAATGAATGCTGGCCAGCGAGCGACACCCATTCCCCTCAAATGAATAAAACAAACTATCCACAATAACCTTCCACCCCCAGAGTTTTCCTGGACGGAACATAGAACATAGAACAGTACAGCACAGAACAGGCCCTTCGGCCCACGATGTTGTGCTGAGCTTTATCTGAAACCAAGATCAAGCTATCCCACTCCCTATCATCCTGGTGTGCTCCATGTGCCTATCCAAGAACCGCTTAAATGTTCCTAAAGTGTCTGACTCCACTATCACTGCAGGCAGTCCATTCCACACCCCAACCACTCTGCGTAAAGAACCTACCTCTGATATCCTTCCTATATCTCCCACCATGAACCCTGTAGTTATGCCCCCTTGTAATAGCTCCATCCACCCGAGGAAATAGTCTTTGAACGTTCACTCTAAGTATCCCCTTCATCATTTTATAAACCTCTATTAAGTCTCCCCTCAGCCTCCTCTGCTCCAGAGAGAACAGCCCTAGCTCCCTCAACCTTTCCTCATAAGACCTACCCTCCAAACCAGGCAGCATCCTGGTAAATCTCACCTCCTGCACGATCCCACCTCCTGCAACCTGACCAGCAGCCACATGGCAGAGTGATGGTGATGGTACCAGGTGGCTGTCAAGGTCACTGCCATTCTAAATTTCGATGACAGCGGAACCTTCCAGGCATAAGCAAGCAACAGCAACAACACCTTGCAGTTAGTCCAACATCCATCAATCAAGAAGCTCAATTTTGTAGTTTAATTTGCTGCTTATATCCTGATGTGGCTTCTCCTATTTTATCTCCATAGCCTTCCAAGGACCCTGTGCTCCTCTGAGTTTAACCAATGTGCATTAGAAATACCATTGGCATCCATGCATTTGACTATCTAGACTCTAAGGTTTAGGCATTAAGCTTGACCCTCAACAGCTCTCTACATCTCACTCCTCTTGTAAACTTTCCTTCTAAACTCAAATATTTGACTATGTTTCTCGTCACCCCTCTGCATGTTTCCTTCTCTGGCTCCATTAATTTGTTATCATAGAACCATAGAATTTCTGCAGTGCACAAGGAGGCCATTCGGCCCATTGAGTCTGCACCGATCCCCCGAAAGAGTATCCCACCCAGACATAACCCCTCGCCCTATCCCCGCAACCCCACACACCCATCCTGTCAATCCGCCGAATCTATGGATCTTGGGACACCAAGGGGCAATTTAGCATGGCCAATCCACCTAAGCTGCACACCTTTGGACTGTGGGAGGAAAGCAGAGCACCCAAAGAACTTGCAAACTCCACACAGTCACCCAAAGCTGGAATCGAACTTGGGTCCCTGGCACTGTGAGAAAGCAATGCTAACAACTGTGCCAGATTCCTACAGAGTGAGTCTTTTTCTGCATAAAAGTTGTAAAGGCAGGTTGCTGTTGTAGTCTTATTAATTTAATGCATGGTCTTCAACATAGAGTATCCTGATTAGCTTACCTGACTGACTCTTAATTTAAAAAATAATTCATGGAATATGGGAGCGCTGACAAGTTCAGCATTTGTTATCCATCCCTAATTGCCCCTGAACTGAATGGCTTGCTAAGCCATTTCAAAGGACAATTAAGAATTAACCACATTGCTGTGACTCTGGAGTCACATGTAGGCCAGACAGGGTAAGGATGGCAGATTTCCCTCCCTAAAGGCATTAGTGAACCAGATGGGTTTTTAACAAAACAACCAATGACAGCTCCATGATCACCATTACTGAGAGTAGCCCGTTTATATTGCAACTAATTTAAATTCCACGAGCTGTAGTTGTTCCATCTGAATCCATGACCCTCCAGAGGTCCTGGGATCTACTGGATTACACTTCCAGTGACATTACTACCATGCAATAGAACCATAGAACCATAGAAAATTACAGCTCAGAAACAGGCCTTTTGGCCCTTCTTGTCTGTGCCGAACCATTTTATGCCTAGTCCCACTGACCTGCACTTGGACCATATCCCTCCACACCCCTCTCATCCATGAACCCGTCCAAGTTTTTCTTAAATGTTAAAAGTGACCCCGCATTTACCACTTTATCCGGCAGCTCATTCCACACTTCCACCACTCTCTGCGTGAAGAAGCCCCCCTAATATTCCCTTTAAACTTTTCTCCTTTCACCCTTAACCCATGCCCTCTGGTTTTTTTCTCCCCTAGCCTCAGCGGAAAAAGCCTGCTTGCATCCATTCTACCTATACCCATCAAAATCTTATACACCTCTATCAAATCTCCCCTCAATCTTCTATGCTCCAAGGAATAAAGTCCCAACCTATTCAATCTCTCTCTGTAACTCAGCTTCTCAAGTCCCGGCAACATCCTTGTGAACCTTCTCTGCACTCTTTCAATCTTATTTACATCCTTCCTGTAACTAGGTGACCAAAACTGTACACAATACTCCAAATTCGGCCTCACCAATGCCTTATATAACCTTACCATAACACTCCAACTTTTATACTCGATACTCCCATTTATAAAGGCCAATGTACCAAAGGCACTCTTTACGACCGTTTCCACCTGTGATGTCACTTTTAGGGAATTCTGTAACTGTATTCCCAGATCCCTCTGTTCAACTGCACTCTTCAGAGTCCTACCATTTACCCTGTACGTTCTTCTTTGGTTTGTCCTTCCAAAGTGCAATATCTCACACTTGTCTGCGTTAAATTCCATTTGCCATTTTTCAGCCCATTTTTCTAGTTGGTCCAAATCCCTCTGCAAGCTTTGAAAACCTTCCTCACTGTCCACTACACCTCCAATCTTTGTATCATCAGCAAACTTGCTGATCCAATTTACCACATTATCATCCAGATCATTGATGTAGATGACAAACAACAATGGACCCAACACCGATCCCTGCGGCACACCACTAGTCACAGGCCTCCACTCAGAGAAGCAATCCTCCACAACCACTCTCTGGCTTCTTCCATTGAGCCAGTGTCTTATCCAATTTACTACCTCCCCATGTATACCTAGCGACTGAACCTTCCTAACTAACCTCCCATGAGGGACCTTGTCAAAGGCCTTGCTGAAATCCAGGTAGACAACATCCACCGCCTTCCCTTCATCCACTTTCCTGGTAACCTCCTCGAAAAACTCTAATAGATTGGTCAAACATGACCTACCACGCACAAAGCCATGTTGACTCTCCCTAATAAGTCCCTGTCTATCCAAATATTTGTAGATCCTATCCCTTATCACACCTTCCAATAACTTGCCCACCACCGACGTCAAACTTACTGGCCGATAATTTCCCGGATTTCTTTTGGAACCTTTTTTAAACAACGGAACAACATGAGCCACCCTCCAATCATCCGGCACCTCCCCCGTGAATACTGACATGTTAAATATGTCTGCCAGGGCCCCTGCAAGTTCAACACTAGCTTCCCTCAAGGTCCGTGGGAATACCCTGTCCGGTCCTGGGGATTTATCCACTCTGATTTGCCTCAAGACAGCGAGCACCTCCTCCGCTTTAATCTGTAAAGGTTCCATGGCCTCCCTACCAGTTTGCCCTATTTCCGTAGACTCCATGCCCGTTTCCTCAGTAAATACAGATGCAAAAAAACCATTTAGTATCTCCCCCATCTCTTTTGGTTCCATACACAGTCTACCACTCTGGTCTTCAAGAGGACCAATTTTATCCCTCACTATCCTTTTGCTCCTAACATACCTATAGAAGCTCTTTGGATTTTCCTTCACTCTGTCTGCCAAAGCAACCTCATGTCTTCTTTTAGCCCTCCTGATTTCCCTCTTAAGAAGCTTCTTGCACTTTTTATACTCCTCGAGCATCTGATGTGTTCCTTGCTGCCTGTACATTTCATACAACTCTCTCTTCCTCTTAATCAGTGTTACAATCTCCCTCGAGAACCAAGGTTCCTTATTCCTATTTACTTTGCCTTTAATCCTGACAGGAACATACAAACTCTGCACTCTCAAAATTTCTCCTTTGAAGGCCTCCCACTTTCCATTTACATCCTTACCAGAGAACAGCCTGTGCCAATCCACACTTCCCAGATCCCTTCTCATTTCATCAAATTTGGCCTTTTTCCAGTTCAGAACTTCAACCCGAGGACCAGATCTATCCTTATCCACGATCAGGTTGAAACTAATGGCATTATGATCACTGGATCCAAAGTGTTCCCTCACACTCACATCCGTCACCTGCCCTAACTTATTTCCCAATAGGAGATCCAATATTGAATCCTCTCTCGTTGGCACCTCTATATACTGATGTAGAAAATTCTCCTGAACACATTTTACAAACTCTACCCCGTCTAAACCTTTAACAGTATGTGAGTCCCAATCTATATGTAGAAAATTAAAATCCCCTACTATCACAACTTTGTGTTTCTTGCAGTTGTCAGCTATCTGTCCGCTGATTTGCTCCTCCAATTCTCGCTGACTATTGGGTGGTCTATAATACAAGCCCATTAATGTGGTCATACCTTTCCTGTTTCTCAGCTCCACCCATAGGGCCTCTGTAGACAAGCTCCCTAATCTATCCTGCCTGAGTACCGCTGTAACATTTTCCCTGACCAACAATGCCACTCCCCCACCTTTTATCCCTCTGCCTCTATCCCACCTGAAACATTGGAACCCTGGAACATTGAGCTGCCAGTCCTGCCCCTCCTGTAGCCAAGTTTCACTAATGGCTATAATGTCATATTTCCATGTGTCTATCCACGCCTTCAGCTCATCTGCCTTCCCCACAATACTCCTGGCATTGAAATAGACACACCTCAAAAAATTATTTCCACCACACTCTACCCTTCCATTTGTGATTTTGCTTGAACTAACCTGTCTTTTTACCCCTGCTCCACTGTCTGCTCTGGCACTCTGGTTCCCATCCCCCTGCAAATCTAGTTTAAACGCTCCCCAATAACACTAGCAAATCTCCCTGCAAGTATATTGGTCCCCTTGTAGTTTAGGTCACCTCTTCTTATTTGGGAAGTATCCTTCAGTCATAGGGGTGGCATGATGACACAGGAGCATGGTGGTTAGCACTGCTGCCTCACAGCGCCAGGGATCTGGGTTCAATTCCGGCCTCAGGTGACTATCTATGTGGAGTTTGCACATTCTCCCCGTGTCTGCGTGGGTTTTCTCCGGATGGTCCGATTTCCTCCTACAGTCCAAAGATGTGCAGGTTAGGTTGATTGACCATGCTAAATTGCCCTTTCGTGTCAGGGGGATTAGAACTGTAAATACTTGTAGTTTCAGGGATGGGACCTGGTTGGTATTGTTGTCGGTGCAGACTCAATGGGCCAAATGGCCTCCTTCTGCACTGTAGATTCTATGACCAGAGGTCAGATTTATGTGTTGGTCATGTGAAACACCAGTCAGGCATTTGCCCAATTTCCAAAATGCAAACCCAACTCAAGACTGACTTTTCAAGTTTCAAGGATTACAACTGTAAATATGACCATTAAAAGATACCAGTGTGTAAAACAAAAATGCATAATTCAGTGACAGAAGGCAGAGCTGCACTTGAAAGCAACTCTCACTTTAAACAGTTACAGCCTCTGACAAACTGAGATTGACACTGCATCTGCACTTTCTATTCTTATATCTTTCTTCCGTTTTCTTAAATAAAAAATAAAAATAAAAATAAAAATCATCACCCAATGGGTGGTGAGGGGGTCACTCAAGACCATGACCCTGGGTGAGTCCCATGAATGAACAGCTGAGCTAGCAAGATAATCCAGGAGCTTGCTCCACAAGGCCTTTCCAACACAACCCTTTAAGAAAAGCACACAAGTCTCCCAGCCATGCGAGGAACGTAACGGCGGAATTGCATAATGAAGTGTAATTTGTATATTTTGGGATTTGTAGTATTAGCTGGAAACTTTAATTGCAAGCCGTTTTTGCTTTAGCAACATAATGTAATGTGGCATGGTAGCACAGTGGTTAGCACTGCTGCCTCACAGCGCCAGGGACCCAGGCTCGATTCCCGGCTTGTGTGTGTGGAGTCTGCATGTTCATCCCGTGTCTGCGTGGGTTTCCTCCAGGTCATAGAATTCCTACAGTGTGGAAGGAGGCCGTTTGGCCCATCGAGACTGCACCAAATACAATCCCAACAGGCCCTATTCCTGTAACCCCTCATATTTACCCTGCTAATCCCCCTGACACTAGGGTTAATTTAGCATGGCCAATCAACCTAACCCACGCATCATTAGAGTGTGGGAAGAAACCGGAGCACCCAGAGGAAACCCACACAGACATGAGGAGAATGTGCAAAATCCAGTTTCCTTCCACAGTCCCGAAGACATGCTGGTTAGGTGCATTGGCCAGCTAAATTCTCCTTCAGTGTACCCGAACAGACGCTGGAGTGTGGCGATTAGGGGATTTTCACAGTGACTTCATTGCAATGTTAATGTAAGCCTACTTGTAACACCGAGAAGTAAATAAAGTGAAATTTTGTGAGAGAAAGGTATCAGCTTGTTGCTTATAACTAAATGGCAGTAATCATAGAATCCCTACAGTGCAGAAAGAATCCATCCAGCCCATCGGGTCTCTATAGGAACATGGGAATTAGGAGCAGAAGTAGGCGGAAAGTCAGTACGCAGGTGCAGCATGTAATAACAAAAGGCAAATGGGATGTTGGCATTTTTTGCAGAAGGACTGGAACATAAAAATAGAGCAATGTTGTTGCAATTGTATAGGGTGCTGATGAGACCACATCTGGAGTATTGTGTCCAGTTTTGGCCTCCTTATTTGAGGGGCGATGTGGTGGCATTGGAGGCAGTTCAGAGGAGGTTCACCAGAATGATTCCGGAGAAGAAAGGGTTGGCGTATGAGGAGACCTTAAACAGTTTGGGCTTGTACTCGCTGGAGTTTGGAAGGATGAGAGGGGGTCTGATTGAGGTATATAAAATTTAGAAAGGGATTGATAAAGTAAATGTAGACCAAATGTTTCCTCTTATGGGGCAATCTAGAACAAGGTATAGGTTGCGAGGTGGTAGATTTAAGACTGAGATGAGGAGGAACTATTTCTCGCAGAGGGTGGTGAATTTCTGGAACTAACTACCTCATAACGCGAGGAATTGTTAAATGCTTTCAAGAAGGAGACAGACATATTTCTAATTAAAAAAAGGGAAAGAGGGATATGGGAAACAGGTGGGGAGGTGGATTTGAGACCAGGGAGAGATCAGCCATGATCTGACTGAATGGTCATTATGCTTCTTGTTGTTTTATCTTTTCCTTCCCCCCTACTTGCTAGTTTAAAGTCCTTGTGACCACCATATATATTCTTTCCGTGAGAACACTGCTACCAGATCGGTTCAGGTGGAGGTAATCTCAATGGGACAGATCCCTCCTGTTCCAATACTGATCCCAATGCCCCATGAAATGGAACCCCTCTTTCCCGCACCTCTCCTTCAGCCGCGGGTTCACTTCCTTAATTTTCTTATCCCTATGCCAATTTGCGCATAGCTCGGGTAATAATCCAGAGATTATAACCCTTGAGGACCTGTTCTTTAATTTAGTTCCTAGTTTCTGATAATCCCCAAACAGGTCTTCTTTCCTAGTCTTGCCTATGCTGTTTGTTCCAACGTGGACCACAACAACTGGAGCCTCCCCCTCTCTCTCCAATATCCTTTCAAGCTGGTCAGAGATGTCCCTCACTCTGGCACCAGGCAGGCAACATACCATGTGAGACTCAATGCTATCAATCCCCCTAATTACAGAATCCCCTACAATTACCACTTGTTGTTTTGCTCCCCCCCTCTTGAATGGCCTCCACACAAGGAAAAGTACCTCTTCCCTGTTGGACAAGGTCAAGAGCTGAGGTCCCTCAGTTCCAGAATTCAGGTTCCCTCTACCTGCCTCATTTGCAGTCACACCCTTCTGTTCCTGACCACTGACTAAATTAAAGGTATTAGAGGGTGTGACCACCTCCTGAAACAAAGTGTCCAGGAAACTCTCCCTCTCCCGGATGTGCCGCAGTGTCTGAAGCTCAGACACCAGCTCATCAATTTTGAACCGAAGTTCTTTGAGCAACCAGCACTTGCTGCAGATGTGGTCACTGCAGCTCGCAATGGGATCTGCCAGCTCCCACATCATACAGCTACAGCACATCACCTGCCCAGCCATCTCTACTGAGTGAATTATTTTGTAAAATTAGTTTTGCAGTGTTCTTTTTAGAATTTATTACAGATTTCTCACCAGCTAATCAGGCCACAGATTTCCTGTGAGATCACTTTTTCAGGTTTTTCTCAGCTACAATGGACCAGGCTGCGGATCCCCCGAGGTAAATTAGCTTACGTACAAGGTAAGTTAGTCTCCGAAAAAGCATCAACCAACCCGTAACCCCACACATTTACCACACTAATTTCCCAAATCCCCTTCACATCTTGAGCCACTAAGGGACAATTTAGTTTGGCAATTCACATAATCCGCACATTTTTGGAGCATGGGAAGAAACCGGAGCACCCGGAGGAAACCCATGCAGTCACAGGGAGAACATGCAAACTCCACGCAGTCACCCAAACTGGAATTGAACCCACTTCCCTGGTGCTGTGAGGCAGCAATGCTAATCACTATACCACTACACCATCCTATAAATCCATAACAAAAGAATACTGGAGAAGGTCAACAAGCTTCAGGTCAATTTTAAACTACGAGAACGATTTATTTTTTTCAGATTATTACTGGCAAGAATACCCTCTGTTGCAAGTGGACGGCTGCACAATCACTGATGGCCGCAATGAGGATTGTGTATACATACCTAAATATTCCTGATGCTTTTCTATGGACTGTGGGAGGAAACAGAGCACCCTCCCCTTTCCTTTCCCCTATGCACTCTGAGGGAAGGTGATGGCCTAATGGTATTCTCGCTAGACTATTAATCCAGAAACTTAGCTGGGGACCTGGGTTCGAATCTCGCCACGACAGAATAAAAAAATCTGGAATTAAGAATCTACTGATAACCATGAAACCATTGTCGATTGTCGGAAAAACCCACCTGGTTTACTAATGCCCATTAGGGAAGGAAATCGGCCGTCCTTACCACAGCAGTGTGGATTACTCTCAATTACTCCCAGCCAACTAGGGATGGGCAATAAATGCTGGCCAGCCAGTGACGCCCATGTCCCATAAACGAGTGAAACATGTACGATATGCTTTGTCTGTATAGCATCAAGAAACAATACTTTTCACTGTATACCAATACATATGACAATAATAAGTCAAATCAAATCTTAAATGACCTCAAAAGCTATTCAGTTCAATGGGTATGGGCAGTAAATGCTGGCCCAGGCAGTGATGTCCACATCCTATAAATGAATTTTAAAAAACGATTTAAAGAAGTTTGAAAGTGGAAGATGTGGAGGAGACCCGACGGAGGGTTTGAAAATTATGAATGGATTGGATAGGTTAGATGCGGAGAGAAGGTTTCCACTTGGGGAATTCAAAACATAAATTTAAGAGAGTTCCTAATAAATTAATCAAGAGTTCTGATGATGAAAACCAAGTGATTTATTGGCATCATCCAACCTATCAGAATAAATTTCAACCTTGTCCGCGCTTTCATAATTCTGAAGGAATGCGCTATTATTCAGTATTTCTCTTGCATAATGGCAGTTAGATTTTCCACAGATTCCCAGTCATTCACTGGAGTAACTATGCCAATTGCTCGGGGGAATCATTGTTTGAAATTTAGCAGTCTAATACATATCCCATAATGAAAAACTCTAGCTGTTCAAGGACACTTTCAAACACATCAAGGGAGACAGCTCTGTTGCCTTGCTTTTCACAAGGATATCACCAAAGCAACTGAGCACACCACAGACCAGCTTATAGAAAGCATTGCACAGCGTACATTGAGCCTTCTTTACCGGCACCACATCAAACAATTCTTTACGAGTTATACCTTGGTGTGATCTGAAAGTCTGCCCAAGCTAGAAGAAACTCGTGAATGCACACAGGTCCACAGCAAGGAGATCGATAGACTCTTGTCTATTATTAATGTTCCATCTGCTTAACTCAGAGAGAAAAGTCCTGCTGTTAGGATCATTAAGAAGAAGTCTCACTTGGGTTCCTTCAACTGCACGCAGAAGTATGTGCTCACCGAAGAGGTTTTCGACTTTGAAAGAAAGTTTCTTTTTTTAAAAAAAAGTGTTGATCAATGTGGTAATGTTACCTTTTGCTGTTCACATACGGAAGATTATGGGATGGAAAGGAGCTATCCTTTTCAAGTTTGTCCACGTACCATTTGCAAAACAACACCTGCTCAGAGGGCCTCACGTTACTCCTCTGGTGACTCGCTTCGTAATAATACAACCCAATGTCCAACTGAGCCAGGTTTTGATTCCCAAGTGTGTGATGAGTGAGCCAATCGCAGCTGGCATGGCAATCAGATTGCTGCAAATAGTCACAGCATTCCTGGGGTACTTTGTTGGGGGTGTAGGGATGGTGGTGGTGATGAGGGTGGATGTGGGTGGTTGGGAGAAGGGGACATCAACCATCTTTGTTGCTTTTATAAGTTCTTCCTCATGAATGGAAGCCGGAAGAGGCCGGGATTTTGGGCTGAGTATGACAACCCTGATGATGACACTTTGTGCTGTTACTTACCTTTCAGCTCACACCTGATGTACTTGATAATCAAAAGTTATAGGAGTAATGGGAATATGGAATTTAAGGCGCAAATAGATATCAGCCATAATCTTATTGTATTGTATTGAGCAGGCTTGAGGGGCCAAATGGCCTACTTCGTACAATCATACATATGTTTGTATGTTCGCTCCTAACTGATCTATAATAATGGACCCTTGTCTTGCTTCCTCACAGCATCATTATTCTCAGGACTTTCGAATCACAAAATAAACAGAATAATTCTGAATGCAGGAAATGCAGTGGCAGCACGGTGGCACAATGGTTCGTACTGCTGCCTCACAGTGCCTGGGACCCGAGTTCGTTTCCCGGCTTGGGTAACGGGCTGTGTGGAGCTTGCACGTTCTCCCCATGTCTGTGTGGGTTTCCTCTGGATGCTCTGGTTTCCTCCCACACTCCAAAAATGTGCGGGTTTAGGTGGATTGGCCATGCTAAATTGCCCCTTAGTGTCAGGGGGACTAGCTAGGGTAAATGCATGGGGTTATGGGGATAGGGCCTGGGTGGGATTGTGGTCAGTGCAGATTTGATGGGCTGAATGGCCTCTTTCTGCACTGTAGGATTCTATGAAATATGAAACGAAAATGCAAAATTCCAGAAACAAACAAAAAAACTCTCATAAACCAAACTCTCCAATTAAAAACAGGAAATGCTGGGAATGCTCAGAAGCTCAGGCAGTGTCTTTGGACAGAGAAACAGGGCTGCTCATCCTGTAGCAGGAGTTGGTAAGTTTCCTGACTCCTCCTGTCTGCTTTGGGTGAAAGTGCCAGCAAAGATGGGGTTTTCATTCTGGGAAGAAAGCAGAGGGGGGAAGGGGGAGGGCATAGAGAGGGAAGCACACTGGAGTCAGGCCTACTTCTCCCCAAAAAAGAGTTTGGAGGGAGGTAGCCAGGGGTCTACCAAGTGTGAAGGCAGGCTGTTTAAAAGACCCATCTCAGTGCTCTGGGACTTTGCCACAGTTGTGCGAAAAGGAATAAAAAAGCTCTCGTGCCCTTACTCTCATGCCCGCCCCCATAAACTTCCCATGCCCCCTCCATGCCAACCCATGTCTTTCAACACACTCTCCTACCCTCCAAGTCAAACTAGGCCCTTCACCCAGCCCCATGCCCCTCATACCTTCGATGCCAAACAAGAACATGAAATGAGGTTTGACGGAGAGTCCAGACATCCATTAGTCTTTTGAAACAGCTGTGTTCTTGGGAAACATTTCTTGATTGACAGCATTTTTTCTTAGATTATTTCTCAATTGCTCTCGATTTACTTATACAAGATAAATAAATAAATAAGTTTCTGCTATAGATACTTAAAATGTCTGCTTGATTGAAGCATTTTTAGGGCCGCAGTAAGACAGCTTTTAAAAATAAAATTATGAATGAATCACTTTTTAAAAGCTTTTTTCACACAAGTTTTTTTGGGCCCGATTCTCCCATCACGACCCACAACTTTTCTGGTGGGTCCGGTCGGGAGAATTGCATGTCAGCCTTTTTCTGGGATTTGCGCATGCGCCTGGAACATATGTGCATCTCCCAGAGCCGGGGAACAGTCGCAGTTGAGACTGCATTGGAAATCAGCGGGAAGAGAGGTAAGTAGTTTGAATCTTTTTTTCATGTATTTTAAATATATTCTGCATGTCATTATCGGGACCCACACGGAACTTGCTGGGCCTGATAGCATTTCCCACCCCCACCAGGAGTACTTCATTCCGACGGGGTTTAGAGTAGCTCCCGCGTTCGTGGAACTAGCGGGAGACCCCGTTGGAATGAAGGGAGGACAATCGCGGCTCCCAAGGGGTCGGGCAGAGGGGAGTGGTGCTCCCTGGGCATGGGCACCCTGGCAATGCCAAGGGGCAAAGTGCCCATGCCCAAGGGACACCTTGGCACTGCCCACTGAGTATCGGGCAGTGCCAAGGGGATGGGGCCTATTGTGGGCAGGGCCTAAGGATGATTGGTGAGGGTGGAGGGTCACGCTGCCATTTTGCATTGGGATCGATTTGGACTGGAGGGAGGGCAACGATTGGGGCGGGCGGGGTGCAGTGGGTGGTGGTCTGCCGGGGGGGGTGGGGGGGGGGGCTGTGCCTCCCAACGGGGGGGAGTCTGCCGAGGTGAGGGAGGTAGGGGAATTGCCATTGCTGGTGGGGGGGGGGGGGTGGCTAGACATCGGTGCACTCTGGGATGGGGGTGCTGTCGGGGCTGTCCCGGGAATTGTTGTGGGGGCCACGATCGGGCCGTGGGGGGAGCTGCAGGGGCAGCACTGTGAGGGTCCTGGGCTGGCCAGCTCAATCGCTGGCCAACAAACGGGAGGACTGACAGATCGGGGCCACTGCGCATGCGCAGAGTTCCAGAGCTGTCAGACTCCGGCGTGAATAGCCCCCCCCCCCCCCGGGTTTTTAACGAGATTCCCGATTGTGACCTCTGCATTGCACAGAGTGTGGAGATTCGAGTCTGAAGCTGCACTGAAAAAAACAGTCATGATCGAGAACAGTTTTCCCACCAATCCAGCACTTTTGGGAGAATCGCCTCCGTCATTTCTGTCGGGTTTATTGGTTCTGTCCAGAGTGTATACTGGGTCAAAAGGCATGGATATTCCATAGGTTGGCTTGGAGGATATCAGGGGCCATGAGGAATAAGGGGAAAGGCTCAAGTTTGCATGGAAGGTATGAGGGACCATGGACTGTGAGTGGAGGGATATAGTTTGACATGGGCAAGATATTTTGAACTTATCTTTCGACTGAATAAGAATAACAATATAATCAGTCTTGAATTACTCAACATTGAACATCCAGAGCCCCACAGCATCAGAGAATTTAAAAATATTCCAAATATTTGAGTGAAGTAATTTCATATTATTTTGATCCGAATGAATTGATTGATTATCTCAAATCTGCCCAGCAACACTCGCCCACACATCCTTCCCTCTCTATAATCCAGAGCCAGGGAAATAACCTGACAAACCTTTCAATCGCCTTCATAATTCTGTATGTATCAATGAAACCATCTCGTAGCTTTCCCTAATCTCAAGATAAAAGTCACCTCTCAACTCTCATCAGAGAACAGCCCTCTATTCATGGCAAATTGATATGGCGACCCCACACTCATAATCCTCCAAAGGCAATATCATTGCCAAAACCCTTGCAATAAATGCTGACATGTCATTTGTTTCGTAATTTCTTGTTGTGCTGAGATATTCACCTTAAAGATGCATTCTTGCTGGTTGTATCGCAGCTTGTATGCGCATTTAGAAAGGAATAAACTCATTAACGATAGTCAGCATGGTTTTGTGAGAGGGAGGTCATGCCTCACTAACCTGGTGGAGTTTTTTGAAGAAGTGACCAGAATGGTTGACGAGGGAAAGGCCGTGAATGTCGTCTATATGGACTTTAGTAAAGCGTTTGACAAAGTCCCTCATGGTAGGCTGGTGAAAAAGGTTGGATCTCATGGGATAAAGGGGGAGGTGGCTAGATGGGTGGAGAACTGGCTTGGTCACAGAAGACAGAGGGTGGTAGTGGAAGGGTCTTTTTCCGGCTGGAGGCCTGTGACTAGTGGTGTTCCGCAGGGCTCTGTATTGTGACCTCTGCTGTTTGTGATTTATATAAACGATCTGGAAGAAGGTGTAACTGGGGTGATCAGTAAGTTTGCGGACGACACAAAATTGGCAGGACTTGCAGATAGTGAGGAGCATTGTCAGAAGCTACAGAAGGATATAGATAGGCTGGAAATTTGGGCAAAGAAATGGCAGATGGAGTTCAATCCTGATAAATGCGAAGTGATGCATTTTGGGAGAAATAATGTAGGGAGGAGCTATACGATAAATGGCAGAACCATAAAGGGTGTAGATATGCAGAGGGACCTGGGTGGCAAGTCCACAGATCCTTGAAGGTGACGTCACAGGTGGAGAAGGTGGTGAAGAAGGCATATGGCATGCTTGCCTTTATAGGATGGGGCATAGAGTATAAAAGTTGGGGTCTGATGTTGCAGATGTATAGAACGTTGGTTCGGCCGCATTTGGAATACTGCGTCCAGTTCCGGTCGCCACACTACCAGAAGGACATGGAGGCTTTGGAGAGAGTACAGAGGAGGTTTACCAGGATGTTGCTTGGTATGGAGGTGCTTAGTTATGAGGAGAGATTGGGTAAACTGGGGTTGTTCTCCCTGGAAAGACGGAGGATGAGGGGAGACTTAATAGAGGTGTATAAAATTATGAAAGGCATAGATAGGGTGAACGGTGGGAAGCTTTTCCCCAGGTCGGTGGTGACGTTCAGGAGGGGTCATAGGTTAAAGGTGAAGGGGGGGAGGTTTAACACAGATATCAGAAGGACATATTTTACACAGAGGGTGGTGGGGGCCTGGAATGCGCTGCCGGGCAAGGTGGTGGAGGCGGACACACTGGGAACATTTAAGACGTATCTAGACAGCTATATGAACGGAGTGGGAATGGAGGGATACAAAAGAATGGTCTAGTTTGGACCAGGGAGCGGCATGGGCTTGGAGGGCCGAAGGGCCTGTTCCTGTGCTGTATTGTTTTTTGTTCTTTGTTCTTTGTTGTTCTTGGAATGGCTCCTGCTCTGACCAAGATCGCAAGGAAATACAAAGGGTTGTGAGCATAGCCCAATCCATCAAGCAAACCAGCCTCCCATTCATCGACTCCGTTATTATTTCCCGCTGCCTTGGAAAAGCAACCAGAATAATCAAGGACTCCGTGCACCCCGGACATACTTTCTCCCACCTTCTTCCGTCAGGAGAAAGAGACAAAAGTCTGCATCATGGATCAACCAACTCAAGAACAACTTCTTCTCTGCTGCCATCAGACTTTTGAATGGACCTACCTTCTATTAAGTTGATCTTTCTCTACATCCTAGCTGTGACTGTAACACTACATTCTGCATCCTCTCTTTTCCCTCTCCCCTATGTACTCTATGAATAGTATACTTTGTCTGTATAGTGCACAAGAAACAATACTTTTCACTGTATACCAATACATGTGATAATAATAAATCAAAGCAAAATCAAGCTGTCTGTGCACACCTATTATCACTTTCCAGTATGTTAAAAGGGATCAGTTATACTTTCTACTCTTACACCACAGTGGGTCAACCTTTTTGCCGCTGGCTCCTGCTGTTCAATCCTTACTGTTGGCCATGTGCTTTTCTGCCCAGCAACAGCGAGATGGAATAAATTAAATTGGCTAATCAGAGAAAATCCTCTTGGATCACTGAATGCTGATTAGTCAGCCTATCAGCATTCAGTTCTCCAAGACACCTTGCTCTGATTGGCCGATTTCATTGCGGTGATTAATTTTGAAGTTGATTAGTTGCTCCTTTCGAACCGACGGTTGCCGATCGTGTGGTGGCCGCCAGCTCCACTACCCCCTGGAGACTCTTCACAGAACCCCGGGGGTCCACAGACCCCAATTTGGGAACTCCTGTTGAGGGAGGATGGTGGCGCAGTGATAATATCACTGGACTAATAAACCAGGCTGATGCAAAAGAGTCATAGAGCAATACAGCATGGAAAAAGGCCCTTTGACCCAACCAGTCCATGCCGACGACCATGGTGCCCTCCCAGCTCGTCCCAATTGCCCACGTTTGGTTCATTTTCCTCTAATCCTTTCCCATCCATGTACTTATCCAAATGCTTTTTCAATGTTGCTGTTGTACCTGCCTCAAACAGCTTCTCTGGCAGCTCATTCCATATACACACCACCCTCTGCCTGAAGAAGTTGCCCTTCAGGTCCCTTTTAAATCTTTCCCCTCTCACCTTAAACCTATGTCCCCTAGTTTTCAATTCCCCTTCCCTGGGAAAATGCGCACTAATCCTATCCATACCCCTCATGATTTTATACACCTCAATAAAGTCGCCCCTCATTCTCCTACATTCCAAGGAATACAGTTTTAGCAATCCTAGTCCTGTTCTGGGCACACCACAGCAGCTGGTCAAACCTAAATTCAATTTATAATCTGGGATGTAAAGCTAGTCTCAGTAATGATGACTGTGAAACACAGACATAGAAAATAGAAGCAGGAGTAGGCCATTCGGCCCTTTGAGCCTGCTCCGCCATTCATTTATAATCATGGCTGACCATCGAATTCAATATCCTGATTCCCAGCTTCCCCCCCATACCCCCTGATCCCTTTACTCCACGGGCTATATCTATAAACCATTGTCGATTTTCATAAAAATCCACCTGATTCGCTGATGTCCTTTCGGGAAAGAAATCTTGCATCCTGACCTGATCTGGCCTACCTGTGAGCCATGATGTGGAGATGCCGGCGTTGGACTGGGGTAAGCACAGTAAGAAGTCTCACAACACCAGGTTAAAATCCAACAGGTTTATTTGGCAGCACAAGTCTTCAGAGTCTCGCTCCTTCTTCAGGTGAGTGAGGAGCTGTGTTCACAAACAGGGCATATATAGACACAAAATCAATTTACAAGATAATGGTTGGAATGTGAGTCTTTACAGGTAATCAAGTCTTAAAGGTAGAGACAATGTGAGTGGAGAGAGGGTTAAGCACAGGTTAAAGAGATGTGTATTGTCTCCAGCCAGGACAGTTAGTGAGATTTTGCAAGCCCAGGCCAGTCGTGGGGGTTACAGATAGTGTGACATGAACCCAAGATCCCAGTTGAGGCCGTCCTCATGTGTGCGGAACTTGGCTGTCAGTTTCTGCTCGGCGATTCTGCGTTGTCATGTGTCATGAAGGCCGCCTTGGAGAACGCTTACCCGAAGATCAGAGGCTGAATGCCCGTGACTGTTGAAATGTTCCCCGACAGGAAGAGAAACTCCTGCCTGATGCTTGTCGAGCGGTGTTCATTCATCCATTGTCGGAGTGTCTGCATTGTCTCCCCAATGTACCATGCCTTGGGACATCCTTTCCTGCAGCGTATCAGGTAGACAATGTTGGCCGGGTCGCAAGAGTATGTACCATATACCTGGTGGATGTTGTTCTCACATGGGACGATGGCATCCGTGTCGATGATCTGGCACATCTTGCAGAGATTGCTGTGGCGGGGTTATGTGGTGTGGTGGTCACTGTTCTCCTGAAGGCTGGGTAGTTTGCTGCACAGTAAGAAGTCTCACAACAGCAGGTTAAAGTCCAACAGGTTTATTTGGTAGCAAAAGCCACTAGCTTTCGGAGCACTGCTCCTTCGTCAGGTAAGTGGGAGCTCTGTTCACAAACAGAGCATATACAGGCACAAACTCAATTTACAAAACAATGGTTAGAATGCGAGTCTTTACAGGTAATCAAGTCTTAAAGGTACAGACAATGTGAGTGGAGAGAGGACAGTTAGTGAGATTTTGCAAGCCCAGGCAAGTCGTGGGGGTTACAGATAGTGTGACATGAACCCAAGATCCCGGTTGAGGCTGTCCTCATGTGTGCGCAACTTGGCTATCAGTTTCTGCGTTGTCGTGTGTCATGAAGGCCGCCTTGGAGAACGCTTACCCGAAGATCAGAGGCTGGAGACAATACACACCTCTTTAACCTGTGTTTAACCCTCTCTCCACCCACATTGTCTATACCTTTAAGACTTGATTACCTGTAAAGACTCACATTCCAACCATTATCTTGTAAATTGAGTTTGTGTCTATATATGCCCTGTTTGCGAACACAACCCGTCACTCACCCGAAGAAGGAGTGAGACTCCGAAAGCTTGTGCTACCAAATAAATCTGTTGGACTTTAACCTGGTGTTGTGAGACTTCCTACCTGTGAGCCCAGATCCACAGTGATGTACTTGACTCTTAACTGCCCTCTGAAATAGTGCGGCAAGCCATTCTCTTCAAGGGCACTTAGAGGCAGGCAACAAATGATGGCCTTGCCAGCAATGTTCACATCTTATGAAAGAAATGTAAAACAAAAACTGACTTGCTGTGCATTTCCACAATCTTAAGCTTTACATTTTGCCAGAAGGAGGTGATTTCTCATGCGTCGGTCTCACCTCAGACATTTACACTGCTAATGGTCATGTAGCAAACTAACCAGAGATTTAACAAAAGCATGTTGTGAGTGTTACTAAGGGGATGAAAGGAAGAAATGAAGCAGCAAGTCCATAAGCACAAGGGCAGACATCACTGAGCTGAAACATTCCATTGATACAGTTCAAAGGCTCGGGTAATCTGAAGAAAGGTAATTATACTGTTCAAAATCCCTTACACATGTACACGGACAAAAAAAAACCAGACAAGACAGCCTTTACAGATGCCACCTCAATCTGGTAAGCTTTGCTGGACTGGAAATGAAGGAACCTTTTCCCAGCTGCTCACAGTGATGCCCAAGACAGCTGTTGCCAGCGCGTAAATGCCATTCACTTTCAAGCTAAAACTGTATGCTGGAGATTCATAGCATAGCAAGCAGCTTCAAAGCCCACTGCTCTGATGTTTAAATAATCACATCCATCAGGCTGGCAAAATAATTGCTTTGAGTGTTAGATTTACAATGGGAAGTGAGTTTTTTAAAATGAAGAATACATTACTCACTTTCCTGGTGTATGATCACATTGAATAGATTTTCTGACAGAGTTTTAATACAGGTTTGAAGATTTTTATATCCGCATTCAAACTTTGTTTGATGATTGACTCTGTATATTTATTTATCTCTCCATTCTCTGTCAGTTTATCTATCTATCTATCTATCTATCTATCTATCTATCTATCTATCTATCTATCTATCTATCTATCTATCTATTTATTCTTTGCTATCTTCTCCTGCTGCCTACTGCACCATGTTTACCTTTAGTGACTGGTGTCTGAGGACATGCAAGTCTCGTTCCACATTTCCCTCTCTGGGCAGCATGGTGGCACAGTGGTTAGCATCGCTGCCTCACAGCGCCAGGGACCCGGGTTCGATTCCTGGCTTTGGGGTCACTGTCTGTGCGGAGTCTGCGTGGTCTCCCCGTGTCTGCAAGGGTTTCCTCCGGGTGCTCCGGTTTCCTCCCAGTCTGAAAGACGTGCTGGTTAGGTGAATTAGCCGTGCTAAATTTTCCCTCAGTGTACCCGAACAGGAGCTGGAGTGTGGCGACTGGGGGATTTTCACAGTGACTTCATTGTAGTATTAATGTAAGCCTACTTGTGACAATAATAAATAAAAGTTTTTAAAAACTTAAAACTCAATCTCTAGCCATTCAGATAATAATCTGCCTGCCTGTTTTTCCTATCAGAGTGATTAACTTCGCCTTTATCCACATTATACTGCATCTGCCATGCATTTGCCCACTGACTAAACTTATCCAAATCACACTGAAGCATCTCTGCATCCTCCTCACAGCTCACCTTCCAACCCAGCTTTATATCATCTGCAAATTTTGAGATATTACATTTAGTTCCTTCATCTAGATCATCAATATACATTGTGAGTAGCTGGGGTCCTCACACTGAGTTCTGCAGTATCCCACTTGTCACTCCTGCCAATTGAAAAAAGACCCATTTATTCCTACTCATCTCATAGATTTTCACTGTAACTTCATTGCAGTATTAATGTAAGCCTACTTGTGACAATAATAAATAAACTTTAAACTTTAAACATAGATTGAGATGATCAAGTAATCTGCATGCGATGATTACTGAATTTTTCTCTGCTGTCCTGCCTGAAACAGGATTGGATCATAATGGAAATGGGGGGGGGGATGTTGGTCAATTTTCCCAATATCAGCTTGCTGCTTTAACCATGACCTTTCTTCACTGCTGGTTATCTCTTTCTTGTCCATTATCTGTAAATGTTGTCAAGAACGTCCCTTATCCCATATCATTCCACCTGTCTCTATTATTGCCACTCTTTGGAACTATTTAGTGGAGGGTGGCTACTGGTTTGGTAATTGTGGCAAAATCCACAAAGATCACAAAGGAAGAGGGTCTAGGTGATCCTTACATCAGTGGTAGGGAAATTATTGAAGAGGGTTCTTCGAGACAGGATTTACTTCCACTTGGAAATAAGTGGGCATATTAGTGAGAGGCAACATGGTTTTGTGGAGGGGAGGTCATGTCTTACTAACTTTATCAAGTTTTTTGAGGAAGTGACTAAGATGATTGATGAGGGTAGGGCAGTGGATGTTGTCTTTGACAAGGTCCCTCATGGCAGACTGGTGCAGAAGGTGAAGTCGCATGGCAAGGTGGATACAGAACTGACTTGGTCATAGAAGACAGAGGGTAGCAGTGGAAGGGTGTGTTTCTGAATGGAGGCTTGTTACAAGTGGTGTTCCTCAGGGATCAGTGCTGGGACCTTTGCTGTTCATAATGTATATAAATGATTTGGAAGAAAATGTAACTGGTTTGATTAGTAAGTTTGCGGATGACACAAAGGTTGGTGGATTTGTTGATAGCGATGAGGACCATCAGAGGATACAGCAGGATATAGATCGGTTGGAGGTTTGGGTGGAGATTTGGCAGATGGAGTTTAAACCGGACAAATGTGAGGTAACGCATTTTGGAAGGTCTAATAAACATAGGATTATGTACACTAAATGGCAGAATCCTTAAGAGTTTTCATAGGCAGAGGGATCTGGGTGTACAGGTACACAGGTCACTGAAAATAGCAACGCAGATGGAGAAGGTAGTCAAGAAGTCATATGGCATTGAGTTTAAAACTTGGCAAGTCATGTTGCAGCTTTATAGATCCTTAGTTAGGCCGCACTTGGAATATAGAGTTCAATTCTGGTCGCCATACTACCAGAAGGATGTGGAAGCTTTGGAGAGGGTACAGAAAAGATTTACCAGAACGTTGCCTGACATGGAGGGCATTAGTTATGAGGAGAGGTTGGAGAAACTTGATTTGTTCTCACTGGAACGATGGAGGTTGAGGGGCGACCTGATAGAAGTCTACAAGATTATGAGGGGCATGGACAGAGAGGATAGACAAAAGCTTTTTCCCAGGTGGAAGAGTCAATTACTAGGGGGCATAGGTTTAAGGTGCGAGGGGCAAAGCTTAAAGGAGATGTACGAGGCAAGTTTTTTACACAGAGGATGGTGGGTGGCTGGAACTCGCTGCCGGGGGAGATAGTGGAAGCAGATACGATAGTGAGTTTTAAGGGGCGTCTGGACAAATACATGAATAGGATGGGAATAGAGGGATATGGTCCCTGGAAGGGTAGGGGGTTTTAGTTCAGTCGGGCAGCATGGTCGGTGCAGGAATAGAAGGCCGAAGGGCCTGTTCCTGTGCTGTAATTTTCTTTGTTCTTTGTTCTTTGTAGTGTACTCACTTCCATCCTCCAATCTGCTCCCGTGGCTACATATATGGCTTTGTATATTCGCTGAGGCTCATAAAACTGCAGCCACTACAATCCTGCTTGATTAAGGATTGATGTGGAGATGCCGGCGTTGGACTGGGGTGAACACAGTAAGAAGTCTCACAACACCAGGTTAAAGTCCAACAGGTTTATTTGGTAGCAAGTCTTTTTAGCAAGTTTATTTGAGAGCACATTTCCACTCCATCTGACGAAGGAGCAGTGCTCCGAAAGCTTATGGTATTTGCTACCAAATAAACCTGTTGGACTTTAACCTGGTGTCGTGAGACTTCTTACTGATTAAGGATCCACAGTCTCTTGGGACAATGGGGAGTTGTCCACACTTGAAAACTTCTTGGGGTCCCTCAGTTGCACTGGTGGGCTCCTTTTTGATGGTTGCATTCCCACCCAAAGGTTGCCATGCAAGAGTAATGAACCTCAACCCAAAAATAGGGGCGTGAGTTGTTAGGGCTGGGGAAGTTCTGTTCCACTGAAACACCACTGCAAAAACGAACTGTGCATTTTTCTTCTTTGAACACTTTTGTTCAAATGCCACTGAAAGCAGTTTTGGGTGGGTCTGGCAACTGAGAACGGAGGTCACATGATGAAATCTTTAGGAACACATCCAACCAAAAATGCCCATGCATTCATCTCTTATTTGAAAATTGATAGTATACCTCCTGCCTTTATTGAGAATCTACTCCATTTAGTATCATAGAATCCCTACAGTGCCCATCGAGCCTGCACCATCAACAATCCCACCCAGGTCCTATCCCTGTAACCCCACATATTTATCCTGTTAATCCCCCTGATAAGAGTTTTAACAACACCAGGTTAAAGTCCAACAGGTTTATTTGGTAGCAAATGCCATTAGCTTTCGGAGCGCTGCTCCTTCGTCAGATAGAGTGGAGATCCACTCCATCTGATTTCCACTCCATCTGACGAAGGAGCAGCGCTCCGAAAGCTAATGGCATTTGCTACCAAATAAACCTGTTGGACTTTAACCTGGTGTTGTTAAAACTCTTCCTGTGTTTACCCCAGTCCAACGCCGGCATCTCCACACCATGAATCCCCCTGATACTCAGGGGCAATTTAGCACGGCCAATCAACCTAACCTGCACATCTTTCGATTGAGGGAGTAAACCGGAGCACCCAGAGGAAACCCACGCAGACACAGGGAGGACGTGTACACTGGACACAGAGAGCCACATGAGGCCAGAATTGAACTGGGGTCACGGGCGGTGTGAGGCAGCATTGCTTACCATTGTGCCACCGTGCCGCCCTGATCGGAATAGGTCAGAATCTATCCAGTTTTAGGGACAATCACATCTTTTGAAATGGGTTTGGTAGAGTTGGCGAACAGAAAGTATTAATTTATCCAGCAGTTTTTGAATGGATCTCACCCACTTTAGTCCGTCCACTGCTTTCTTATGGGCCAAGTTTACTCATCTTTACTCCATGGTGGCAGATGCTGTTGAATACATTTAAATATTTTGAAGCCTTACGTTGGCAGCATCTCCAGGATGCTTTAAACTGTGAGGTTCAGACATCACAGAATAGGCGGCTTTATGTAGGTAATTGTTTAGCCTGGGTTTTAGAAGATTGATATTGATGAGCCAGCTCTACTAATTTGCAACACTAAACCTGGCAGAATTGCACTCACGCATAGTTTAGAAAAAAAGCCCTTTGGTTATTCTGCGATAATAAACAGAGCCAGGCTTAGAAATATAAATGCAGGAAAATTGGCACATCCAACACAATCTCCTTAGATTGAAACCCAAACAAGGGCCTGTACAAAATAGAGCTCATGCTACAGCAATAAACCCTGTGGACAGGATTGTTTTATCAATGTGTTGGGAAAACATACACTTTAAAGCAGCTCCAAATTAAAATATCAAGAGAAATGGCACCTGTCCATCTTTTTATCTTTGCCACATTTGCTTAGTATTTTCCACGAGGGTTTAAAAACACTGGATGGCACGGTGGCACAGTGGTTAGCACTGCTGCCTCACAGTGCCAGGGACCTGGGTTTGATTCCTGGCTTATGTCACTGTCTGTATGGAGTCTGCACATTCCCACCGTGTCTGTATGGGTTTGAATCATAGAATCATAGAAATTGCTGCGGTTTCTTCCCACAGTCCGAAAGATGTGTTGGTTAGGTGCATTGGCCATGCTAAATTCTCCCTCAGTGTACCCGAACAGATGCTGGAGTGACTAGGGGATTTTCACAGTAACTCCATTGCAGTGTTAATGTAAGCCTACTTGTGATACTAATAAATAAGCTGAAAAAACAAAGGCTGAGTGCATTCTGATAAGCTTCTTTTTTGGAACTGCTAAACAGTGAAATCAGACTTCTCAAAGTGATGTCTCCATTATTTTCCTCACAAAGCAACTGCTCCTAACCACACTAAACATTTGCATACGACTATGCACACATCATCATTTCAAGGATTAAAATATTTATACTTCTTACTTGATTATTTACTTTTTAAGATTTTTTGGTTTGTGCTCTCTTCACCATCACTACAATTTACTTATGCTTTCTACCTTTGTCATCCATCCATCATTTCCTTTGTTGTTGAAATTTCCAGTAAATTCCCCTGTTCTGATGTTGGAAAGCACTTTGCTGGCCTATTTTGTCAGCCAATCAGAAAATACCGCAGTGAAGCGTTGCCTTGATGTCAGCAGGAGTATTGGCAAGTTAAAACTTTTCAGTTCTGGCTTTCAGGCTCAGGTAAGGAGCTGGGCTGAAAAGAATTATCTCACTGGCAGTTGATCTTACAAAACAAAATGAAATGCTGGCGAGGGATTGAAACCTAATAGTTCTGAGAGGATTCTAATGACAACGATCCAGGTCTTATTGGGAAAATAACAGCATGCAAAAAGGTGCAAGCTCTTCTTAATTGACCAGTAAATTTAAGGGATTAAATAGATATGACACAGCTTTGAAACCTCTAAAACTTGTTGATCAATTTACATCTTTCTGCCATTACAAATAGCCTCAGTCTGCCAGTTATTTTGAAACTCTTATGGATTTTCACATTAATTGCCCTATTATATTAACCACAGAAAGTTAAGTTTTCAAATTAATACTGTAATAACATTTTTACGACGTGATATTTTTTCATGCAATGCCAATTAATCTCTCTATCAATTCTCTCGGTGTTAGTCATGGCTCAGTTGGTACGTACTCTTCCCTTTAAATTCCAAGGGTGGGATTTTCCGGCCGAGCCTGCCCCAAGTCTGGAAAATCCCGCCCGAGGTCACTTGCATGGTCCGTGTCCCACCTGTTACGATTCCCGTGGCGGATGGGACAGTAAAATTCCACCCCAAGGTTCCAGGTTCAAATCCTACTTACATGGTTGAGCACAATAATGAAGGGCAGGCTCTGCATTGTCAGAGGTATTTCCATTCAAATGAAACGTATGAACATTGGAATTAGGAGTGGGAGGGGGGCCCTTGAGCCTGCTCTACCATTCAATAAGATCATGGCTGATCTCGTTGTAACCTCAACTCCACATTCCCACTTACCCCTTGCTTATCAAGATTCTGGGCCCGATTTTACCAAAACTTTGCGCTAGTTTTCGGGCGTGAAATCGCGGTAAAGTTGGGCATTGGGCCTATGCCGCGATCTGCACCCGATTCCGAGCAGATCGCGGCTTTACCGACACCCGATTCGGGCATGGGTCCGGCCCGCGCCCGAATCGGGCGGCCCGACGATTTAAATGCATTTGCATGCATTTAAATCTACTTAATGAACCGCGCGCCCAACTCTACCGCCAAATCCCACTTTACCATCTTCTGGCCTGTTCTGCATCCGCGCTGTAAGTGACCTGCAAAATAAAAGTCTGAAGTCGTCGTTGCAGCTTCCGAAGAGCGAGGTCAGAGCCTCCAATGGCTCTCTGACCCAGGTCATCCTCTGGTTGGGGGAGGGGTGGGGTGGAAGGAGGAGGGGAGGTGGGAGGAGGAGGTGGGGCAGGCCCCAGATCATCCTCTACCAGCCACAGCCATCTCTCCCACTCTCTTGCCCCTGCAGGGAAGAGTAATCTGTGGCTGGTAGTGTACCAGTGATGGTGAATCCCTTTACAGGCCCAGCTTGGTCCTTCTCCAGTGTCTCCTCTTGGACTTGTACTGATCTTGTAGCCGGTTTTCATGCGGATCCACTGTGGAATCGGCCGGTTCTGCTTCATCTTCTTAGCGAGGAATCGCTTCATCCTGAAGGTTTTGTGGGATGGCATGGCCGCACGTCCACTCCGGCAGGAGGGATTTGTTCCTCTGGTGGGGAGGAGAGATCGCCTGCAGAGTGGTGGCGGAACCCCCTGCCCCTTCCCTCCCCACTGATCGGCCGCAGACTGGCAGCGGAATCCCCCCCGACCAGAGGATGATCTGGGTTCCCCCCCCCCCGCCCAAACCAGAGGATGATCGTCAGAGAGCCGCTCTCTCCACTTGCTGCTTTTTTTATCTTTCGCGCCCGGTCGCTCTGTCAGATTTTTTTCAAACTGCGCGTGCGCTGGAAAGAGGATTCCAGGCGCGGATCTATTTGGCGCCCGGATTCGGCACTTAGACTCAAAATGGTAAAATCAGGCCCTCTATGTTGTTTCAAACCACAATCTGTAACCTCATGACCTGACATATCCCCACTCTACCATTATCACCAAGCCAGGGGATCAACTTTTATTCTCTAAAAAGTTCAGGAGATTATACTGGGAGCAGAACCAGGCATACTTAAAATGAGGTACCAATGTGGTGAAGCTACAACAGAGGACTATGTGAGTGCTTAAAAGCATAAACAGCAAATAATAGACAGAGCTAAGCAATTCTACAATCAATGGATCGGATCTAAGCTCTGCAGTCCTGCTACATCTAGTTGTGAATGGTGGTGCACAATATAATTCACTGGAGGAGGAGGAGGCTCTAAAAATATCTTCATCCTAAATGATGGAGGAGTCCAGCACATCAGTGCAAATGATAAGGCTGAAGTATTTGCAACAATCTTCAGCCAGAAGTGCCAAGTAGATGATCCATTTCGGCCTCTTCCAGAGGACCCCAATCTTCGTCCAATTTGATTCACTCTATGTGATATCAAGAAGTGGTCCTTTCCTGACAACATTCTGGCAGTTGTGGAGAAGACTTGTGATCCAGCTCATGCCACCCCCGAGCCAGGCGGTTTTAGTACAGCTACAACACTGGCATCTACCCAGCAGGATGGAAAATTGCCCAGGTATGTCAGGTACACATAAAAGCAGGACAGATCAAACTTGGCCAATTAACACCTCATCAGTCAACTCTCAATCATCAGTAAAGTGATGGAAGGGGGGGTCATCAACAGTGCCATCCAGCAGCACTTGCTGAGAAATAAGCTGCTCACTGATGCTCAGTTTGGGTTCCTCCAGGGCCACACAAATCCTGACCTCATTAGACCCTTGGTTCAAAAAATGGACAAAAGAGTTGAACTCCAGCGATGACCTTGACATCAAGATGTCATTTAACCAAGTGTAGCATCAGGAAGCACAGGCAAAACTCAAGTCAATGGGAATCAGGGAGAAATTGCGCTGCTGGTTGGAGTCATACCTGGTACATAGAAAGATTGCTTTTGTTTGTTGGAGGTCAATCATCTCAATTGCAGGATATCACTGCAGTTGTTCATCAGGTTAGAGTCTTAAGCCTAATCATCTGCTCCTTCAATGAGTTTCCTTCCATCATAGGTCAGAAGTGGGGATGTTCGCTGATGACTGTCCAATGTTCAGCACTATTCGTGACTCTTCAGATATTGAAGCGGTCTGTGACCAAATGCAGCAAGACATGGACGATGAAAGGAAAGTCGCCAAAGTCCCAGAGGACCATAAGCTGCTCTCCCCATTTTTTTCAGACATAGAGCTGACTGGTGCGCTGGAATTCTACCGCCCCGTCCACCACGGACATCGGAGTGGGCAAGGGGCGGACAGTGGGAAGGTCTGTTGACCTCAGGTGGGATTTTCCAATCTCGGGTTGAGTGAGGCCATAAAACCCTTCCTGTGGTAATTTAACCTGCGGGTCACCACACCTCAGATGAGGGGTAAGGTTCAGAAGGCTTAAGGTTGGATAACCTTAGCGTGTACAGGAACTGAACCCACACTTTTGGCATCATTTTGTATCATGAATAAGCCATCCAGCCAACTGAGCTAACTGATCTCCTGATATCCTGGCTTGGGCTGACAAATGGCAAGAAATATTTGTGCCACTCAAGTGCCAGGCAGTGACAATCACCAACAAGAGTGAATCTAACAATCGCCCCTTGATATTCAAGGGCATTATCATTGCTGAATCTCCCACTGTCAACATCCTAAGGATTGCTATTGACCAAAAACTGAACTGGACTAGCCACATAAACACTGTGGCGATAAGACTAGGTGAAAGGCTAGGAATCCTGTAGTGAGTAATTCACCTCATGACTCCCCATGGCTTGACTACCATTTACATGGCACAGTCTGGAATGTGATAGATGAGTGCAGCTCCAACAACACTCAACAAGCTTGAAACCATCCAGGAAAAAGCAGCCTGCTTGACTGGCAACTCTCCACATTCACTCCTTCCACCACCAGCACATAATAGCAGCAGTTGTGTGCCATTTATAAGATGCACTGCAGGAACTTACCAAGGTTGCTTTGACAGCACCTTCCAAATGACAACTGCTAACAAGGACAGCAGATAGCTGAGAACATCACCACCTGGAAGTTCCCCTCTTAGCCATTCACCATCCAGACTTGGAAAGATATCACTGTTCCTTCACTGTCACTGAGTCTCAACCCTGGGACTCCAACCCTTTGGGGGTAGCTACACCACACGGACTGCAGGGAATCAAGAAGGCAGTTCAATGCCTCATTCTTTAGGGCAATTAGGAATGGGCAATAAATGTTGGCCACATCCAGTAACTGAATTTGAAAAAACTTTGAATTCCAGGCTTACCTTTCTAGATAAAATGCATGGACTATTTCAGAACAGTTACGGAATCGAGTTTATTTTACTATAGCAATGTTAGGACTTAGTTGACATATCCTTCAGCATATTTGTTAAACTTGTATTCTATATGTCACATGGCCACAAAAATATAATGGATAAATGCTGGCTACAGTTTTCTACAAGTCATGCATGACACGTCAAAAAGTGATTGAAAAGACAAATTTAGGCCGTGTAAAAATCCTTTGTTTATAAGTTGTCAGAATGAAGGTAGCCCCAGGGATGCTGTTAGCCATTTAACCGAAAATAAACATAAACATGTCCAGCCAAAAAGCTTCAAAATGGCACAAGCCCTTATTAATTTTAAATGGTCATTGTTGTTGAATAAACAGCAAGGAGGCAGAAATCTGGAGCCCAGCCCTGAATGAGAATAACAAAGAGCTAAGCCAGGCTCAAGGTAACATCATGAGAGGACAGTTATCAGTAATGACTGAGCAAGAAGATGAACAGAAATGGGGTTTTATTGAACACGGTACAGAGCTATGTCACTGCCTCCCCATAAATCAGTGCCGGTGAGATCACGAGAGGCGAGAAACCGGCGCAATTCTGATTTTTCGCCTCTCGCCCTATCTTACCGGCTCATCTTGCCGATCGACCGGGACGCGCCGGTAAGGCCACGCCTGTTAATTTTAATCACCCGGTTTATGAATTTCCACTTCTCTGCTATTCCTTGGCCACTGTACATAGAGGAAGTTAACAGCTGGCCTCCAGTTGAACTCAGGCAGTGAGCAAAGGCAGACACTTAACACGAAATAAAAATAAAATCTTCAAAAGAGGCTTTGGTGGGGATTTTACACTCCCATTTTCTGAAAGAGCATGTTATCCACCCTCCTCCCCACCCACCCCTCCCCCCGCCCCTCCCCACCAAATCCCCATAACGTAACCTAACCTGCACATCTTTGGACTGTGAGAGGAAACCAGAGTACCCAGGGAGACACAGGGAGAACATGTAAACTCCACACAGACAGTCACCCATGTCCGGAATCAAACCCAGGTCCCTGGTGCTGTCAAGAGTTCTGTTGGTGAGAACCCACTTTTTTGGGATGAGATCCCATGGTTAAGAAGGGTTAAGTTAACATCTTGGTTCTTTTTCATCAATTCCTTCATTGTTTGAACTCCTGCTGCTGCTTTTCTGTTTGGCTGAGGATAGCTCAGTGAATGAGTCACACAAATGAAACTATATTCCCGTGTAAAGTTGTAGAACAGCTTGTTAGCAAACTAAGGTCTAATTTCTGCCACCACATCATCCAGGTTGCCATGAATCGTGAAGATTCTTCTGAATGATGGAATGACTTCCTCTTCCATGGTGCTACTTACTTAAAGTTAAAGTTTTCAAGTTTATTTATTAACATCACAAGTGGGCTTACATTAACACTGCAGTAAGATCATAAGAACATAAGAACTAGGAGCAGGAGTAGGCCATCTGGCCCCTCGAGCCTGCTCCACCATTGAATAAGATCATGGCTGACCTTTTCGAAGACTCAGCTCCACTTACCCGCCCCCTCACCATAACCCTTAAATCCTTTACTGTTCAAAAATGTATCTATCTTTGCCTTACAAACATTCAAAGAGGTAGCCTCAACTGCTTCACTTGGCAGGGAATTCCACAGATTCACAACCCTTAGGGTGAATATTTTCCTCCTCAACTCAGTCCTAAATCTGCTCCCCCTTATTTTGAGGCCATGTCTCCTAGTTCTAGTTTCACCAGCTAGTGGAAACAACCTCCCTGCTTCTATCTTATCTATTCCCTTCATAATCTTATATGTTTCTATAAGATCTTCCCTCATTCTTCTGAATTCCAATGAGTATCGTCCCAGTCTACTCAGTCTCTCCTCATAAGCCAACCCTCTCAACTCCGGTGAAGTCAGTCACTGAGAAAATCCTCTCATCGTCACACTCTAGTGCCTAATCAGGTACTTCAAACTACCTGGAGCAGTAGTCAATGATGATGATGAAATTTGAACTTGTAATGATCCAGACCAAACGTTCCAAGGTATTTTATGAAGTTAGCCTAGACTAAGTTTTGCACTTTGATTTTGGCTTTAGGGTGAGCAGAAGGTGTTTCACTCCAGGTATGAATCAGGTGACCCACAAGGAAGCTTTTATCAAACAAGGTTTATTTAAGGACACTGTTAAAATACAATAAAAAGATTGAGTATAGCTTCTACCAATTGCAAGTTTCACGCATGATATAATATAAACCTTAACAGTTAGCTATGATGTTCCAAGTCAAACAACACCCAGCAAACATACACCTCTTTCCAGACTTGGCACAAAAAGAATGAGTAATCTCACGTGACGTCGGACATTGCAGTTTTTTAACACCTGCTGTGAATTGGTCCTTTGAAATGTAGGATTAAAACTCTGAGGCTTTCCAGTCCTGGAATTTCCAGGATACATCTGGAGAGAGAGAGAGATAGAGACACAGACACAGACACTGCCTGCCTCCACCAGCTTCTAGCGAGCAACTCACAGACATGCTGAGCACCTTCACCTTCACGTCCTACAGCTTAAACTAAGTAGATAGTCTGCCAAATTGCAAACCAAGTATATATTAAGGTAATTCTCAACAGCTTAGGGGAGACTTACCACAAGAGTTTTGCCAACTCCGCAATGTAATACCAGTGGACATGCGCAGGATAATGTTTGTGAGGCACTCACCCTTTG
The DNA here is from genome assembly GCF_964213995.1 of Mustelus asterias. Lineage (NCBI taxonomy): Eukaryota > Metazoa > Chordata > Chondrichthyes > Carcharhiniformes > Triakidae > Mustelus > Mustelus asterias. The sequence continues at coordinate 28,184,675 of NC_135807.1, forward strand.
CTTGCTATTGTGGAATCCTGAGATTTTGTACTGGAACTAAAAGAGGCCATAGAATCTGTCATCCAATGTACTTCCAGGCATTTATGCTTTAGCAGCACTCAGCTTTAGGATTGCCTGTGCGAGTCTGATGCCCATGGTTGCTAGGGCCTGGGGGCTTTTTAAAATTTAAAGAACTGACACGTTTTATGAAGAGTTTATAAAAATGACTGTGCACTAAAAGAGCTGTACGGAGACTTAGCAGTGTGATGCACAGTGAGAGGGTTGGAAATCTGCCATTACCCAAACTGTCACGGGCAGCAGCTTAAGATGAGGTACTTCTGAAGAAAAGAAAGCCACAGGTGATCCAGTTCATTTACTTTCTAATGGTGAGTGATAGAGCAATGTTGGCAGAAGTCAGAACTGAAGATTACTTACCAGCTCCTAATTACTGGCATCGGCATGGAGAACTGGACAAGCGACAAACCTTCATCCTAGTAAATCGAAGGACGATCAATTGAAGTTAAGAATTGCCATATACAATTTGCCTGAGGCTAATTATTGAATTTCTGGATAAAGTATGGGAGGGGGCAAAGTTCTGTTTAAGTTTATTTATTGTAGGCTTACATTAACACTGCAATGAAGTTACTGTGAAAATCCCCCAGTCGTTACACTCCGGCGCCTGTTCGGGTACACTGAGGGAGAATTTAGCATGGCCAATGCACCTATCCAGCACGTCTTTTGGACTGTGGGAGCACCTGGAGGAAACCCGCACAGACATAGGGAGAATGTGCAAACTGCACACAGACAGTGACCCAAGCCAGAATCGAACCCAGATCCCTGGTGCCATGAGGCAGCAGTGCTAACCACTGTGCTACCATGCTGCCCTTAGGCATTACAAACAACGGGATGAAATTTAAGGAGTTCCACACTGTCAGCACAATGACAATGGAATGTCTTCAATTACCCCCACATGCTTGGCCAGACAGCTGGCCGAAGTTGCAAATTCTTGATTCCCAACCTGACTCGACCGTGTAAGGTGCAGTGGTCCCACATGCAATAGGTCCCCCTGAAATGGACAGACATTTTTAGTCTCTTGTATTTCTAAAGATTTTTATCATTCAAGTGGCCATTGAATATTTTCACCCACATTGAACTGAGATATTCTGTGACTCCCCATCTGATGACTTCCAGAATAATTCCTTTCCCACAGATACCTGTTGGGAAGCTGGGACAATTCCAGTGAACAATCCTGCCTGTAATTGCTAGCTCTACCACATGTGCCAAGTACAGCGAATAATGGGATGAAGGTTCTTGCCAACTTTGCTTGCAGTAAGTAACCTTCAGCTTAGTTCCCAGCTCGCAAAGATCCCCAGCAAGATGTTGCTCTTAATTTTGCATCAACAGGTTTGGCAACCCCATCCCCAAGTGCTACAGGGTAACCGATGGAAAATTGTAACAATATCAGCCCCATGAAACCAGACTACTTCTCTAAGTTTTGGATGGTGGCATCTCCCTGAGAGAGATTAGAAGTTGGCCCGAGAATGCTTGAGGCTGAAACTGAAGTGCTGAAGTTTCCCTTTTATTTTGCATGTTTTAGGGGTTTAGGGGAAACGATGGCCTAATGGTATTATCGCTAGAGTATTAATCCAGAAACTCAGCTAATGTTCTGGGGACCCAGGTTCGTATCCTACCATGGCAGATGCTGGAATTTGAATTGAAAAAAAAATCTGGAAGTAACAGTCTATTGATCATCATGAAACCATTATTGATTGTCAGAAAAACCCATCTGGTTCACTAATACCTCTTTAGGGAAGGAAATCTGCCGTCCTTACCTGGTCTGGCCTACATGTGATTCCAGATCCACAGCAATGTGGTTGATTCTTAACTGCCCTCGGGCAACTAAGGATGGGCAATTAATTCTGGCCAGCCAGTGATGCCCATGTCCCACGAATGCATAAAAAAAAGCTGGATGAAAGCAGGGAATTCCCTTCCAATACGTCCCCGAACTTTGCTACAATTTCGGGGCTATGAGAAATGAGTAACAGAATGGGTTAATTGGATAGTTCATTCTGTAAACCTGCACAGAGTCATACAACAACTATAACTTTCAATTATATAGTGCAACTCATGCTTCACAGGCACAGTACAAAAGGAGATGCACCATGTTCCTCCAAGAGCAACAGTCAGTGCAAATTGTAGGTTAATGAAAGGAGAGTGTGAACATATCTCTCATTTTTCACTTCATTAATGTCTTGCATTCCTGGTCCCCTGCAGTGCTCAGGCAGCAAGGCAGGATAGGTTGTTCCAAAATAATATCTTGTGCGCCAGACAACACAGAAGGTTCAAAATAAATGTTAAAATGTTTATTTCAGCCATTATTTTCATCCAATCACGTCAGTGATTGAGCACCATCAGAAATAGCAACAGGAAGTGCCCAATTATATTATCCTTGGGCCACTGGGGTCTGAGTGGGGCACACCAGCAAGCAGAAGGCGCATCCTGTGTTTGTGTAACAGGCCACTGAGAAATGTCTAGGCTTGAGTCGCTGAATGGAGCTTGGTTGGCTCAGCACTAACATCCTCAATCTCTTGATGAATATGAATAATAAGTTATTAATAAATTATGGAAAGAAAGTAATGTCACTCAACAGCAGGCTTCTAAATGAACTGGAGCCCCAGTGCATTGTGTTAAAAAATGATAAAGTATGGATCTGATTCGTGATTCCTTCATAGAGCGTTGGCATCAAGCATTGTGGAGAAACTAGGCATAAAAATGTACGCGTGCCACTCGAGACTAGTTATCTACATTAGAAACATGGCCAATGAATATTCATGAAAAGCCAAGGGAACATCAGTTTGTTTAAGTGGGAATAGTGTTCAGTGGTAAAACATTGTGATTTGCAGCATCTGCAGCTATTCTTGGTGATGGATCCTGAGAGCCAGGCACAAGATTGAAGCCACAAGATTGAAACAACAAACTGATGAGATGCTGAAATAAGTGTTTGAATTTACACTTGTGCAACATTGAATCATACGTTGCTTTAGCTGAGAGTGTAATTACAAAATAACAGTTTGTTGTCAGATTGATGCTGATAATCTGACCCATCAACTGTGGTTTGCCAATCTGGGTGTGTGATGATTTGAAATAAGCTCAACTGGCAGTGCACATGGTGTTTTCCTCAGGCATAAGAGCATGAGGATAGTGTGAAATCCAGAACAAATTCTGACACTGCATTTCATGTCCTTTTATCACCAAGTATACAGAAGAGAATTAGTGTCCAATGCATTATTTCATGTATTATCATAATAGTAAAGAGGAGAAGACAACGAATTCTTGAAAATCCATTCCGTGATTATATTAGGTGATCATGTTAATACGAAAGAACATCAATCTGTAAGAGGAAATACTGATAAATTATCATTGAATAACAAGTACATAGTACCTTTTGCTCTGACAACAGACCAAGGTTCTTTTACAAAGAAGGATTGGCCACAAAGTAACATTTGCCCCAGGCAAGTGCCAAACAATGACCATCTCCAGCAAGAAAGAACTTAACCATACCCCCTTGACATTCAATGGCATTGCCATTGCTGAATCGCTCACTACCAACATCCTAAGGATTACCATTGACCAGAAACTGAACTAGACTAGCCATATTAATACAGTGGCTACAAGAGCGGGTCAGAGCTTAGGAATCCTACTGAGAGTAACTCACATCCTGACTCCCCAAAACCTGTCCACAATCTACAAGGTGCAAGTCAGGAGTGTGGTAGACGACTGTCCACTTGCCTGCATGAGTGAAGCTCCAATGACACTTTAAATGTTTGAAACCAGCCAAGAAAAAGCAGCCAGTTTTATTGGCACCCAACAAAAAAAAACTTCCAGATTTTACCCAATCCACAAACATTCACTCCCTCCATTACTGATGAATAGTGGCAGCAGTGTGTGTACCATCTACAAGATGCATTGCAGGAACTTACCAAGGCTCCATGGACAGAACCTTCCAAATCTGCAACCACTACCGTCTAGAAGGACAAGTGCAGCAGACACATGGAAACGCCATCACCCGGAAGTTGCCCTCCAAGCCACTCACTACCTTGACTTAGAAATATATCGCCGTTCCTTCACTGTTGTTGGGTTAAAATGCTGGAACTCCCTCCCTAACAACACTGTGGGTGTAGCTACACAGTAAGAAGTCTCACAACACCAGGTTAAAGTCCAACAGGTTTATTTGGTAGCAAAAGCCACTAGCTTTCGGAGCGCTCACTGCTCCTTAGTCAGATGAATGAGATTTCAGTTCACAAACAGGGCATATAAAGACACAAACTCAATTTACAAAATAATGGTTGGAATGTGAGTCTTTACAGGTAATGAAGTCTTAAAGGTACAGACAATGTGAGTGGAGAGAGGGTTAAGCACAGGTTAAAGAGATGTGTATTGTCTCCAGACAGGACGGCCAGTGAGACTTTGCAAGCCTAGGCAAGTCGTGGGGGTTACAGATAGTGTGACATGAACCCAAGATCCCGATTGAGGCCTTTCTCATGTGTGCGCAACTTGGCTATCAGTCTCTGTTCAGCGACTCTGCGCTGTCGTGTGTCATGAAGGCCGCCTTGGAGAACGCTTACCCGAAGATCAGAGGCCGAATGCCCGTGACCGCCGAAGTGTTCCCCAACAGGAAGAGAACACTCTTGCCTGGTGATTGTCGAGCGGTGTTCATTTATCCATTGTCATAGCATCTGCATGGTCTCCCAATGTACCATGCCTCGGGACATCCTTTCCTGCAGCCTATCAGGTAGACAGCGTTGGCCGAGTTGCAAGTGTATGTACCGTGTACCTGGTGGATGGTGTTCTCCCGTGAGATGATGGCATCCGTGTCGATGATCTACACCACAGGAGCAGTGGCTCAAGAAGGCAGCTCACAACCACCTTCTCAAGGGTAACTAGGGATAGGCAATGAATTCTGACATGGCCAGAGTCACCCACATCCTTTGAATGAGCAACAGAAGCTAAATAGGAATTGGGAAAGACGTTAAGGATGATAACAAAGATGTGGTTGAAAGAATAGGTTTGGCAGAGGCTTTTAGAAACAGGGGGCGATGTTTGTAAAAGATAATAGTTTAGGATAGAATTTCCGGAGTGCAAGTCCATGATGGCTGAACGATCTGTCAAATGATTGGGAGCAGGAGCTGGAAGTGGTTCCACAGTTGGACGAGGAAGATACAAAGAAGGGATTTAAAATATCTCCAGGAGGATTTCAAATCAGTGAAATTGGTTAAAAGAGTTGGCAGTCAAGAAGCTAGTGGTTACTTGCAAGGGAAGATTAATACAGGATATACCCGCCGCAGGTCGGGATCGAACTCACAGTTTATTGGAGGAGTTGGTTTAATTTTTTTTGGGTGATTTACCCAAACTTGGAGGTTAAGGAAGATCCTGTGAATTGCTGTTGCTTTTTTCCCCTCTGCTGAGGTGAATTGTGTCATTTCTTCTGGGAGATGTTTCCAGCAGCAACCTCATGGATATTCCTGCAGGCTCCTTTACCCATAGGAACCGATATAGCACAGTGAATTGAAATGACAGGTTGCAAATTGGATTTTGCAGAGGTTAACATGCTTTCAAACACTATTCCCTCATCAGAAGGCGAGGTTTTAATGTCTACCTGAGAGCCATTGAAATGCAGTAATTTTAGGGGTTGAGATGGCCTCTTAAAAGAAGTGCCATTTGTAACAGAGATATGTGCTGTGTTGGCTGAACACAGTATGTGTAATTCAAAAGCCTTTTTAAAAAGCTAAACCATGTAGTGCATCACAACAAAATTGATAATGGAAGGAGAGAAAATGGGGTTATTCAGGAAGTAATTGTCATGCTATGATAACAATATAAGCACCAATCACTCATTAGCTATTGGGTATACATGTGGATTCATTTATGAAGACTATCCACATGAGAAAAGATGTCAAATAACGAACAAAGAAAATTACAGGACAGGAACAGGCCCTTTGGCCCTCCAAGTCTGCACTGGCCATACTGCCCGACTGAACTAAAACCCCCTACCCTTCCAGGGACCATATCCTGCTATTCCCATCCTATCCATGTATTTGTCAAGACGCCTCTTAAAAGTCACTATTGTATCTGCTTCCACTACCTCCCCCGGCAGTGAGTTCCAAACACCTATATATATATATATATATGTATAAAATTTGAAGGCATTAGAGGTGTGTGTGTTTGTTTGTGTGTGTGTGTGTGTATGTCTGTGTGTAACTAAGATTGGATCACACATCACATTTCACATCTAGTGATGTTATGCTGATATCCCTCAAAGACATATTACAACATCCCCCTTTCTTTTTAAAAAAATATTCCCACTTTACATGTTGTGGGTTCCCGAATCACTGACAGCAAGGATTTTCAAAAGAGAATAGTTTATTCACAGGCTTATCAACTACTTCAGCACTTGTGTTCTGCCCACAATCCCAGGAATAACTCCTGAGATCCCACCATGTGACCTCTTTTGGAGTTGCGTCATCGCGTTTTCACCTAACCACTCAGTTTACATCTTAGCCCTTTAGCTGGGGCACATGGTGACATGAGATGTGACATGAGATGTTCACAACAGGAAACTATGTACAGACTACTGTGTAACATACAAGTTAATTGAGCAAACAATGCATAACTATTTACATATACAGTGAGGCACGAAATGAGCTGTTGCAGCTAGTACATAGCCCATCGCGTCTCCTTTCAACCCCTACTTTTTGTTGTAGAAAATTCAAATTAGAAAGCAAGTTCGAGGCTAAGTGGTAATAAAGTCTTGGAACCTCATGTTCAGTTTGCTCAAGCACCCTGAGCATGTGGTTACATCAGTTGATGGTGTTACATTGTGTCACTGGCTGCTTTCCTTTGTGTGCATGATCCGGAACTTTCCATCAGCACTTGCAGAGCTTGCTGTGCTGGCCTCTGGAGTAGTCTCCATGTCCACTGGTGTAGGAGGCCTGTGCTATATGCCTAATAGCTGAAGTGCTGTATTATCTGTTGGTGCTGGTTCTGATACCTACAGAAGGTGATGGCTGCTCGTGATATGCTCAAAGTTCCAATATTCAGTGAAGATGAATTGGCGAACATTGTCTGTTATGAGTCTCTGCGGGATGTCATGTGTGACGAAGCATCTCTTGAGCTTGATGGTGACTGTTTTATGCATCGTGTTTGGCAGGTAGTCGAGTTTAAACAACCTGGAATACAAGTTGACTATGACTAAGGGTGGAATTTTCTCATCCTGCCTGCCATCAGGAATCGTAGCGGGTGGGACACCGAGGTCTGTTGACCTCGGGTGGGATTTTCCGGTCTTGGGGCAAGCGTGGCTGGAAAATCCCACCCAAAATGTCGATTGCCATTCCATTCAAAGATGTCAGCTGCTGTGAATGAGCATGGGAGGTCCAGGACCTCATGTAAATGCAGTGTAGGTCTTTTGCTTAATGCAGCTTGAGTGTGTTGCATGGTGCCAATCTGGAGATGTCCCTTTCCATGTTTCCATACATGGAGTGCCAGAATAGTGATTCCTTGGCGCTCTACCTAGTTGCTTCCAACCTAGGGTGCCCTGGGCAAAGTTGTTGGGTGCATTACCTCTGAAGAACAGTAGCGATGACGAATCGCTGGTCACGCAGTATCAGTCCATCCTGCACAGTTAGTTCATCTCTGTGAAGCTAAAAGAGAAAACGCTGGAAAATCTCAGCAGGTCTGGCAGTATCTGTAAGGAGAGAAAAGAGCTGACGTTTCGAGTCCAGATGACCCTTTGGACATCTGGACTCGAAACGTCAGCTGTTTTCTCTCCTTACAGATGCTGCCAGACCTGCTGAGATTTTCCAGCATTTTCTCTTTTGGTTTCAGATTCCAGCATCCGCAGTAATTTGCTTTTATCATCTCTGTGAAGGATGTGTAGAGCTTGTGGGGTGGCTCGCTTGAGGATTCTGACCAGCCCTGCATGATGACACATCGTGCAATTTTCTATATGTGATGTTCGTCTATAAAAGGTTTTTGAATTCCTGAATTCTACAAGAGATCAGCACCTCTATGTTACAATAACCACGTCTTCCTCATGATCTGCCTGGTCTGTATTTAGGAAGGCTCTGGAGAAACTTAAACAACGGTTTTCCAGTTTCTGCAGTGTAGAAACCTTCGTCATTTCTTCTTGCAGATGCTGACGTTTGCTTTGTACAAAATGGACCCGATAAACATCTTCAAGCTTAATGTCAATTAAGGCAACTTATAGATCTAAGGATATATCTTCTGATTTCACTGAATTGGGCAATCTGCTCAATGTATCCAATGTGGTCTTCAAGTTACCTGGCCTGTACTGAATCTCACAGTCATTGCAACCTTGGCAGTGCAATGCTCAATGGTTTTCGCCAACTCACCTCAGTGGCTTGCCAAATAGATAGGTATGAAAACACATGATTCGAAACACTATTGCAAATGTTTCCCGCTCAATGTTGGAGCTGAAAGTTTCACAGCAATAGGTTTTACTAATGCTCTCCAACTCTATGGATACATGTTATTTAGAATTTGTGGATAGCCTGAAAGGGGCTGTTGGCACTTGCCCCTGTGTCAATCTTGGCTAACAACAAATAGTTAATAATTAATAACCAACTTTCTGAGGGCAATCACTTCAGGAAGGACAGGGAGGGAGGCAAGAGAGGGGGGGGAGTGGCACTGTTGATCAGGGATAGTGTCACGGCTGTAGAGAAGGTGGACGCCGTGGAGGGACTGACTACGGAATCTCTGTGGGTGGAGGTTAGGAATAGGAAGGGGTCGGTAACTTTGCTGGGTGTTTTCTATAGGCCGCCCAATAGTAACAGAGATGTTGAGGAGCAGATGGGGAAACAGATCCTGGAGAGATGTAGGAATAACAGAGTTGTCGTGATGGGAGATTTTAATTTCCCAAACATAGATTGGAATATCCCTAGGGCTAGGGGTTTGGATGGAGAGGAGTTTGTTAGGTGTGTCCAGGAGAGTTTCCTGACACAGTATGTGGATAAGCCTACTAGAGGAGAGGCTGTTCTTGATCTGGTGCTGGCTAATGAACCTGGACAGGTGGAGGATCTCTCGGTGGGTGAACATCTTGGGGATAGCGATCATAATTCTATCTCCTTCACGATAGCATTGGAAAGAGATAGGGTCAGGCAGGCTAGGAAAGTGTTTCTCTGGAGTAAAGGGAAATACAGTGTCATCAGGGAGGAAATTAGACGGGTAAATTGGAAGGAGGCATTCTTGGGGAAAAGTACCGAAGGAAAGTGGAGGATTTTCAAGGAATGTTTGTCTGGAGCTCTGCATGACAACGTTCCGATGAGACAGGGGGGTGTTGGTAGGGTACGGGAACCGTGGTGCACGAAGGTTGTGATGAACCTGGTAAATAAGAAAAGAGAGGCGTACAGAAGGTTCAGAGAGCTAGGAGGTGTTAAGGATTTAGAGGAGTATACGCGATGTAGGAAGGAGCTTAAGAAGGAAATTAGGAGAGCGAGAAGGGGTCATGAGAAGACCTTGGCGGGTAAGATTAAGGAGAATCCCAAGGCTTTCTACAAATATGTCAAGAGTAAAAGGATGAGATGTGAAGGCATAGGACCCTTAAAAGGTGAAGGGGGAAAAGTTTGTGCGGAACCGTTAGAAATGGCGGAGGTGCTTAATGAATACTTTACCTCGGTATTCACGGTGGAAAGGGATCTGGGTGGTTGTACTGCTGGATTGCGGAGGACAGAAAAGATCGAGCATGTGGACATAAAGAAAGAGGATGTGTTGGAACTATTGAATGGCATCAAGGTTGGTAAGTCGCCAGGACCGGATGGGATGTACCCCAGGTTACTGTGGGAGGCGAGGGAGGAGATTGCGGAGCCTTTGGCGATGATCTTTGCATCGTCGATGGAGACGGGAGAGGTTCCGGAGGATTGGAGGATTGCGGATGTGGTCCCTATATTCAAGAAAGGGAACAGGGACAGCCCGGGAAATTACCGACCGGTGAGTCTAACCTCAGTGGTTGGTAAGTTGATGGAGAGGATCCTGAGAGACAGGATTTATGATCATCTAGAGAAGTTTAGTATGATCAAAAGTAGTCAGCACGGCTTTGTCAGGGGCAGGTCGTGCCTTACGAGCCTGGTTGAGTTCTTTGAAAATGTGACCAAGCACATTGACGAAGGAAGAGCGGTGGATGTGGTCTATATGGACTTCAGCAAAGCGTTCGATAAGGTCCCCCATGCAAGACTTCTTGAGAAAGTGAGAGGGCATGGGATCCAAGGGGCTGTTGCCTTGTGGATCCAGAACTGGCTTGCCTGCAGAAGGCAGAGAGTGGCTGTGGAGGGGTCTTTCTCTGCATGGAGGTCAGTGACCAGTGGAGTGCCCCAGGGATCTGTTCTGGGACCCTTGCTGTTTGTCATTTTCATAAATGACCTGGATGAGGAAGTGGAGGGATGGGTTGGTAAGTTTGCTGACGACACCAAGGTAGGTGGTGTTGTGGATAGTTTGGAGGGATGTCAGAAGTTGCAGCGAGACATAGATAGAATGCAAGACTGGGCGGAGAAGTGGCAGATGGACTTCAACCCGGATAAGTGTGTAGTGATCCATTTTGGCAGATCCAATGGGATGGAGCAGCAGTATAAAATGAAGGGTACCATTCTTAGCAGTGTAGAGGATCAGAAGGACCTTGGGGTCCGGGTCCATAGGACTCTTAAATCGGCCTCGCAGGTGGAGGATGCGGTCAAGAAGGCGTATGGCGTACTAGCCTTCATTAATCGAGGGATTGAGTTTAGGAGTCGGGAGATAATGCTGCAGCTTTATAGGACCCTGGTTAGACCCCACTTGGAGTACTGCGCGCAGTTCTGGTCACCTCATTACAGGAAAGATGTTGAAGCCATTGAAAGGGTGCAGAGGAGATTTACAAGGATGTTGCCTGGATTGGGGGGCATGCCTTATGAGGATAGATTGAGGGAGCTTAGTCTCTTCTCCCTGGAGAGACGAAGGATGAGAGGTGACCTGATAGAGGTTTACAAGATGTTGAGGGGTCTGGATAGGGTGGACTCTCAGAGGCTATTTCCAAGGGCTGAAATGGTTGCTACGAGAGGACACAGGTTTAAGGTGCTGGGGGGTAGGTACAGGGGGGATGTCAGGGGTAAGTTTTTCACTCAGAGGGTGGTGGGTGAGTGGAATCGGCTGACGTCGGTGGTGGTGGAGGCAAACTCGTTGGGGTCTTTTAAGAGACTTCTGGATGAGTACATGGGATTTAATGGGATTGAGGGCTATAGATAGGCCTAGAGGTGGGGATGTGATCGGCGCAACTTGTGGGCCGAAGGGCCTGTTTGTGCTGTGACTTTCTATGTTCTATGTTCTATGTTCTATAGTGTGACGGTATTCATGTTTTCCACAAGACTGATGCTGTGAATCATGTGTTCACTGCTCATTGCCTTGTCATACACATCATCATCATTTTCTGGTTTGCCAATCACCGCTGTTTCTGATGGGATACCGAAATGGCCATTCTAATTGCTTGAAGGTTTTTAGTGTTTGGATCAGTGCATGGCTTTTTGTTGCCGTATCAGCCTTTTCCATAGCGGGCCACTGCTGCAAGTTATCATTTCTGCCAAATGCTGAGCAGGATTGCTGGAAAGATGGGCTTTTCCTTAGTGCAAGGAGAATGCCACACCTTCCACATGTCTTCCTAGGTTTAGGTGTTCCAGGAAGTGTGTCAACAATTGGGATTATACTGAGCACCTGAAAGCTTTCTTGACCTTCAAGGATTACCTCATACTTACATTCATTCTTGAGTTACTCATGCAGAGCTATCAGCCTCTGACCTGTTTTTGTAGATGCAGCATTTATATGACTGGTCCACATTAAGCTTGTGGTCAATGGTAACCTCCCCAGGATGTCCATGGTTGTAAATGGCATGATGTCAGTGCCACTGAATGTCAAGGGAAGATGGTTAGATGCTGTCTTGTTAGAAATGTTTTTTACTTGGCGTTTGCGTTGCTTGAATGTTATTTGCCACCTATTAGTATAAGTGTAAAAATTCTCTAGGGGCAGAATTTTTTTCCCACCATGCCACTGGAGAAGTTGGCAGGGAATACATCTTAGCCAATCAGGGATGTCCCTGCTCTGAGCTGCTTTAATTGAAGTTAGGCGGGACTTCAGAGAGGTCAGCTCAGCTGGAAGATCTGTAGTCCCAGCAATGCCACCGTGAGCATTGGTCACTGCTGGGACTGCGCACAGTCTCCAGATTCAAATTTCTGGAGCCCTAGGACACAGGGAATTCTGGGGTCTCATAGAAAGGGAAAGAGGGGAGGGAAGGCCCAGGGGATAAGGATGAAGCTGATGATTTGAGGACAAGCAGAGAGGGAGATCTGCGGGATTTACAATTTTATAAACTTTATTTATGAATGTCGCAAATAGGCTTACATTAAGCCACTGCAATGAAGTTACTATGAAAATCTCCTAGTCACCACACTCCTGCACCTGTTCGGGTACACTGAGGGAGAATTTAGCCTGGCCAATGCACCCAATCAACATGTCTTTCAGACTGTGTGAGGAAACTGGAGCACACAGAGGAAACTCAGGCAGACACGGGGAGAACGTGCAGACTCTACACAGACAGTGACCCAAGCCGGGAATTGAACCCTTGTCCCTGGCGCTGTGAGGCAGCAGTGCTAACCACTGCGCCACCATGGCAGGTGGGAGGGAGATCAGTAGTGGGGGTGCTTCTGCTGTACTCTTCTAGAAAATCATCAATTTGTTTCAATGGGATAGAATTTCTGGTGGAACTATGTCCTGCCCTCTTTTCTGTTTCACTGCTGAACAAACCCCTTCAGTTTTGCCTCGGCCCGATGAGAATTTCTAGCCATCAGATTGAGTAATTCAAGATAAATCTACAGAGCATTGAGAAATGCATGGGTTACTCAAGAATAGCCAGAATAGATTTGTCATTGGTTAGTCATGCCTGACAAATTTAATAGAGGTTTTGACGAGGTGACTGATTTGATAGTTACAAGGAATACTGCACGTGCTGTGTTTGTGAATTCAAAGTGGGTTCAGAAATGCTTCTGAAAAATCCAAATATTTGGTCTAAGTGCAAATCAGAATGGTTAGATTGTTGGTTGTTAGACAGAAAGCAAAGAATAAGAAAAGGTACTTGATGCTTGGACTCGAAAAGTGTTCAATGTTTTCTCTCTCTCTCTTTATGTCTATATATCTATGTATATATATATATATATATATAGATGTACATATATGATATTTACAACAGTATTGTGCATCATATTGACCTTTATCCACATAAGGCAAACTTGGAACCCAGAAATGATTAATGGCATTTCTGATTTGCAAAATGAAAACAGAATAATATGCCATGTTGTTGGGTCATATTTGAACAATGAATGCCAGTACCTAAATATCTCTTATTCCAATTTTGATTTAGTAAAAATCACAGGAAAGGATTCTACATTTGTGTCATGACGATAACACCAGTTTAAATTTCTGTTCAGTTACAGAGTCACTGAATTGTTACAGCGCAGAAAGAGGCCATTTGGCCCGTCATTTTTGCACCAGCTCTCCAAATGAGCATCATTGTCAGTGCCATTCACCTGCCTTTTCCCTGTACCCCCTCCACATTGTTTCTATTCAAATAATCACCTATTACCCTCTCGAATGTCTTGATTGAACATTCCTCCACCAAACTTCCAGGCCCAAACCACTTGTGTGAAAAAGCTTTTACATATATTTCATTTGCAAATCTCTTTAAATCTGTGCCCTCTTATTCTTGATGTTTTTATGAGTGAGAACAGTTTCTCCACATCTACTATGCCCAGTCCCCTCTTGATTTTGAACATCTCCATCAAATCTCTCCTTAGCCTTCTCCTCTGACAGGATAAAAGTCCCAACCTCTCCAATCTATCCTGATAACTAGAGTTTTTCATTCCAGGAACCATTCTTGTAAATCTCTGCTGCTCTCTCTTCAATGTCTTCACATCCTTCCTATAGAACCAAAGAATCCGTACAGTGCAGAAGGAGGTCATTCAGCCCATCAAATCTGAACTGGCTCTCTGAAAGATCATGTTACCTCAGCCCACCTCTTGCATCTGCGCACATTTACCATGGCTAATCCACCTAACCTGCACATCTTTGAACTGTGGGAGGAAACCAGAGCACCCAGGAGGAAACCCACGGAGACACAGGGAGAAAGTGCAAACTCCACACAGGCAGTTACCCAAAGTGAGAATCGAACCTGGATCCCTGGCGTGGTGAGGCAGCAGTGCTAAGCACTGTCCGACTGTCGCGCTTTCACTGTGCTACCGTGCCGTCCTATAGTGTGGCACCAAGAACCGTACACAATATTCAGCTGAGGTCTAACTAGTGTCTTGTATGAGTTCAACATAACCTCGTTATTGCTCTTGTTATTACATTTGTCCATGGCTTGATAAAATACAATTTGAAATTGAAATTGAAATCAGATGTTTTGTATGGTTGTAAAGGACAAGTGTCCCTCTCCTGAACATAAATCTACCATGGACAGTGAAGCTGGCATATACTGTGTCAATATTGTTATTAATTTACTTCATTTTAATTAAACCAGCCTTGAGCGAGAACTGCTGCTTAATGCTTAGAGACCATGTGTCAGTTAATTCTACAACTAGCGCACTCCATCCTTCCATCTGCTGAATATTCTTGCTCCATTAAGTTTACATTACATGCTGATGCTATTTGGACACCAGGGTGATGGTAAAGTACAAATTAGAAATTAACGGCCAGCAATTGCTTTGGACTCAGCAATCCCCTTCCCACTGCCCCTCCTCCTCCCCTTATTAACTGCAAATAGATTTTAAAGATTTTTAAAGATAAAATGTTCAGGTAAATTGCCTATGGCCCTTAGTACCATAAAACCATATAAACCCTACAGTGCAGAAGGAGGCCATTCGGCCAAACAAGTCTATACCGACTCTCTGAAAAAGCATCTTACCCAGGCTGCCGCCCCCCTGCCCTATCCCTGTAACTCCATGTATTTACCCTGCTAATCCCCCTGACACTAAGGGGCAATTTAACATGGCTAATCCACCTAACCCGCACATCTTTGTACTGTGGGAGGAAACCAGAGCACCTGGAGGAAACCCACACAGACACGGGGAGAACGTCCAGACTCCCAAGGAAGGAACTGAACCCCAGTCCCTGGCACTGTGAGTCACCAGTGCTAGTCACCGTGCCACCATGTCGCAGCACTGAAAGGACAAGGTCTAGGTGAAGGACAGGCTTCCAGATCAAAATTAAAATGAGAAAATTGAAAGGTCACGATGGGACACAATGGGCTGAATGGCCTCTCCTGTGTTGATTCTGCAATATTAAAAACATCTCCCCCAAAAGTAGTTTGAAAAATGGAGAGGCTGAATGAACAAGATTCACGAATGTTGCTAGTAAAACCTAAGCTACTGGAAAATGACCAACAAATCTGCCACAACACTACCTGCTGGATTGTCACAGTCCATCGACGACAGAGGTAAGCACAGAATCCACAATGGAAATATTAGGTTTGAAATTTTGGTCTAAAAGCTTTACTTATATTTTGGGGGCATGAGGTGAGTGCTTAGGTTAGATTTTTAATTATTTAATTAGCTTTTCATGAGGCAAGACTGACAGCTAAGAGAAGTGTAGTGAGTTAAATTGACCAATTTGAGCGTTTGCATTGTACAAACAATACTTTTGATTCATCCACAGAGGAGATTTGATCGAATGATACCAGGGATGTGGGACTGGAGAGACCAGAGATGATGCAATTATAGCCAGAAGGTTAAAGGGAGATTTAATTGAGATGTTCAAAACCATGAAGGATTTTGATGGATTAAGTAAAGAGAAACTCTCTTTAGTGGCATTTGGATCAATAGCCAGTGGGCGCATATTTAATTGGTAAAATAAGATGAAGCAAGATGAGGAGAATTTTTGTTAATGTTGTGAGTTGGTTTGATGTGGAATTCACTGCCTGTTGGCATAACCAGATTCAGTAACGTTTTTAGATGGAATTGAATGAATCCTTAAAGTGCACAGATTTGTGGGTCTATGGAAAATAGCAGAGGACAGGGCTTAATATGATAGCTCTTTCAATTAGCCATTAGAGGCACATTGGCCTCCTTAAATACTGTAAAATTCTATAGAATCATAGAATCCCTACAGTGCAGAAGGAGGCCATTCAGTCCATCAAGTCTGCACATATCACAATCCCACCCAGGCCCTATTCCTGTAACCCCACATATTTACCCTGACAATACCGTCAATTTTAGCACGGCCAATCAAACTAACCCGCACATCTTTGGACTATGGGAGGAAACCGGAGCACCCGGAGGAAACCCACGCAGACAGGGGGAGAACATGCAAACTCCACACAGACAGTGACCCAAGGCTGGAATTGAACCTGGGTCCCTGGTACTGTGAGGCAGCAGTGCTAACCACTGTGCCACCATGCTTTCTATGTTTCTATGATTTTAAGTTATATTTTTCAATGTCAGACCATATGTTGACATTCACAGCAAGTTCATAAAAATCACAGTAAAAAGTATAGGTACCACTCCTCCATCATCACTGGATCGAAGGTTTGGAACTCCCATTCTAACAGCATTGGGGCAGCATGGTGGCACGGTGGTTAGCGCTGCTGCCTCACAGTGCCAGGGACCTGGTTTCAATTCCTGGCTTGGATCACCAACTGTGCGGAGTCTGCACATTCTCCCTGTGTCTGCGTGGGTTTCCTCCGGGCGCTCCGGTTACCTCCCACTTTGTGAAAGATGTGCTGGTTCGGTGCTTTGGCCATGCTAAATTTTCCCTCAGTGTACCCGAACAGGCGCCGGAGTGTGGCAAATCGGGGATTTTCACAGCAACTTCATTGCAGTGTTAATATAAGCCTACTTGTGACAGTAATAAATAAACTTTAAACTTGTTAGTATCCCCATAACTCATGGATTGCAATGATTGAAGAAGGCATGTCACCGCCATCTTCTCAAGGGCAACCGAGGGATGGCCAATAAATGATGGTCTCACCAGCAAAATCCACGTCTTTTGAAAGAATTAATAAATGAGTTTACTGGTTGAGATGGTTATGTTACATTGGTTGCAAGACAAAGCTTATGCCTCACTAACCTGGTGGTGTTTTTTGAAGAAGTGACCAAAATGGTTGACGAAGGAAGGGCCGTGGATGTTGTATATATGGACTTTAGTAAAGCATTTGACAAAGTCCCTCATGGTAGGCTAGTGAAAAAGGTTGGATCCCATGGGATAAAGGGGGAGGTGGCTAGATGGGTGGAGAACTGGCTTGGTCATAGAAGACAGAGGGTGGTAGTGGAAGGGTCTTTTTCCGGCTGGAGGCCTGTGACTAGTGGTGTACCGCAGGGCTCTGTATTGGGACCTCTGCTGTTTGTGATTTATATAAATGATCTGGAAGAAGGAGTAACTGGGGTGATCAGTAAGTTTGCGGACGACACAAAATTGGCAGGACTTGCAGATAGTGAGGAACATTGTCAGAGGCTACAGAAGGATATAGATAGGCTGGAAATTTGGGCAAGGAAAGGGCAGATGGAGTTCAATCCTGATAAATGCGAAGTGATGCATTTTGGTGGGAATAATGTAGGGAGGAGCTACACGATAAATGGGAGAACCATAAAGGGTGTAGAGTCGCAGAGGGACCTGGGTGTGCAAGTCCACAGATCTTTGAAGGTGACGTCACAGGTGGAGAAGGTGGTGAAGAAGGCATATGGCATGCTTGCCTTTATAGTACGGGGCATAGAGTATAAGAGTTGGGGTCTGATGTTGCAGATGTATAGAACGTTGGTTCGGCCGCATTTGGAATACTGCGTCCAGTTCTGGTCGCCACACTACCAGAAGGACGTGGAGGCTTTGGAGAGAGTACAGAGGAGGTTTACCAGGATGTTGCCTGGTATGGAGGGGCTTGGTTATGAGGAGAGATTGGGGAAACTGGGGTTGTTCTCCTTGGAAAGACGGAGGATGAGGGGAGACTTAATAGAGGTGTATAAAATTATGAAAGGCATAGATAGGGTGAACGGTGGGAAGCTTTTCCCCGGGTCGGTGGTGACGTTCACGAGGGGTCATAGGTTCAAGGTGAAGGGGGGGAGGTTTAACACAGATATCAGAAGGACATATTTCACACAGAGGGTCGTGGGGGCCTGGAATGTGTTGCCGGGCAAGGTGGTGGAGGCGGACACACTGGGAACGTTTAAGACTTATCTAGACAGCTATATGAACGGAGTGGGAATGGAGGGATACAAAAGAGTGGTCAAGTTTGGACCAGGTTCCTTGTTTCTCGTTTCAAGGCTTCATTCTATGATCATCTTGCTGGTGCCAGTACAGAGCGAGACTGCGGATAGTTGGGAACCTGTCTCGGGGGCAGGGAATTCATATGGTGTTCGTGGAAGTGGAAATGACTAGGGTTGGGAAGCATTTTCCGATCAGGGCCAGTGTGATCTCCTGGACTCGTTTCGATCGCCTCAGGGGGTCGGAGAGGAATTTCCCAGATTCTTTTTCCCCATATTGGCCCTGGGGTTTTCACTCTGGGTTTTCGCCTCTCCCTGGAGATCACATGGTCTGGAATGGGGGGGTGGGGGTGAGTTAATAGGTTGTGATGAACAAAGCATCGTAGCTGTGAGGGACAGCTCGGTGGATAGGATATTGGTATGTAGATAGGCTGGAAAATTGGGCGGGGATCGTGGATTCAGGATTCAATCCTGGACCGGGGAGCGGCACGGGCTTGGAGGGCCAAAGGGCCTGTTCCTGTGCTGTATTGTTCTTTGTTCTTTGTTTGTTCTCATTATGAAACAAATGGCAAACTATCCCAATATGCCTCCTCCCAGTATTTCCCCAGATTTGAGGCTTTCTAAGCCTCAAATCTGGGAGTCGTAATCACTGATCCAGTGGCCACCATTTTTACTGGGGGGGGGGGGGGGGGGGGGGGGGGGTGGAGGGTAACAGGGAGGTTTGCGTTTCATCAAACCTGCAATTCATCCACATGCATATTTAAAAATACAACTAATAAATCAGAATCACAGAGTCTTTATCGTGTAAAAGGAGGCCATTCAACCTATCAAATCTGCACTGGCTTTCTGAAAGAGAATTCCACCTCGCCATACGCCCCTGCCTTATCCCTTTAACCCTGAAAATTCTTTCTTTTCAGATGGAGATCAAATTCCCTTTTGAATACCTCGATTGAACCTGCCTCCACCAGCCCCCGAGGAAGTTTGTGCCAACCACCCTCAGGGTGAAAACATATTTCCTCACATCATTTTTACTTCTTTAGCTCATTATTTTGAATCTGCGCCCCCTAGATCTTGATGTTATCTTGAGAGGGAAGAGTTTATCTCTATTTACCTCGTCCATAACACTCAGGATCTTGAATACACCTATCAAGTCCCCTCTCAGGCTTCTTCAAGGGAACAGTCCTAATCTTTCCAATCTGTCCTTATAGCTACATTGATTATCACTGGAATCATTCTTGTGACTCTCCCCATACTCCAGATGAGGCCTAGCTGGTGTCTTATACAAGCTCAACCTAACCTCCTTAATCTTGTATTCAATGTGCCTCTTAGTTAAACCTAGGATACCATATACTTTATTCACTGCTCTCTTAACATGATCTGTCATTTCCAATGACATACATACACTGAAACCCATTTGTTCGTGCATCTCCTTTAGAGTTTCTCATTTTATTTTATACTGTTTCTCCATATTCCTCCTGCCAAAGTTAATCACCTCACATTTCTCTGCACTGAACTTTATCTGCCTTCACTAAGAAGCAGAAGACTTCTGCAACTTATCATTACACAGTGGGGAGACTGTAGGTTCACAGTTTAATTGACAGCATTAAGTGGTTACAACAGTACCAGCATTTTCTCCTTTGGTTTCAGATTCCAGCATCCACAGTAATTTGCTTTTATTTAGCTGTCTTTGATGTGGAGCAATGATTATAAATGTTTGCTTTTTATAAGGAAATAATTAGTTGAAGGGATTTAAATGCATTGAATGGGCCTTTATTATTGACAATGTTTTTAATATCATGAAGTCTATAATAGATACTATTTTATTGCACTTCAGTATGGCTCCTGATGTCTGTCATGGTGGATACTGGCTGAGTCGGCATGGAGTGTTTAAGGGCAAAGGATTGTATTTGGGGGGCATGTGATGGCACTAAGATGACATGGAAGCCATTAGGGGCAATGGAGGTTGGGCACAATGGCATGAAATGGAATGGAAGATATGGGGAAACCATAGAAATGTGGGTGTGGAGCATGAGGAGCATGGGTTGGCATAGATGGGGAGTGGGAGTGTGTGGAGACAGGAGGAGTGTGAGGGCTTCAGGGCCTTCCTATTTATATTACAACATGGCCTGTTAAGTAGTCCACCTTTGGGGCTCCCTCTGGACTGTTTCTGAGGGCAATGGGCCGAACTCCAGTTAGCCCCTGCTCTCCAAAGTGAAAATCCAACCTTTCAGTGAAGTTTCTCTTGAGTTGGGTTTGGGGAATTGGGGGTTATCCCAAAACTGCACATCCAACTTGGGGGCAAAAATTTTGCCCGTTGTTGTTTGCTTACCTTGATTACTGAATCCTTTCTTTTGTGCTGTGGCCAGATTTAATCACAATTTTCAATTGTGCATATCTGCATTTGTTGACCACTTTGAACTCTCGCATACAGATCAGATTTTATTTAAACACAGGGGGTTGATTGACCACTCTTTGTACATGCCGTTTAAAACCACCACACGTGCTCTTTGATTGCTTGGGCCCTTTGTGCATGTCCCACCTGAAAAAGTTAATTTGCCTTCTTTCACTTCCAGATGTCTACTCGCCTTTAGTACGCTTCCGGATTTTTTTAAATTTTGGACTTCCAAAACTTCCGACTTTCTTTTTATCTCCCAAGTCTTTGTTGAATATTTTCTTGCTGTGGATGTGTTCTTTTTATTGCTGATGTGCTCGAATAAACAAAGCACACAGCAGTGAGTTCAAATCATTATTTTTCACTGTCAGTGCCTTTTTCTGAGAGTATGACTTCTCAGTGTACAGAATCAAACAGTTCATCTTTGATCCTCAGCTGCCCAAGGAACATCAGCTCTTCAGATCCCATAAGACGCTACTTGCATTTCTCTTCTTTTCACTCAATTAATCTGATGCTCATCTTTTAGATGATAACATCTAACATCATCTCGAGCAGTTGGACTACGCTGATATTTCTCTAGAAATTGCACACGGGATGTGAGCTTTGTGCTCAGGGTTGTACTCATTGTCCAAACCAAGTTGCCTTGAAAAGATTGCAATTTTAAAATTTTTCACAGGATGTAAGAATCACTGGCTTGACCAGCATTTATTGCCCATTCTTAATTACCCTTGAGAATGATGGTCAAAGGATGAGTAACGTCAGCCAATGCACAGGATAATTAGAGAAAATAAGTAGTGCCTTCCTTTGATTGTTATTATTGAGTTGGGTTATAAGGCAGCATGAAGCTTGGGTTTATGATGCATATAGGAAGAAAAGAAGACTAAAGCAGTCAAGAAAGTAATTTTGAATTTAAAATTGAACACACTGGAAACTTCAACAGGGTAGCCAGCATCTATGGAGAGAGAGAACTAGTTCTGAGATCTTGCTAAAAAGCAGTGGATTAGAAGTTGGTACAAGGCTGAAAATTTATCTTACCGGGCAGGGGAGAGTCAATGATCAGGCAGGGGAGGAGGCTAGCCCATTGTACTGAGAGTGTGCTGACGTCTGTGACCACGGTTTGCCTAAGAAGAGAGTAAAGGACCAGGGTAGCCGATGAGGTTAAATCAAGGCTTTACCTGATGCAATTTTTCAAAGCCATCTCGGCCTTTTGGCTAAGGTGAAGTGTTAGATCAAGCCCGGGAGGGGGTGCAATGCCAAATATTGTCAGCTTGGATCTTGTTTGATCGAGCCCAAGGCGGGATGCAAAGTCTTGTCTTGTCAGCTTGGATCTGGTTTGTCCCTCATGTAGGGACCACGATTGGACTTAATTTGAATTTGCTTTTTTGATTAAAAATAAAGTACTGAAAGATGCCAATAAAATCAAATAGCTCCACCCAGAACCGAAACAACTATTGAAAAAATAAATCGACTTTTTTTTGTGGGGCATAGAGAGAATGTAGTGAAGAGAATGTCGTGGAGACGAATTTAATCATGGCTTTCAAAAAATAATTGGAGAAACAATAGAAGTAAATGATTTTAAAGCTTGCGGGGAAAAGGCGGGCAGTGGGATTAACTAAATTGCTCTTGCACAGAGGTCACAAAGCCAAATGGCTTCCTCTTGTGTTGTGGCCATTGTATGATTCAATGATTCATTAGGTTCAGTATTGCCAAAATATAGAATATTGTTCATGGTCATTTAAATTTGTCCATTGCACATGGATAGAAAGTAATAGGAGAATTTTCCCTTTCATCCCCAAGGAATTGCATTGATTAAAACAATGCTACAAACGCAATAAAGCGTCAGTGAAATGGTGAGCATTGGCGGCGCTGCAACTAGGATTGTATTCAGTTGCTCATCGAGCCCCCTCAGAAAATATGTCAGGCAATCAACAAGCTGGAAAGGTGTATCAGAGTTTTGCTGAACCAAGGAGTGATAATAGCCACAAGTGCCCTTAATAGAGGTAATTCTGACTTTGTAATGATGTTGATTCAGCTGCACATTATCAACTTGATTGGAAATGAAAATCAGAAGAGATGCATAATAAATGATTGAATCAATATTGCTTGTTTTATGCATTCACCACAAATCAAAATTACCCTCATGGTGATTCCTCAATCTCAACCATATTGGCATGCTACTGGATATTATCTGATCAAGTCGTATTTTATAAACATGAGATAGTCAATTCTGGAGAAAGATTTTATCTTCATTACAGTGCTTCTCCTGCATGCCTGAACAGTAACACAGGAAACACACTCATCCTAATTCTAATTGCCATTGAGTTCAGTGGAACATACAATTAAGCAGGGGCAACCAATCTAAACCAGGCAGTTCCCTTTGGGGAAGTTAAAATTTACCTCTTGCTTTCTACACAGTGAAGATTAATGAAGAAGGAAGTGCAGGTCTAATGGAATATCTCAGGAGTAAGAAGAACAGAAGTCTAATCATTATGTCATAACTTGCATTGGTCAGGATTTTCCAATCTGCCATCGTAACTTTGTCAGGAGTTCAGTAGCATCAATGTCTATGTTGATGTTTTTCTGACAGAGTTACAATAATGGATCCATAATTGGAGGGTAAATTCTGAGATCCATCACCCAGTCCAGAGCTGTGCTCACAGTTCAAAATACTGGAACAACAATGTTGTAGCCCTATCGGTGACCAGCTTTCCTTTCGGGCACAGCAGAGGATCAGCAGAAACATAGAACATAGAACAGTACAGCACAGACAGGCCCTTCGGCCCACGATCTTGTGCCGAACCTTTTCTGAAACCAAGATCAAGCTATCCCACTCCCTACCATTCTAGTGTGCTCCATGTGCCTATCCAATAACTGCTTGAAAGTTCCTAAAGTGTCTGACTCCACTATCACAGCAGGCAGTCCATTCCACACCCCAACCACTCTCTGAGTAAAGAACCTACCTCGTACATCCCTCCTATATCTCCCACCATGAAACTTATAGTTATGCCCCCTAGTAACAGCTACATCCACCCGAGGAAATAGTCTCTGAACGTCCACTCTATCTATCCCCCTCATCATCTTATAAACCTCTATTAAGTCGCCTGTCAACCTCCTCCGCTCTAAAGAGAAAAGCCCTAGCTCCCTCAACCTTTCCTCATAAGACCTACACTCCAAACCAGGCAGCATCCTGGTAAATCTCCTCTGCACTCTTTCCAGCACTTCCACATCCTTCTTATAGTGAGGTGACCAGAACTACACACAATATTCCAAATGTGGTCTCACCAAGGTCCTGTACAGTTGCAGCATAACCCCACGGCTCTTAAACTCAAACCCCTTGTTAATAAACGCTAACACACTACAGGCCTTCTTCACGACTCTATTCACTTGAGTGGCAACCTTCAGAGATCTGTGGATGTGAACCCCAAAATCTCTCTGTTCCTCCACATTCCTCAGAACCCTACCTTTGACCCTGTAATCCGCATTCAAATTTGTCCTCCTGAAATGAATCACCTCGCACTTATCAGGGTTAAACTCCATCTGCCATTTTGTGGCCCAGCTCTGCATCCTATCAATGTCTCTTTGCAGCCTACAACAGCCCTCCACCTTATCCACTACTCCACCAATCTTGGTGTCATCCTTCAGTCCTCTCCTCCAAGTAATTTATAAAAATCGCAAATAGCAGAGGACCCAGCATTGATCCTTGTGGTACACCGCTGGTAACTGGTCTCCAGTCTGAAAATTTTCCATTGCAGATTTATAGAACATTGGTTCGGCCGCATTTGGAATACTGCGTCCAGTTCTGGTCGCCACACTACCGTGGAGGGAGGACGTGGAGGACGTGGAGGCTTTGGAGAGAGTACAGAGGAGGTTTACCAGGATGTTGCCTGGTATGGAGGGGCTTAGTTATGAGGAGAGATTGGGTAAGCTGGGGTTGTTCTCCCTGGAAAGATGGAGGATGAGGGGAGACTTAATAGAGGTGTATAAAATTATGAAAGGCATAAATAGGGTGAACAGTGGGAAGCTTTTCCCCAGGTCGGTGGTAACGTTCACGAGGGGTCATAGGTTCAAGGCGAAGGGGGGGAGGTTTAACACAGATATCAGAAGGACATATTTTACACAGAGGGTGGTGTGGGCCTGGAATGCGCTGCCGGGCAAGGTGGTGGAGGCGGACACACTGGGAACGTTTAAGACTTATCTAGATAGCCATATGAACGGAGTGGGAATGGAGGGATACAAAAGAATGGTCTAGTTTGGACCAGAGAGCGGCACAGGCTTGGAGGGCTGAAGGGCATGTTCCTGTGTTGTATTGTTCTTTGTTCTTTGTTTGTTTTTTTTGTTCCACCACCACCCTCTGTCTTCTATGAGATAGCCAGTTACTTATCCAATCGGCCAAATTTCCCTCTATCCCACACCTCCTTACTTTCTTCATGAGCCGACCATGGGGAACCTTATCAAACGCCTTACTAAAATCCATGTACATGACATCAACTGCTCTACCTTCATCGACACACTTAGTTACCTCCTCAAAGAATTCAATCAAATTTGTGAGGCAAGACATACCCTTCACGAATCCGTGTTGACTATCCCGGATTAAGCTGCATCTTTCTAAATGGCCGTAAATCCTATCCCTCAGAACCTTTTCCATTAACTTACCGACCACCAAAGTAAGACTAACCGGCCTATAATTACCAGGGTCATTCCTATTTCCTTTCGTGAACAGAGGAACAACATTCGCCACTCTCCAGTCCTCTGGCACTATCCCCGTGGACAGTGAGGACCCAAAGATCAAAGCCAAAGGCTCTGCAATCTCATCCCTTGCCTCCCAAACAGTGTGAACAACCATCTACACGATGGAACTTCATAGAACTGTTTGCATTTTAATTGCTTCAATCAGGATGATTAAAATGTGGGCAGTCCTTAGGGATGGGATTTACGACCATTTAGAAAGATGCGGATTAATCCGGGATAGTCAGCACGGATTCGTGCAGGGCAAGTCGTGCCTCACAAATTTGATTGAATTTTTTGAGGAGGTAACTAAGTGTGTTGATGAAGGTAGGGCAGTTGATGTTATATACATGGATTTTAGTAAGGCGTTTGATAAGGTCCCCCATGGTCGGCTTATGATGAAAGTGAGGAGGTGTGGGATAGAGGGAAAGTTGGCCGATTGGATGGGTAATTGGCTGTCTGATCGAAGACAGAGGGTGGTGGTGGATGGAAAATTTTCGGATTGGAGGCAGGTTGCTAGCGGAGTGCCACAGGGATCAGTGCTTGGTCCTCTGCTCTTTGTGATTTTTATTAATGACTTAGAGGAGGGGGCTGAAGGGTGGATCAGTAAATTTGCTGATGACACCAAGATGGTGGAGTAGTGGATGAGGTGGAGGGCTGTTGTAGGCTGCAAAGGGACATAGATAGGATGCAAAGCTGGGCTGAAAAATGGCAAATGGAGTTTTACTCTGATAAATGTGAGGTGATTAATTTTGGTCGGACTAATTTAAATGTGAATTACAGGGTCAAAGGTAGGGTTCTGAAGACTGTGGAGGAACAGAGAGATCTTGGGGTCCATATCCACAGATCTCTAAAGGTTCCCACTCAAGTGGATAGAGCTGTGAAGAAGGCTTATAGTGTGTTAGCTTTTATTCACAGGGGGTTGGAGTTTAAGAGCCGTGGGGTTATGCTGCAACTGTACAGGACCTTGGTGAGACCACATTTGGAATATTGTGTGCAGTTCTGGTCACCTCACTATAAGAAGGATGTGGAAGCGCTGGAAAGAGTGCAGAGGAGATTTATCAGGATGCTGCCTGGTTTGGAGGGTAGGTCTTATGAGGAAAGGTTGAGGGAGCTAGGGCTGTTCTCTCTGGAGCGGAGGAGGCTGAGGGGAGACTTAACAGAGGTTTATAAAATGATGAAGGGGATAGATAGAGTGAACGTTCAAAGACTATTTCCTCGGGTGGATGGAGCTATTACAAGGGGGCATAACTATAGGGTTCGTGGTGGGAGATATAGGAAGGATATCAGAGGTAGG